>NC_066525.1:9473701-9543701 GCF_024679095.1 Eriocheir sinensis
ACACACACACATACACACATACACGCAGCACCGCTCCGGTCTATGGTTAAATCGGTAGAGTGCTGCGCTGCGAGGCGGTTCGAGTCCCGCTCAGGCCAGATTCTTTCGGTTGACTAGGAGTGGTTACTGTCCCCCCTTGAGCAAGGGAGATGGGGTGTGTGGTGTGTGAGGTCCTGGCAGTACCCAGAGATCGACGATAATGAGCACTTGCTCTCGTCGGGAGGGTACCTGCTGGCGAAAGCGAGTCCAACTCGTGATCAGGCCGTGGTGAATTACACACACACACGAATATAAAGTTGCCGTAACAAAGACACAAATATGTCAGTGAAAGGAGAGAATGAGCGCGCCGCGGCTAAGACAAACGAAGCTCGCAGCAAAACATGGAACAACAAATACACGGGATGCATTGTGATACCATGGCTCAGTGACGCCAAGGTCAGGGGAGGCATGTAGCTGCCAGCCGGGCAACCTAATTAATAATACATTGTTGTGAATATTCATACACAGTCAGTCATGCTGTGACACATGTCACTTTGGCTGATTTTATTGTGCACAATTATACGCAATGGTACTTTTCAGTCAAGCTTTAAAGTTGTTGTGTTTAGTATCACCAAAGAGAAATTATGAATCAACGAAACTACGGAGTTGGTAAAGGAAAGACAAGAGCGGACCAAAACCTGAGGATGCTGAAGAATGCTTTGTATGCAGGAGGAGGCAACACAGCCAGGGAGGGATCATGAGGCGTGTGTTAGCAATATCAACAATATATACGGAACAAAGAAATTAGCAATTGAAATTCTGAAGGAAAGCAGTAAAATGCAGCTTATTCTCCAAAACGAAGAAAGCAAATGGAATGACAACTAGGGAAGGAGGCAAACGAGAAGGATGAGTGAATTAGAATCACTGAAAAGAAGAAAAAAAAGGTGGGTAGAAGGAATAATTGAAGGAGGAAGAAAATATATGAGACTGCATCGGCAACACAGCATGAAGCTGTTTAAAGTAATTATGAAAGTGCCAGGTGTCCCGGTGATGAGACAGGAATGTATGGGCCTTACGGGAGGCAGCACGGAATGGGGGGACTGATGGTAAGCTGAGAGAAAGTTATGTGACTAAACTGAATATAAAGTGATAAAACAAAACAAGAGAGAGAGAGAGAGAGAGAGAGAGAGAGAGAGAGAGAGAGAGAGAGAGAGAGAGAGAGAGAGAGAGAGAGAGAGAGAGAGAGAGAGAGAGAGAGAGAGAGAGAGAGAGAGAGAGAGAGAGAGAGAGAGAGAGAGAGAGAGAGAGAAACATTAGGAGGAGGCAGGGTCGGCCGTGAGTTACACCCCCGTCAGGCGCGCCGGGCCCTTTGTCACGGCGTGTCCGAGGCGCCGTGTAGTTATGACTGTATCAGGCGAGGCATGATTTAATGACAGGCGGCCGGGGAGGTGCCCACTACCCTTTTTTCTTTCTTTTTTTACCTTGTCATTTTGGTTCGCCTGCAACGTAACTCTGGATAAACACCCTGTCCCCCTGCACTCCGCGAGGCGCCCGGCGGAGTGGCTGTAGGGGCGGATGATGCTGGGCACGGCGCGGCCCGAAGCGCAGACGCATGTAACGACGATCCGCAAGATTTCATTCGCCAAATTCGAACTGTTCGCACAAAGAGGACGCAGCCGCGGCCCGATAGCTTTACGAGCCTTTATGTGCTTGCCTGAAGTCCCGGGTTTGTATAGAATTTTCGATTATAATTCTACCCTGGAAGATTGTGGATCGCATTTTTATATAGTATCATTATCTTGCGCTTGAGCATCCCGTCCACAAATCAGGCGTATCTTGTTTCATCTTAGCAGGACTTGGGGTAACGTGGTCCTTCTTAATGGAGGGGCACCTGCTCGCCTCCCTCCCCCCTGCAGCCTCACCGCCCTTCGCCGCGCCCCCGTCAGCGGATCATTGTTCCTCCCGACCGCTACCGCCGCCCCTTAAGCCCTTTAATGTAATCCTTTCCTCACACTTTGTCAACAAGGCATATTTTTTTTACACAGAATAACTTTGCTTATTTCTTTATCCCTTACCCTCTCATCTTGGTACGCACGTTAGCGATAATCCTCCTCTGCCAGGCAAATGGTTTTGTTTTACTCTTTCCGCTCATTTCCGCGAGGTAATATGCTTGCCCTCCGCCTCCGCTGCCTTGTCTGATGGCCAGATAAGCCTCGCCCCGCCAGCTCTTGGAAAAACCTGTATACTACCATATATTTATATCAACATTCTCTAAAGAGGCCATAACTCTCCCTTTATGGTCACCCACTCCATTACTTCAACTCACTCATTCCTATAATTCATCGTTATCAAAATATTCATCAAAAAGAATTGAGGCTCGACCCGGGATCAGCGAGGGTCGGGCCGCCGCCAGAGCCGTCTGACAAATGGTTGACATGAGCTGACATGACACCGGCCCCTTAGTGAGCCGCGGGGGCGACTCGACAGGGGAAGGGGCAGGGGGACTGGACGAGAGTGAAGCAGGGAGGGGGAAGGAGGAGAGGCGGGGAGAAAGGGGCAAGGGGGAAGAGGAGGGGACACATGAGGGATGAAGGAGAGGGTGCGCGGGGATGGGGATGAAGATGGGATGGGGAAGAAATCAAGGCGGGAGAATCTGAGGGAGGGAGCGGCCATGTGATATAGTGGCCGTGAGAGGGGAATGACCAGGTGTGACCAGAGTGTGACCACTGCAGGAGTGTGGCTACGACCAGGGTGGGGCCATGGAGGGGGCGGGGCCATGGTGGATGATTTTGGATGAGGTATGGCTGAGAAAGATGTAGAGTTGTGGCAAGGATGTGGCTGCGCTCTGGTGTGACTACGATGTTGCTATGGTAATAAAGTGTGTGTGTGTGTGTGTGGGGGGGGGTATTTTTACTCTCTGCACCTGAGTTTTTGTACGTGAGCAAGTAATATCCTGGTCACTAAGAACGACCCTCCCTGACAGTTATACCTCCATGCTTCCCATCTTGGCCTCAGTCTTACACTTGGGGAAGGTCAAAGATAGAGGGAGACGTGAGGTGGAGGAGAAGAAAAACGGCTGCACCCACCTTGCCTCTACTCACCTTACCCCTCCGGCTCCCCCCTCCTCACCCACCCTCGCCCATCGCTCTCAGGCGGGGGACGGCAAAGATTAGTGAGAATTTCTTGAAGGGACGACTGTTATTTATTGTTATGAGTTGCTGCTGCCGCCGTCATCACCGCTACCACCACAGCCTTGACCGATGCTGTATCCACTGCCGCCAACACCACAACCACTTCTGAGTTACCTCCTTACACCTTTGTTACCACTGCTAGCGCCATCTATCAGCCTCCGAAAGAAATAACGAATGTCAAGAAAAGTATGATTAAAATTACATTAAATGCAATCATGATATCTTGTGTACACCCTCTCGGAGTCTTCTCAAATTCAAGTTAAGTTTATCAGTCTTTACTTTTGCCTAGTTTATCATTACATATCACCTCAAATTTGCAGTGTAGTGTTTCTTCCCTGATAAGAGATTTTATTTCGAAGAGTAAACTTACTATATTGTGGAATAAGGCCATGGATTGTTTTGTCCCTGTGACGCACTGGTTACCCTTCGGCCGAGTGTCTGTCTGGCACTGCGACAACCAAGTGTAAATAAATCATGACAAGCACTCGCGTTCACCGCATTAATCCTTCGGAGCTTCCGTGAACGTGACCTTCAGCTCTGTGGGGCCGCGCCAGTGATCGACTCCCTCGAAAGTCGACAAAACCCTCTAAGCCGTGATTGCGCGTTTTACTGCTGCGAAGAACCCGGCAAATATTACAAGATTATGGGTATCGTCCGTCAAAATTGAATACTGACCGCATAATGTCCCCAGCTTAATGCGACGAAATAAGAACGGCAGTGCTCCAACGATCCCACACTCAAATCATAATAAATCTTTTTCCCGGTGAGCCCTCGTGGCCCCGTGACCCAATGGCTGCCCCAGTGTGGTGTTGCAGCCCCTCTAATCTGAACACCTGACCGCTCGTACCTTCTGAACGACTCAATCACGGAGGACACGCCACGACCGACGCCTGAGTGGGGTTGGTCGTCTAGGGTTGTGCAAGACCTAAATAAACACATATAGATCTTAGGGTTATGTTGACAGTTTTCTCCTCTGACGTATTTGTGTTGGTGAATGTTTGCTGCGAAAATCATTATCAGCTTGCAAGAAAAGAAAGTGTGAAGTTTATTGTTAGCCTCTCTATAGTCTGTCTGTCTGTCAGTATATTTGCTCCTTTTCAGTCTCTGCTTTTGAGTAGCTGACCGTTTTTGAGCCTGCTTTTCTGTTTGTTTGTCAGTCTCTCTGTCTCCATGTGTCTATCAGTCTGTTTGCCAATCTAAATCTGTCTGTCTGTCCAACTGTATGCTTGCCCGTTTTGAGTCTCTCTCTCTCTCTTAATATCAGATTACCGGGTTCATGTGAGGCTCTACTACATAATTAATGTTTAATGTGAATGCTTGTGTATGAGTCACAATTAGTGTACATAGGTGTGTGTGTGTGTGTGTGTGTATGTGTGTGTGTGTGTGTGTGTGTGTGTGTGTGTGTGTGTATGTGTGTATTACGGACGTGGACCCAACACTTCCTCAAGGGTGTAGGCTTAATGGTGTTGGTGTTTCCTCCCCGGCGCGGTGCTCGGCCTCCGGGTTGTCAGCGCGGCGCTAAGTGCGGTGGTTCTGCGCCGTAAATAACACATGGCTGTTGTAAGTGTGGCCGGCTAATTGGCCTCTCGAGCAGATGCTAATAATTACGGTGGTTTCCAGGATCGTGGCTACGGAGTCCTGTTGTTATGCCAGCAGTTTGTTCTCGCCTGTTTAAGTTTCTGCAACAAATTCATAATATTACAGGAAAGGTGTTAGCGGCGGCAGGTGTGCTGTCTGGGCTACCGAACAGGTATTACTTTGCTTTCAAGGCGAACACTTATGAAATAATCCTACACTGCGTTCTTAAACGATGCCAAAGATACATAGCAAAACAGTCCCCAATGAACATAAATAAAGGATCCATATTATTGGCTCAACAAGTGGGTAAAAGGGAAATTGTGATTATGGTAGTAGCAGTGATCATAAACTGCGTTAATTGATAATTTGCAGTCCAAATTACGATGCTTCTGTTCGCATGTCGAGGTATTCTCAAAATTGCTGTTGTCGGGAGTGTGGTTAAGCCGAAAATTGTGGCTCTGGGGTTAGTTATCAAGGCAATTGTGCATCTGACCATGTTTATGGCAGTAGCGAGATGAAACGACGCTCGTAAAGCAGGCAGTTGCGGCGAGAAGGCGAGGTGTTGATGCCGGTAATGGAGGGATTGGACGCGAGAATTGATGGCCCTCCCCCTTGCGTCCTTTACCCACCCCCACTCTCCCCATTCCCCTCTGTCCTCTCCCCTAGGCCCCACGTCCCTTACCCACCCCCGGCTTCACTCTCTCACTCGGTCCTCCTGCACCCAAGACACATCGTTTGTTTCACGTTCTCCTTTTCACTTATTCTCACTTTTGTTGCTTCTCGTCATCATCCATATTACTACCTTGTCCTCAGAGCGACGTGACCTTGCAACGGACAATGTGGCTGTGTTTTCTTCCCTTTGCCCTTTCCCTTATCTTGGTTCTCTTTTCTCCCAGCCCGTAGGAAGCAAGCCACTGACTCGTTCCCGTCATAAATGAAATTAGCACACTTTTCTCCACTCTAAGTACATACGTCTCTTTTACTAATCCCACACCCAACACTCTTGTTAAGGCCCATTCAGTTTTTTTAGCTACTCTCAATATTATCTGATGCGTAAACATGAAATAAAACGCAAGGCAGATGATGGTACAGAATCTAAAGACTGAATTCGATGTGGCAAGACAAAACCCAAGCAGCTCTGACATTATTAAAAACACTTGAAGTTGTAGCGGGTGCTACTTCAGGCAGTCTACTTTCTTAGTTCAGGGAAGGAAGAATGACAGACTGGTGATCCAACAGCAACTGATTTATTAGCGAGAGACACGGCTATTTATAGGGCACTACAGGATCAAGCACCAGCTCCACAACCAATCAGCTACCAGCGTGGCTGCCACTCCGCACCTCGTGAGTATTCGCTGTCGGCCGCCTTGGATCTAGCGCTTAAACCAACAACCAATCATCTGTCAGCGCGACTCCCGTCCCAAGCCTCCTGATTGGGTTTGTGGCGAAGGCCGCCACAATACTCCCCCCTCAGCGAAAACGTCCCGTTGTGCGTGAGAGGGGACAGCCCGCCCTGGAGAGTCGTACAGGAGGGGGGTCGTCGTCTCGAAGGTATGCTGGCTTGAGTCGGTCGATGGAGACCCAGTCGTCGCTGCTCTTTATACATAGTAGGAAAGCTTTCTTTTTTCTTTGGATGATTCTGTAAGGGCCAGAGTAGGGGGGGGTGAGGGGTGGTGTGTGAGCGTCGGTGCGAAGAAAGACATGCTTTGATGAATGTAGATGTCGGGGGACGTGTCGGTGATCTGGCGCCTTGTATGTTTGCTTGCACGGGACGAATTTCCCGACGATGCTCCTAAGGCGGTTAATGTCGATGCTCGAAGGGGCGTCAGGGATGAATTCGCCGGGTACAACGAAGGAGTCGCCGAAGACCATCTCGGCCGGGGAGACGTCGAGGCCCTCCTTTGGGGTAGTACGAAGGCCGAGGAGGAGCCAGGGTAGCTGTGAGAACCATGTTGAGTTGTTGGATCGTGACATCAGGGCCGCCTTGAAGGTCCTGTGAAATCGCTCCACCAAGCCGTTAGCTTCAGGGTTGTAGGCTGTAATGTGGTGGACTGCGGTGCCCAACAGCTGTCCCAAGGACGTCCATAACTGTGACGTGAAAGAGGTGCCGCGGTCGGACGTCATGTGCTCTGGAATCCCGAATCTGGCGATCCATCCGGAGAGCAGGGCTGCGGTGCAGAAGGCTGAAGTGGCGTCGGGCATTGGGCAGGCCTCAGGCCATCTGGTAGAGCGGTCTACGATTGTGAAAAGATAAAGGTGTCCTGCTGACGGAGGAAGAGGACCCACTACGTCCACGTGGATGTGGGCGAACCGTCTCTGAGGTTGGTGAAAGGATCCGGGGCCCGTCTCGGTGTGTCGGTGGACTTTTGATTTCTGGCAGGAATAGCAGGACCGAACCCAGTTCCCCGCGTCGCGGGAGATGCCGTGCCACACGAACTTTTGTGTTAGGAGTCGTATTGTTGCTCGTCGTGAAGGACGTGACAGGTCGTGGACGAGGTCAAAAACGTGACGGCGAAGGGATACTGGCATCCATGGGCGTGGTCGCCCGGTGCTGACGTCGCAGAGGATGGCGGTGCCGGAATCGCTCTGGGGAAAGTCATTCCACTGTAGGGCTGTGTGTGATGTTCTCGCTGCTCTTGTCTCGGGGTCCCGTTGCTGCCTCTTGGCAAGGAGGTTGTAGTCGAATCCCAGTTGAATTGCGTCTATCTTGACTCTGGAGAGGACGTCGGCTACGGGGTACTTCCTGCCTGGCAGGTGTCTGAAGGTGCAGTTAAACTCTGAGATGGCTGAGAGGTGTCGGCGCTATCGTGGGGACCAAGCGTTCGTCTGTCTAGTAAAGGCGTGAACCAAGGGCATGTGGTCGGTCTGGATGGTGAAGGTTGCACCCTCCAGGAAGTGGCGGAAATGGCGGACGGCTTGGTGGACGGCGAGAAGTTCTCTGTCGAAGGCGTAGTTCCTTTCAGCCTTAAGGAGTTTGCGGCTGAAGAAACTCAAAGGGCGTGACTGTCCTTGGGTGATTTGTTCCAAAACAGCGCCAATGGCGATGTTGCTGGCGTCCATGGTGACGATGAGAGGCTTCCCGGGAACTGGAAAAGCAAGGAGGGCTGCTGCAGCGAGGGCGTCTTTCGCTTTCTGGAAACCATCTGCTTGAGAGGGGCCCCACGTCAGGTCCTTGGGTTTGCCTGGTTTGCCATGGTGGAAGCGATCCTGGGCAGGAAGCGGTGGTTGACCATTCCCATGAATTCCTGGAGGGCCTTGACTGTGGTGGGCGTGGGGAATCCTTGGGTGGTGGTCACCTTGTCTGGTAGGGGTGAAACGATTGCAGGAGTGAGATGATACCCTAAGAAATCCACCTCTCTGGCGCCGAACACATACTTATCGTAGCGTAAAACCAGGCCGTTCTGCTGAAGGCGCCCCAGTACTTCGGAGAGATGTCGTAGGTGTTCTCCCCCTGCGACCTAGGACCAATTTAACCTCATCGACTATACAATCGACAACGTGTGGAACGTCTTCAAAGATAAGCTTTTGGAGGTAGAGAAGGCTACAGTGCCTACGAAATCCAGGCGAGTAAATGGTGCCGTAGATCCACCGTGGATGACCAGATGAATAAAAAGGGCAGTAAACATAAAAAATGGAATTATAACCTAATGAAAGATAATGACTCGGTTGAAGCCCGTACACAGTACCACAACAGCCTCAGAGCCTGTCGCACCCTTATTCGGAGTAGTAAATGCAACTATGAAAAACAAATAGCGCGCGAAATCAGGACCAACTCCAAAAAATTCTTCACATACATCAGATCGAAAAAGAAAGTAGAATCCAATAATGGTCCCCTGACAGACGAGACCGGATCTATAACCCAGGACAGTAAACAGATGGCCAGAATCCTCAACAGTAACTTCGCATCCGTATTCACAGTCGAGGACTCGAAACCATTCCCGAGGGCCCTGACCCGCCGAGGGGGATCACGCCCCTGGAAATTGACTCAATATGCGACAGAGAAGTGAAAAAGTACTTGGACAAACTCGACACGAGCATGTCAATGGGACCCGATAACTTGTCACCGCGCTTATTAAAAGAGCTTCAACAGCAAATACTTCAGCCACTCCCTAACATATTTAGCCGGTCAGTACAACTGAACAAGGTCCCAGAAGACTGGAAGATGGCGAACGTAACACCAATTTTCAAAAAAGGAGACAAAAGCGTTGCATT
Organism: Eriocheir sinensis; assembly: GCF_024679095.1. Classification (NCBI taxonomy): domain Eukaryota; kingdom Metazoa; phylum Arthropoda; class Malacostraca; order Decapoda; family Varunidae; genus Eriocheir; species Eriocheir sinensis. Next base: position 9,482,662 of record NC_066525.1, read on the forward strand.
AAACTACAGTACCATAAATTCGACATCAGTGGCAGGCAAAATACTCGAGAGGATTATTAGAGACAAACTAATCAAGTTTCTAGAAGACAATAATATAATCTCCGACACCCAGCATGGCTTCAGAAACAAGCGCTCCTGCTTAACGAATCTATTAGACCTCTTCCAAGGTATATATAAGAACTGGGATGACCATATCCCAAGTGATGTTATATCCGTAGACTTTCAGAAAGCCTTCGACAATGTACCGCACGAGCGACTCCTTAAGAAACTGCCCTCGGAGGGCATTGGAGCCAATCTGATCGCGTGGATAAGAGATTGGCTCACCGACAGAAAACAACGAGTGCTACTCAACGGACAGCCTTCCGATTGGCTTCCAGTCACTAGTGGAGTGCCTCAAGGGTCAGTGCTGGGACCAATTATCTTTATCATATATATCAACGACCTTGAATCAGGACTGAAATCCACAATATCGAAATTTGCTGATGACACCAAGGTAGGTGGAAAGGCCCTCACAAAGACGGACTGCGAAATCATTCAGAAAGACCTCAATCACATTATCGAATGGTCGGAAAAATGGCAAATGCCCTTTAATGTTGACAAATGCAAAATCATGCACATTGGGTCCAAAGATAGTAACCATACATACATCATGAATGGGAAACCTCAGCAGGCGATACAGGAGGAGAAGGATCTTGGGTCGCCACAAAGTCATATGTCCCAGATGTAGAGGTTTTCATTCATTGTTTATCAGTCAGTGGACGCTGGAATGTACTCCTAATGTGACGTCTGGTATTTAACGACTGACTCGAAATACAAAACAGTAGAGGAAAAATATCCGCACGATTTTAATTCTGTGAGTTTGACGCATCCACCTTTACTTCAAGTGTTCAATGGCAGCCTTTAAGGACCTACTTGCAGCAAATAGGTGTAAGGCAAGTCAGTGATATCTCACCTAAAAAGAAAATGTATTTTTTTTCAAAATATCCTTTTGTGTCCATCACCTTCATAAGAAGACATTGGACATAAAACAGTCTATGCAAAGACAGCAGAATGACAACAAACGACAACTAGTAATTATAACGCCCAGCGTTACCATAGACGCGCGTAGACAAGCGTTATTTGTTGCTAATCGCAAAAGCCAGTCAGGTGGAGCCCTTTAGGTGTCAGACATGTTGCATTCAAGGGTGGAAATCAAATGTGAATTTATTGAGAGTCGGTGGAGGGCGGGACGGACGGCAGCGTGACACCTGTCCGTCACACCTGTCCCGCCACCACCGTCAGGGACAGGGCCCGGCCGATCCTCTGACGGCGGCTGTCCAGGACCTGTTGATGCGGCGCGACAGGGGGAGAGGGCGGCTGTCTGGCTGAGGTGGCTGGCGGCTGTCCGGCCGAGGCAGGTGGATGCAGCTGCGTCTTGCCGTTTACAAGCTTTTTTATACCTCTCCTATCAACAATCGGACCTATCTGAGGATTCCCCGGTGATGGCAGTCTTCATTTGCCTCTTCCCAGAATAATTAAAAATATGATATCATTTTCAACGTCGTTCTAATAAAAACATTTCCCTCTAAAACAGAAAATACAACTGAAGATAGTCCCAAACATCTTGCAAAACACGTAGAACCAAGTCTCACCTACTACAAGCCCTTCTCTATCCTTATTTGCTGCAATCATCGATCTGCCGTGGCTCCGAGGCATAAGCCAAACAAAGAACAAGAGCTACTGTAGAGTGTACAAAGACGGCACTTAAGATGAAAAAGATTCGCAATAACCTCAAAGGAGTGTTTCACGTAGAAAGCGAGGGATTTCAACGATGCCCTTACAGGGAACGACCTTCTCAAGACTGACACCTTTCACTGCCATGCTTGACTTGTACCGTGCCCTGCACAAGTCCGCAGCGGTGAGGCTGGGGAATGAATCTACCATAAATCGACTGGCATTACATAACTCATTGTGTTTTTGTATGTTCCCGTCCAATGCCTGAGAAAGAAGTATCTGTGATAGCGAGTCTTCATTTCACTACCACACACTTTTCATCGTACCACTCAGACACGCTGCATTCCCCTCGCCTCGGTGTCCTTTTCATAATACAAGTTGTGTCTACAGTACAGCCATCGATGCAGCACCGACCCCGAACTCGCCGGCGCCGCCCGTGCCGTCCCCTGTTTTGCGTTGCGCCGCGTCACGCCTCGTCGCAAACTCACCTCACCAAAACCAATCCCGGTGAGGGCGTCGCGTGCCCTTTGTTTACTTATTGCCTATTTAACGGTGATCAGCAAAACACCGCGATGATTGTCTGGTGTCAAAGAGCGGCTCCAGCCTTGTTATGCCCTCGTCTAAATGCATTGGAGAGTCATTAACAGTAGCCTCACACACGCACACACGGCCGCGGGCGATTACCGGAGTGAGGGCTATCTCCGAACGCTACTGTCTTCGGGGCCGTGGAGGAGAGAGGTTGGGGGTGCTGGAACGTGGAGGAGCGAGGATAAGGAGGGGGGGGGGGGGGGAGAATCTAAAGGGGGTATCACATTGGGCTATTTTTCCTCCGACATCCTACCTCCAACCTCCGATTTCAGCCAGTACCTCCGACACCTCCTAGCAGACACGTTGATTTACGTTGATCTCCAACTCCAGCAATAATGGCCGACCTCTTCAGGACGACGGGCTTCTATTCGAGAACTGTCACCGCAGCACTGTTACATTTTCACTGGAATGAACTTAAAGCCAAGAAAAAGAGGCTTGTGTGGAGGCAGCAGTGGTAGGCAAGGAGAGAATAGTTTGGGGTTACCAGCAGACAGGTTAGGTTAGGTTAGATTTATGGTCTCAGCCAATGATGTGAACAGGTTTTTACAGAGTCCTTTCAGTTTATATATTTCATTCTGCGGATCCCACAGGGTTGGAAGATTTCTCACTGCTTCTATGAGGGTCATCTATGCTTCTCTTGTCCAAATAATTCTGGTCCTTTGGCTGGCCATCGCTGCTCTTTCACGGTGTTAGTGTTTGTTTATGTTAAGAGGTCAACCGACAACTTATGTTATTCTATTATAATGTTTTGTTTTTCTTTCTTTTTTCTTATTCATAATCCTTATTTTATTGCAAGTTATGCAACAAATAAAATCACTATGGCAAACTATTTTTTCTCAACAATTTACATAGAATGTCATTTGACTTCTAATTTTCCTCCAGCATATCAGATTCCTTCCCGAAAGCTGCGGGCGACAAATCTGCTCCAACAGTTGGCGAAAAAAGTGCTGAAGGTGGGCGGTACCGCTGATTAATTGGAGGTTAGAGGAACTATAGCCCAGTGTGATACCCCCTTAAGTGACATGAAACGAGCGAGAGAAGAGGTCAATTGGGGAAACATGGGAATAAATAAAACATGCAGCACAGGCCGGAAACATAGATAACGAGAAAAAAATCTAACTCGTGAAGAACAGTTACGAAAAGATGTATAAGAATAAAGCCTTGCGTGAGCTAAAAAAATAAATATATAGCCGAGGAGAAGTGTTAAACGTGAGCAGTAAGGAGGCGAGAATGAAGGATGAACAATTTCTTCGAGGAGGAACACGAGGGGGCGATGCACGCGGCGCGCCATGCATGCAGTTCCTCCGGAGGCATCGTCAGGAGCGGCAGGCCCTCGGCAAAACACATGCCCCGCCACCCTCAACTCAGCTGATCCTTGCCCTTTGCGCCATCAATATAATCACTCCCTCAATCCTGTTCCTCCTCCACCAATACTCTGCCGTCCCACCCCTCCAGCTTTCCTGCTTACCCCATTCATTTTCCTTCCCACTTCCTACCCCTCACTCTGAACCTTTACCCTCGCCACCCCCACCTTTTTCATTTCACACCCTCCCTCCCTCCCTACCTCTCTCCCACCCTTCTTTCCTGCATTCCTCCCTACAGTCCCGTCTCCCCTTCGCGTCTCTCCTCTCCCTTACATCCCGCCGGAAGCTAAACGCCCACTCTCCTACCGACACTAAAGTCACAAACGCAGAAAGAGGCCGGTGCTGTTCCATGACAAAAGGAAATTATGTGTGCGTATTTCCCGTTGTTAAGATGTATCACCTCGCCGTCACAGAACCTTTACTTTAATCAACCACAAATCATGTCACGCGTCTCCGGTTGCGCTTTAGAAGTAACAAGAAGGAAGTCTGCTTGCGCGCCCCCGATAATGTTTTGTTGACTAAATATTTCCTGTCTGCCTTAACTTACCGCGAAGCCTTTGCATCCAGGCGCGTTCCCTAAGGGCTTCCTCGAGACCTCGCCGGGTGAATAGCAAGCAGAATTATTTTTATCATACCAAAAAGAAGAAATTAATCACGTTTTTTTAAGGGAGGAGGAGGTGGGCTCCGTTGGCAGCCATAAACCCGCCGGCGCAGAGGGAGGGAGTCGCCTCGCTATCGCAGCATTAGGGTGATAAAATAGGCCAGAATCCCTGATCCACAATAAACAAAGCGGAGAGTTCCTACACAATAAAGCCGGTCTTCTGTGGCTGGCAAAGTGGTCATAACTCGGCTCTCCCCTTTTGTCTTCCGGGAGCCCCAAGCCTTGTCCTTCATGCACACTGAGTAGCGAGACAACGACCCACCAGCCCCGCGCCTTGATATGCGACCTTAATTACCCCGGCTGATGAGAGGGACCCTCACTAGAAAGTATAGCGCTTCATGATGTGTGTCGGGAATAAATAATGAAAGCTGATGAGTGATGCGGGAAGGGGGTGAGACGGGCGGGTGAGCAGGAGGGTGATGGACTGTCGCCTACCACGCATGCGCACCCGCCTCACAAACAGACAGACTGACGCACACGCACACGCACACACACACACACACACACACACACACACACACACGCACATAACATCTTCTAGGAACAGAGCACATATAAAGAAAAACACTCACTCTGTTATTTGAAAGAGAATCGGCTGATAAATCTACAATAAAAACACCCCGGCGCAGTAAAGTTCGATAAGTGATGCGCGTCTTGTAGGAAAGAGGAGATAACCGGAGACACTAGCGGCGACTGGGGGGAGGTGGAGAGCCGCTGCCTTTTTTATATTCTCTTTATGTTTTAGGAAAGGGAAAGAACACAACATTGCCAGTTTTAAGTCACCTTCACCTTATGGATAAACATCGACAAAATTTCCATTACAGCTGCCAGTAGATCTAATCCGCTAACCATTACACAGCTAAAGTCTTCCTTCTTCTACACTGCATACACGAACTTGAACGAAAAGTCAGCTACTGCAAAATAAAACAAACTCAATATGATTTTAAAGGTTCAACCAGCTCGCTCCTGTGGCGGGGGTCTCGGGGTCTGGGAAGGCAACACCCACGGCTAGAGTTAACCCTGCTTTGGGGACGTAATTGGCGATCATATTTCGGATAACTCTTCTGATCACCGAGAGGCTCCTGTGCGCCCCGCGAACGCCATCATTTGCTGGCAATAAATCTAAAGCTTTGGTGATGAAAGTTGGGGAGGTTCGGCACGGGAGCAGCGCGGAGCAGTGCATGTGGCTGCGGACACGTGATAATCCACCGGTGCTGGCTCTGGCAAGGCTCTGCCCTGATGCACGCCGCGATGGACGAGTCTTTGAGGGTCAGTGGCTGGTACACATATGTTGTTTGTGCCACAAGAACGGCCAACACATGCGGCTGGGCGATGTTAACGAATCTTTCTGACGACCACATCGTTAGGGTGGAGACAAGCCTTGGTGTTCAGGCGAGACACAGTTGTTGCGGAGGGGCAGGGACAGGCTGAGGGAGGCAAGCTATAGTGTTCAGGTGAGACAGACGTGCTGGCGGGCATCTCACTCCCTGCGAGTCGAGGAGACACGGCGCGGGAGGAACACATCAGACACAACACTGGAGGCTCCTCTCCGAGCGGTGTTTGCTCTGCGCGGCGTTGAGATAAGGGCCAAGGCGTCACACCCGACACTGTCCAGCAGAGATAACAACTATAAATAGCAAGGTGAGTGTTGTTATATATGTTTCAGGATCAAATAATGTTCATTCATATTTCATCAGTGAACACTACTGCCTTCAAAGGAGACTCGGAGAACCTTAAATCTGTCATGTTAACAAGAGACTACACAGTGATATCTAGCGACGGTGGTTCGTCGGCGGGGGAGCAGCCATGCCTTACGCCCACGCACTGCACGGAGAGGGGGGAGGGAGGGAAAGGATAGAGGCGGGCGTGGAGGGTGTGGCCGCACTCATACAGGCTACACGACGTCCCAGGAACACGGTATGACTCGCGTGTCGTGTGAGGGAGTGTGTGAAGCATGACACGTAAGAGTAACGCACTCCCTGCCTCCACTGCCTCTGCCTGACGTCATGTGCAAGCGTGTTCCCGAGACGTAGATGACCGGAGTCTGCCGCTGCAAGGGGGAAAATGGAGACCAGATGTACGCGCATAAATCTTTCACATGCCGTGGAAAAAAGTGTTCATAATTATACTTTTATCAGCACTCAATCTTCATAAGTAATCCACGGTGGTGACTTTCCTTCTTACAGACATAATTTATTGCCCCAAAAAGATGCAATCTGGGAAATCTGCACGTCGTTTATCACTCTTTCGAGACAGACAAACACGTGCTCAATAAACCACACTCACATCCGCATCTGGCACTCCGAACCTCCAATCTCGCGGTAACCACCTGACCACCGCCGCCCAGATGTATGTTTAGCTTCCCACCGACATGACCCGCACGGTGATTAACAATTAGCAGGCCGGGCTGACTGCTATTTGGGGCCCTGATTATGATAAGTTGCCATAATGGATCTGCCGGAGCCTGGCAAAAACCGGGTGAGCGTCATATAAAGAAATTTGCAGCGGCGGGGGACAATAGCGCTATCCCTTCAATTAAGCGCGGCTCGTATTTCAGTGGCTTCTGGAGGCCAGCATGAGCCCAGGTGAAGTGTGTGAGCCGGCCTGTGAGCGGCGAGGAGCGAGCAAAGGGTGTGGCGGTTTTTGTGCAGCCCTCAAGCCGTCAGCCAAGATTTAGAATCATGCGTTAAGGTTTCCTGCCACCCACAGCTCAGCCGCTGCCTCAGTAAATGTGGAGCAGCAAACAACTGAACACCGTCAAATGGGCTAACTGTCCCCCGTAACGACCCTTCAGCCGCCAAGAGCTGCTTATGTATAGGATTGATAGCTCGGAAAGAGACCAAGTGAGAGAGAGAGAGAGAGGAACATGAAAGGACTGAAGAAAACATATGGAATGGACGAGACAAACAGGTGTTGTTGGTGAAGGTAGGGAAAAAAATGCGCGTTTGTGGGGTAGACGCACACTATGCACTCGGCTGTCATGCATCACCTGCTGTCACTGTTACTGCTGCGGCGGCGATCAATCCTCAGCCCCCTGCTGCCCCTAAAGAGGAAAAGTTTTGATTCCTTCTTGCGGGCCCTTGTGTCATCCATCAGAGGCGGGCACTCTCTGAAGCTGCCGCGCTCTTACATCTTCAAAGAACAGCTTTCGTTCTTTTTTTCCTCCGTGGCGTCAGACGAATCTCTCATAAGTAATTAGTGAGGACATTATTCAGTCGAGCCAGCCAGAGGAACTCCGGCCAGTATCATTGCTCACTAACAAAATTATGTATTTTTTTTGCAGCTACACTGCAATGTTTTCCATCTGATTATAATTTCGAGCCACGTCCATCTACTCGCCTCATCCCCCGTGCCGCTGTTGCTGGTAAACAAGCTGACGCGGTGGAGGTGTGACGCTGCCTGTCTAATGCCAGTCATGTTTATCGACATCAGTACATATCATTGTTATTATTGTTGTTATTATTATCACTAATGATAGCCATAATACTTATAATAAACACTACATATTATTATCATCATTATTCTGAGCCCTATTATCGTCCCCAATGGATATTTATATGAGATAATATATAGACATTTGTTGTAAAGGAATTAACTTTTGCCGGCAGCACTGACTACACTCTAGCCTTAAGTTCCTCTCTTCCTTCTTGGCTATTACACACACCTCAGGAATCAATTGCTCGCTCACTGCCATTACAATTACTCCGGGCGATACTCCCGCTGGGCCTCCGTCTGGACGCCGCTCACTCCTGAGGCTCCAGGCACCGGATATTCAACACATTCCCAAGACTTAGTTGCTCCATTCATAAAATATTACCGTAGATTGCAATACTTATATTCTAGCTTCACAAATATCGTGTGTGCGTGTGCGTGTGCGTGTGCGTGTGTGTCTCTCTCTCTCTCTCTCTCTCTCTCTCTCTCTCTATATATATATATATATATATATATATATATATATATATATATATATATATATATATATATATATATATATATATATATATTTTAGCATGTTCAATCTACACCAACACGCACACAGTCAATAATGATATTGCGGAGGTGAATGGAGCCAAAGTTCCGGCCACTCCCTGAAGCTGGCCTGCACGGCGGACATAAAGTGGTGTGAGTGATGGATTCTCGTCACTACAGGAACTTCGTAATTGTTTCCAGTTCAGGTTTGCCTCACCCGCTCCCCTTCGACCACGCCCTCCGCCGGAAGGTGTAAACAGGAGGAGATCATCTACGTTCTTGCTTGGCGCGTTGCTGGTGACACATTTCCGCAAGAGTGAGTAAACATGATTTTTATTACGAAAACAAGCTTTCTCATCCATTAACTCCGATTGTAGCCCCAGACGGTACCTTTCTCTTCATGCTTATGTGTCTTTATTAGGTAAAAAAGTGCTTTCCGTTACCACAATTATATTCTGAGACAAACGACAAGTGATCTGTTTTTTTGTCCAGTGATGACTCTGAAGCATCCAGGTGGCTCAGGTGCCTTAAGTGGCCCCGCTTAGTGATACCCAATACAGAAAGCACGACGACCATCAGTGTTAATAGTGTGAATTACTGCTGCTAGTATTAAAGGACGGAGAACGAACACTTTTTCCAATATAAAAATTGCTTTCTTCTGAAGTATACCTAGAGCTGGGGTTGTGGTGAGACATAACAAAGAGGTGGGGCCACGAGGGGCGAGGATGAGGTGGCGCGAGGGGTCAGGCAGGTGCAAGGACTTAGCGGAGGTAATGGCGTGTTGTGTGAGGGGAAGGCGAAGGCAATTGGCAGGAGAGTGTGAAAGCTGATAAGTGTAAGGAAAAAGACGAGGGTGTAAGTGCATGGATAGTGAGAGGGGGAAGACACCGTGAGGGCGGCTCGGGTGTGTGTGTGTGTGTGTTTGTGTGTGTTAGTGTGTGTATGTAGGGAGTGCTTGAGTGTGAGGATTAGAAGGTTAGGTAAGGTTAGGCTAGGTCAGGTTAGATAAGACTTTGATTGTTAGTTGGATGGGAGCGGTTAGGTTAGGAAGAGTGTGAGAGCGGCGTGGGTGTGCACGAGGAACGCTAAAGAGTGGGAATTGAGGGTTATGAAAGCAGACGAAGGCGTGGGCGCGGCAGTATTGGAATGGGAATAACGGAGAGGGTGTAGGAAGATCTAAGGTGGCGGGTGTGGGTCCACGTCTGCTCCGATGAACTCAAACATCTATTGAATCCACAGAGATAATTACGCTGCCCCCAAAGAAACAGGTCCTCTCTACTTTTACAAGAATTATGGCGAACGCAGAGCGAACACGCACGCAAACGCAAAAACTCTCGCCGGGGCCAATAAATCTCGCTACAACTCAAACAGCAGAGGAGAAACTCGCCACCGAAGGCAGGCAGGGCGGGGGGACGCACTCGAGGGATATGGCAGCCGAATAACCAGGAGGAAGAAGCGCATCACCCTCGCCTCGCCCCCACTGCTCAGCTACCGAGTGTCTTGCCCTAATCCGACGAGAAGCCACACCTGAATGCCTGCCGAGAGAATGTAGCTGGTTTGCGCTATTCTTACGGGGCAACTCCCACAAAGGGGATGGCGGTGGTAGTGAGAGAGGAGGAGGAAGGAAGGAAGGAGGAGAAGGGGGAAGGAGGATGTTAGGGAGAAGAATGTTTCTAATCTGAGGTGGAGGAGTCGGGAGAGAACAATGGGTGAGCGCGAATGAGAAGGGGGGATTGGAAAGAGAGGGAAAGGGGAGGATGAAGGCAAGACGGAGGAAGGGAGCGGGAAACAGAACGGTTAGGCAGCAGAGGGAAGGAGCGGGTGGTTTCGCCTGATATTCGCCGTGAAGAGACGATGATCTTGCGTTTATCAACCTGAACGCTCATATAATCGCGGAATAATTCAATCCCTTTGTTATATTAAAAACCCAGCAGACTATGAACACACTGAGTTTTCATGAGTTAATCAAAGGATCTAGCAGAGTAGAAAAAGAAACAGTTGTACAATCTCTACATATTGAAATAAACGATAAGAAACTGTCTTTTCACAGGTCTCGCCTGCAGGTAGATGGATAACTAAAGCATCTTACGCAGGGGTCGGGACAGGGCAAAATGACGTCATGTGGGGCGGGCTGGACGCAAGGGGCCGACATGACGGAGAGGCGCTTATTTCATGGTCCAGGTAATACAGCAGCAATATATTCCTTAATTTGCTCCACTACAAAGCCACAACATCCTCCACACGCCACTAGCTACGCCTCCTCTTCCCCTGATTCGCTCCTGGAACGTAACTTTCCTTGTCCTCCCCTCCGTCAGAACAATCCGTTCCTTCCTCGTCATGTTGTCCCTCCACTACACCTCTCGGGTCTAAGTCCTCCCTCACTTCCCCTCCTTGTGTTGTCATCTTTCACAGTTTTGCTATACATATTCTATATCATTCAAACTGTTCTGCTGTACTTATTCTATATCAATCAAATTTTGTTAATTTTGCTTGTAATGACACGTCATTGTAAGTTATTTTTGTGTGTATGTGTTGTAGGTGCGCCCCCCCCCCCTCTACACACACACACACACACACACACACACACACACACACACACACACACACACATTGAGAGAGAGAGAGAGAGAGAGAGAGAGAGAGAGAGAGAGAGAGAGAGAGAGAGAGAGAGAGAGAGAGAGAGAGAGAGAGAGAGAGAGAGAGAGAGAGAGAGAGAGAGAGAGAGAGAGAGAGAGAGAGAGAGAGAGAGAGAGAGAGAGAGAGAGAGAGCATCGATAAACGAAAGACTCACTAAAAACAATAAAAAAGTGTTCATTACGACGTATTACACACTCTTATAACAAAAAAACGAGCACCTGTCATTGGCAATTACTCTGAGGCTTCAGGTGTCCAGTTTATTCAAATATCCCGTCGTTGGTGCTCTCATTATCCCGCTCCTTCTCTGTCGCCTGGCACCCCTCCACGCCTGTCAAAACAATGGCCTCTCCTGTGCTTCTTCCGCTCTTCCCTTCCTCATCCTCGAATCCGCACTTCCTTCAGCAGCGCCACACCAGGGCCAGCCGCGGCGGCCGTCCAGGGGCCAGCAACGCGCCGCCCCGATGATGTAAACACAGGCAAAATTAGGGAATCTTCATCTGTGTACCTGTGTCTTTCCTCCTCCGCGGCTCCCCTCGCTGCGGTTCACCATCCTCTCGCAATCATTACTTCCTTGTTCTCTCCATTATCGTTATGTCGTCTTCCCTTCGCCCCTTCCCTCATTCACTCTTTCCCCTCCTCTCCATTTTTTCCCGTCCCCTCTCTCCCTTCCTGCCTTCCTGCCGGCCCGGATATCAATAATGCATCACCTTTCAATTATCTTCTATTTATATCAATATTGCATCTATCATCACCCTTTCCTGCCACCCCAGTAACCAAATTTGTCTCGCGTCTTCCACCCTCCACTTGTTTCATCCCTCGTCATTTCCTCTCTCCCTTTTCTGCAATTTTCCCCTCGCCCATCTCTTTACGACGCACCTCTCCCACTCTCGCATGGCTCGTGTAATTACCTAATGAAGACACAAAGGACTCGCCATAACTTTGCCACCGTCAGCGGAATGATCCCCAGAAATGACGCTTTAAAATGTTCCGCCACCCCGTCACCGAGCGATGATGTCCAGGGTGTGTGTGTGTGTGTGTGTGTGTGTGTGTGTGTGTGTGTGTGTGTGTGTGTGTGTGTGTGTGTGTGTGTACGAGCGAGCGAGCTTCACCATTGCTGTTTAATTGATATCTTCCTCGCCAATACAAATCCAAACAAGTTCACACGCTTAATTGGATCCGTTTGTCTTAATCAACGGTGCCAATGCATTTAGAGCACCGCCCATTTGTGTTATGATAATGGCGGCCACTATAAATTTACTCATTTGCCTCCACATCACCACCACCACCACCACCACCTCCCCCTCCAGCTTCCGCCCACCGTCCTGCTATCACCATCACCACCTCCTACCCCTCCTCCCCATCCTCCCTCACCTTTCCACCTGTTTCATTACCACCACCACCACCACCACCATGGACACAATTTAATACTGTGCCTACGTGTCTATCTATTACCAATATAACAAATTCTTCGCCTCAGCATTGCCCCTTCAACCAACACCATTGCTTAAATCACCCTCACCACCATGATATCACCACCTCCATAAAATCACCACTCACCTCCACTGTAACACCATGAGTAGCAGCACCATTACCACAGAATCATGGCGCTAACACCACTACAGAATCATACCACATTGACACATACACGACTCCCACACCATAAATCCATCATCACCACGACACTATACCGCTATACGTAACAACATTATCACTATGTTTTAAGTATCACAAAGAAACTACCACAATCGCTACCATCATCACCGTGGAATAACAACGCCATAACCAAAACATACTTCTACCACACTTTGCCACAATCATCACTATATTAATACCTACCATCATTGCCATTATCACTTCACATAAATTCCACCACATAACAATATACTATACATCATACCCATACCAACACCATCACTACCCCCCCCCCCCTCCCATGTAAACCACCATCACCGCCACACCATAACGACAAGTCTGTGACACCACAAACACAAAAACATGAAACAACATAAACATTCACCACAGCAAATGAAAATATAATACTGACAGTCTTAACATCGCCACCATCGCAGTCATTCACCACCAACACCATCACCACCACCACCACCACTAACACTTTACATAAGCACCATCAGACATCAGCACACACACACACACACACACACACACACACACACACACACACTGCCGGCTACCTCATCACCGCCGCGGCAGCAATATCGTTATGACCACACCACCAATTATTTGCAACACAATATTTTCATAACACAATATTTGCTCCGGTACACAGTTCATACAAGCTGTGCACGTCGTACTACTCTCTTGCTCTCGCTCTTTCGTTCTCGCTTACACACACACACTCTCTCTCTCTCTCTCTCTCTCTCTCTCTCTCTCTCTCTCTCTCTCTCTCACTAGCTCGTGTGTCGACCGGCCAGTACTGAATCGTATGGTTAGATGAGGTGAACCATACATAAAAAATCTAACCTCTTCATTTTTGTCTTGCCCCTTCTTTCATTCTCTTTTACGCTCATTCTTCTTATATTCATCCTTTTTTTTTATCTTCCTCCTACTCCTCTTCCTCCCCCTCCTCCTCCTCCTTCTCCTCCTGCTCCTCCTCCCACTCATCTTAATCATCAACCTCTCTTACTTTTGCCTACTTCTTCCTTCTTTACCGCCTTCTCTTCCTTCTCCTTTTCCTCTTTCATTCCTCTTCATTTTTCTCCTTTTCCTCCTCCTCCTTTCTTCTTCCTCCTCCTCCTCCTCCTTCTCCTCCTCCTCCTCCTCCTCCTTCTCCTCTTCCTCCTCCTCCTCCACCTCCTCCTCCTTCTCCAGCTTTGTCTTCTCGACGCTTCCCGTCACGAGCCACGGCGAAACTTCCCACCTGACGAGGAGGCGGCGGGAGGCCACCACCTGTCACCTGTCCGCCACACACCTGCACATGGTTAATGCCTGAAAAGGACAGGTAATGGCCCGTGGCAGAGACACTGGGGACACGTTCACCTGCAAGGAAACAGTGCGGGACGGGACGCTAGAGGCTCTGCACCGCTGACTGGGACGTGATTAGAGGGACGTGCATGCAGGGGTGGTGGTGGTGGTGCAGGGGGAGTGGTGGTGCTGGTGGTTCAGGGGGGAGTGGTGGTGCTAGTGGTGCTGGTGCAGGGGGAAGTGGTAGTGCTAGTGGTGCTGGTGGAGGTGGTGAGGCTAGTGTGGTGGTGAAGGTGTGTTGAACAGTGTTAAGATTAGAATGAAAACGGGAATGAATGAGTGTATTACTTTCTCCCTCTGCTATGTTTTGGCTCCTACTCGTTCCCCTCTGGCCACTGACTCCTAAGCATTGTATTTCCCTTAAGATATTTGCCTTCCCTTAAATTCTTATATCCTTTTCGTTAAAGTATTGGCAATTAAGATATGCAAACTAGTTTTGAGAGTCGCACTATGAGAGTGTGAGAGAAAAAAGTCATTCCATATACTCCGCAAGCTACAGGCAATTAATTTGTTCTGGCAATGTGAAAAGGCGCGTCCATAACTCAGGGAAATCATGATGTAATGCAAATGTGCGGTGAGCTGAGTTACTGTCCAAGTGGTGGTGTTGCCGATGCCCCGAGAGTTACGGTCACATTACTTACGCTGATCGAAGGAAGACATGCACGGGGGACTCAAGCGAACCTTCATCCTGATAGCAGGGAACCGAGTAAATCTTGAGGCGCACCTGTGTAGCGGCGGCTCACTCCTTTATTTACATGTTAACGAGGCCAAACTCAAGAAATCCTGAACAAATATAATTTTGTGTACACAGTTGTATGTATGTATGTATAGAGGTCTAGCGCGAAAAGTTAAGTCCTTGCGCACACACACACACACACACACACACACACACACACACACACACACACACACATGTTTATCCACACACTCACGTATAATCACCGGTCCGCCTAACAGCTTTGACTCCTGGGCAGGCATGTCAGCGGCAGCCCCGCCGCCGCCCCTCCCCGCACCGGTGCCCTTCCTCGCAAACAAAGGGCCCAGACTCGTCATAATTACTATGTTCTGACACTCAGATATACTGGCGGTCATTAGTCGGGGTCTGACGCACCCTGAGCAGGTACATCATGGAGGGAATACATGTATGAGCAAACTCGAGCCTCAACTTGCACAAGCATTCCCTTCCCACTTTCCTTCCACTGGATGGTCACTCACACGCCTTGGCTTTGTTTCTCTTAAACACTTTTAGCATATGTATTTGTATCTGTATACTTATTTATTTATTTATTCCATGTCTACTTATCTATGTATGCATATGGGTGCAGAGGTAGAGCTTACAATGCCAAAAAATGTGCTACAAGTGGTCAGTGTATCATGTCAAAATTCGTGGCGGCATTGAACTCTGTCTCGTGTTAGCCAATCATGCGGCGGGAGGCTCATCGGGCACTCACGAAGGCCGGAGGGAAGGTGAGGGGGCGAGGGGCTTTCAGCGGCGCTTTAATACCAAACAGATTAAAGCGCGATTCGTCATATTCCAAGCCAGACACGAATAGACCCACTAGCACGAATATACGACTGACTCAGGCAAGACACATGGACCCATCTGGGAGCTAATTCGTCCATTTGAATTGCTCCAACACGAAACTATTAAATACGCCACCTCCGCCGCCGAGTGATGTATTCTTCCAATAGAGGAGGTCTGCGGCGTGCATGACAATGGCCGCGTGTGTCAAAGAGCAGCGTCCGGCTCCTCGTGGCCTCCGAGTGACGGGGTTACGGCCACGACCATGACAAACCTGCTGGCGGAGGGCGATGCATCACCCTAACAGGCCGGGAACACATTGCCGAGGCCCAGCTTTATGCATGTGGATGTCAGGGGCGTCCAGGGCGGGAAAAAATACTGGGCTTACCTGGTAAGGAGAGGGGAATGGAGGGGAAGGGAGGGGAGAGGAAGGGGAAAGGAGACGGGGAAGAGAGAGGCGAGAGGAAAAGAAAACAGGGAAGGGAAGGATGGGGAAAAGGAGGAGACGAAGAAATGGGCAGAGAAGAGGAGAGGAAAGGATCTAAGAGTTGGATAGGACAATTGAGAGAGACTGGTGGAGAAAACATAAATGGAGGAAACGAGGAGATATTTATAAATGTCGGCAGTGATGTAACTAATTTGGTTTTCAAATTATCTACTTACTAAAATAATATATGTTTAAAAAGAGAGAGAGAGAGAGAGAGAGAGAGAGAGAGAGAGAGAGAGAGAGAGAGAGAGAGAGAGAGAGAGAGAGAGAGAGAGAGAGAGAGAGAGAGAGAGAGAGAGAGAGAGAGAGAGAGAGAGAGAGAGAGAGAGAGAGAGAGAGAGAGAGAGAGAGAGAGAGAGACACACACACACACACACACACGCACACATGTATGAATGTATGTGTGTATATGTGTATATATGTGTGTATATATATATACATATATACGTATATATATATGTATATATATATATATATATATATATATATATATATATATATATATATATATATATATATATATATATATATATATTGCTAATTATCTCTACCTAACAAGTTGTTAACGTCAGTATTTACAACAAAATCAATTTACCAGGCAGTTTTAATCAGGTGCAATGAATTTGTTAATGATAATCATGTAAGAAAACAGGTTTTATGTCCGGTCTGATATTGTTGTCGTTGTTCTTGTACAAGTTTTTACAAAGAAAACAGTCACTAGACAGAAGCCTAAATTATACTAACCAAATTAGTAGAAGAGAACTATTGCCCGTAGAAGCAATCGACTCCAAATTGAGTCCGCTAATTGCTACAGCGTGCGTCTCGGTGCAGCGGCTCCCTGCACGCCGAGCCACACGGAGCTTTGCTACACTCCCGCCGCGTATTGTTGTTATTAGAGCGAGGCAACGAAAGGCTCCTGGAGGCGCCGCGTGCCGGCAGCGGTGCTCCCTCAAACTTCAAGGAAGCATCACTCACGCAGTCAGTGGGACATTACGCCATCCTAGAAGTCGTTATGCATACACAAGTTGGATAATGTGTCCGTCTATATTCCCGGGGCAGCGGCCAGGCGGAGCTGCGTGGCGTTGCTCCGGGTGTGCACATGACACGTCTCTGCGCCAGTGAGGACGGCGGCCCTTGCCGGAGCCGGAAAGACGGAGTGACCGATAAGTTAATTTATTAAATTCTTTATTCAACTTTTTGACACTGGCTACTGTCCTCACTGTTCCTGAGTTCCTCGCCGCCCCAGATTCAGCGTCCCAAAAATCAGGAGCAAGAGGCGCGGGTCAGGTGTTGTCCAGTGTGCACCTGCGTCATGACGGCTGACGACTGATTTACTGTCACCTCGACTAGCAAATCTTCAGTCACGTCAGTGGATATAACAATGGATAATGGCAAGTCAGCAATAGTAGATATTACATTATGACTAAGGTGAATTATACAGCGAGGATATGCAGCAGTCACCATGGTGGACGAGGGGCAGAACGAGCACATGCCGGGGACACACGACGCCGCCTGGCTATCATGTGTTGCGAGGCCGATACCCAGAGGCGTGCGGGTAGCACCGAGGACAAGGACAATAGATGCTACTGATACAATATAATGAAAAAAATGTGAGTACCGGAAACACTTCAAAGATATTCAGTAGGAAACATTGGATCCAATTAGTTTCCTGCTAATCGATTCAATGAAACTATAAAAGGTAGTTAGAAATCGCACAACTTTAAGACTGCACAGGATTTCAGATCTGATATTCTAATAACAAAAAAATAACTAATTTCACCTTCATTTGAAGTCACCTGAAAATGCACAGTGCATGCAATTGTAAATACACACTACGTCACTTCCTTGAACTTAATTTTAACTAGAGTTGAAATGCAACGTTTTGGAACGTTTGGGGAGGCGGTGGCTGAGTCGACTGAGTGACGGCGTCGCGTTCAGGAGGACGCGAGTTAAATCCCCGCCCGGTGCCAAGCTGGGATTTTTCAGCCGCCGCCGAGTGGCTTAAAACTACCTACATGCTGTCCAGAAGACCACCTATCAACCCGGACTCTAGATTCTAGGATTAAAGATGAGCTCCGGGAGGGCAGCATGAGCCAATGCAAGATGGCGCCACTATAAACCCCTCGCCTGCGCCAGAACGGGCTGTTCCGACCATCAGGCCCCACCGGGAAGAAGCCTTGGGCCGACCATCAGGCCCCACCGGGAAGAAGCCTACCGGCGCAATAGGCCGCGACATAAAAAAAAAAAAAAATCTAATTAATGTAGAATTACTTAGGTTTAAGGACAGACCACCTAGTCTGGACCATGGGGTCTGTGTGGTCTGATTTTCTATGAAAATCTATGTAAATCTCTCTCTCTCTCTTCATATCGCCATTCTCTGCCGTGCAGCCTGTGAACAAATCTCACTTGCAGGAGACAGTCTGACGCCCGGCAGGTCGAGGGTGTCCGTGCGCCACGGTGTTAGTTCCGCTCGAGGGAGTGAAGCATTGGCAGCAGCGGAGTGAGTGACCTCCCAGTGTTCCGTAACTCTCGGGGCGTGTCACTCTCAGGGACACGGCGTTCCTCACGGCGTCCCGAACCACCCACGGCAGAGCGGGGGGGGGGGAGAGAGAGAGAGAGAGAGAGAGAGAGAGAGAGAGAGAGAGAGAGAGAGAGAGAGAGAGAGAGAGAGAAAATATACATACATTACCACCAGCCTCTGAAGCAGCTGATACGTAACTCTCTTGTCTTTCTGCAGTGCCTTGAGTTAGCAGTCGGTTTCAAGACAAAATAATGATACGGGAGAAAGGACACCCGCGAGCACCTTATTGCATGCAGAGGTGAACGACTTAAAATGTATAACACGGCAATAATTTGTACCTGACCTACACCAAGCTTCGAGAACAAAGTAAGAGGAATACCAGATTGAAGGCCATGCTCAGAGGTGAATGACTGACAGCGTCCAACAGAGTGATAATTTGTATACACGACGTGCGGGTAGCGTAAACAGTGAGAAGAAAAAGAATTGTGAGATTACTGACGGGAAACAGTGTGCAAAGTTGACATGCCTTAAGGAAAACGGAGGGTGGCTCGCTTTCCCTCGGCGAGTAAGTGCTTCTGTGGCCGGGGCGGATCGTAATCAGAAAAGACAAGGTACAAATTCACTCATGCTTCCTCTTGGTTATTTACACCATTACCTGAGATTTCTATTTTCAAATGTGGGGTCGAAAATGGGTATTCCGTTTCCTGTCACAAATGTTCTTATTTTCTCTAGCATATTAATAAGTTCCCATTAAAAAAGATCAGCAGTTCTTAGATCGAAAATATGCATCCAGGTTAACTTCCAGAGAGGGATATTATGTCAGTGTTCTTGGGTTCAGTTTCAACATAAAAGCCTAACACAATACAGAGTTACATTTGCTCTCATTGTTCTTGAAAAAAATATATTGTGAGCCCTAGTGACAGGTGAGGTAAGAGGCCGCCGCCGCCCCATCGCGCCAGGCTCCCCACGCCCCGGAGCCGCCGCCCGACACTCAAGCTGCCGCGGAATGTTCATGATGGGAGTTACTGGCGCCTAAAGTGTCGGCCCAGGCACCGAACATTATGCCTTGGCGCTGCATTTTCTTTTGTCTTAAAAGTTTGTAATTCACCGACATGACGTGTTGAAAATGTGAAAGTGAGTCTGTTGCAACACAAAATATAACACACCCAAGCCCACTCACACTGCCCAACTCCCCCACACACATTTTCTTGTTTATCAGTTTTATTTTTCACATATATTTATTTATCACGTCTATATTTTTTTAAGGAGAAGCAATGTAGTATATCGATAAGGTGGGAGGCAAGGTTAAACTCAAGGTAAAGTAAGACTCGGTAGTCGGTGAATCTCACGTGATACACAATCACGATTCATATTCCCCGTCAGGACACACCTCCACTTCCGTCAGTCAGTCAGGTAACGTTTGGAGAATCAAGGGGAATGAAGACAAGAAACAGTCGGAAGGAAGCTAAAGTAAATCAGGGACTTAGCGTGAACAAAAGCTACTTACAACCTTCAGCAAGTTTTCGGGACATGTTAGTGGGCAACAAGGAAAAAAATTAATCGTCTGAAAACAAGGACTGAGCACAAACCACCGGAAGCCTCTTTCACCTTATTTACACCCCCGGATGCCGCGCCTCAATCACACACGAACATTGGAATCCCCGGCAATAAACTCCCAAACTCCCCCCCCCCATACTCCCCGCCCACCGAAGACTTCCTATTAAGCTCCCCCCACCCCCACGCCCCGAAGACCTTCTACAAGTGTTAAGAAGCATTGCAGTGCGAGGGTTCAGTAGCCTTTAAAACGACCAAACAAAGCATGGAGAGGAAGGACTTGCTGAACAACAACCCCTGAAGCACCACGGCCTTTGCAGCACGCAGCATCGTGAACCTACACAAACGAAAAACACTGTATCATAAAAAAAAGATTCCGCACTTAGAGGATGAAAGAAAGACCGCCACGTACAGTGAGGGGAAGATGTGGAGAAAGAGAAGGAGGTGGAGGAAGAAGGAGGGAGAAGAGGAGGAGAGGGACGAGAGACAGGATGGTTTCTTTCACACTCACACGTCCTTCAAGAGTGACACAGGAAGCCAGACAAGAGTAGAGAAATCCGCTTAACTGTGACTACTGAAGGACGACGTGGGAGCAAGAAAGGGAGAGAAAAAACACATTGAGGAGGAAGTGGAAGACGAGGAGGAGAACGACGAGGAGGAGGACGATGATCAAGAGGAAGAGGAGATGGAAGCGTAATAGGTACAAAGAGGAGGAGAGGAAAGGGAAAAGGAGGTAGAGAAGGAGGAAGAGAACAATAGGGACGAGGACGAGGACGATGAGGGCGAGGATCATGAGGAAGAGGAAGAGGAGATGGAAGCGTAGTAGGTACAAAGAGGAGGAGAGGAATGGGAAAAGGAGGTAGAGAAGGAGGAAGAGAACAAGAGGGACGAGGACGAGGACGATGACGGCGAGGATCATGAGGAAGAGGAGATGGAAGCGTAAGAGGTAGAGAGGAGGAGGAAGAGGAAGAGGAGGAGGAAGAGGAAGAGGAGGAGGAAGGGAAGAGGAGGCATGCGAGACGTGAAGGGGGGCAGGGAGGCAGGCCGGAGTTCGCGTCCACCCCGCCTGATAATGATGATATTATGCACACAATTAACGATAGAACATGCCGCCTCCTCGCTAGTCGTGCGCCCCGGATCCCATTACTCTCTTTATGGGGTTTATAGGCGCCCTGAGTGGTGATGGGGAGAGGGTGATGGCGGCGAGGGTGGTGAGAGTGGTGGTGGTGGTGGTGCATGTCCGTGTGTTGTGAGGTGGTGGTGGGGGTGGTGATAATGGTACGGCGGGTGTTGTGATGTTCTTCGTGGTGATGGTCATGGTAATGGTAGTGGTGGTGTAGTGAAGGCTGTTGTTGTTTGTGGTGGCGGTGGTTGTGGTGGGAGATATAGCTGTTTTTTTTGTGGTGGTGGATTTGGTTCATGTTTGTGGTGATGATGATTGGTATACACGAACAAAACGAGACTGACAGAACGAACACACACACACACACACACACACACACACACACACACACACACACACACACACACACACACACACACACCTCCTGCAAACAGCAACGTGAATACTTGTACTTACCGAACCGAGGCGAACAATAGTCACCTGCAGGAAGCCAACACATTTCCACTTACCTGAAACGACAAAAATATAATAAGTTAATGCAGAAGTAAAAGAAAAAAATCACCGAAATAATAGAGTTGATTTCATACTGTTCATTTTGCTCCCCTTTGTTGAAGAAAAAATATGTTTAATCGAGCATATTCTTATTGTTGCAAGTTCCGCCATAATCATTTGTCATCGTAGATCAGTAATGAGAGAAACAGAAGAAGGATGATTATATTTATCGGCGCGTCTGTCTGTTCTCTCGTGACGGACAAGGAGCCATTACTCTGCATGACGGACATTAACCACTCCGCGGCGACGTGTTTCACTCAAACGTCCCCACATTAAGATCTGTCGCCCGATACCTTAATCTTCTCCGTAAGCGCCATTTAATTCCCGTGTGTGTGTGTGTGTGTGTGTGTGTGTGTGTGTGTGTGTGTGTGTGTGTGTGTGTGTGTGTGTGTGTGTGTGTGTGTGTGTGTGTGTGTGTGTGTGTGTGTGTGTGTGTGTGTGTGTGTGTGTGTAAATATTTGTTTCGGGTTTTGATACAAATAATGGTAATGATGGTGATGATGATGATAATAACGATAAGGTCCAATCACAGTATTGCTTTCATCATCGCCTCCACCAGCAACATAATTTCATCGCCTAAAAAGCTGGCTGACCCACACTAAAAAGAAAAAAGAAAAACACAACGCAGCCATGCTAAAAAAAAAAAAAAGACATCTATTATTATTATTATTTTTTTTTATTTTTTTACGTGTACGCCTATAGCGCCGGTAGGCTTTCTTGAGGGGCCTGGATGGAAGTCGGCCCCAGCCCGTCATGGCGCAGGCAAGTATTTATAGTGGCGCCATCTTCTCTTGGCGCATGATACCCACAGGAAGCCACATGCCCTTCACCCTCCATCCTTGTCCTTACACTCACTGAACCACACACCCATCACCCTTACGTTCTGGTGCAGCCATTCGAGTGCATGCCTTTCTAACTTCATTAAACCCTGGATAGCCCTCAAACCCAGCATTAAGGTTCTGTAAAGATTGACTGGAGATTCCTTCCCCAAAGCCATTCTCGAGATCTGAGGGATCACTCAAATCGTTCTTCCCTCGCTTGGAGCAGGGACTCTTCAACCAGTTATTTATGTCCAAGTTAAACAAGCCGTAAAGGGCCTTGAGTAACCTGTGATGTGGGATTTCTTCATATTCACTATTGGAAAAAAATATCCTACCTACGTAAGACTGGCTGCATCATTATTATGGATGGAGCACACACACAAAAAAAGTAACTCTGTCTTTCCTCTTCGTTGGGCGTCATGCGGAGCCCTTGACCACTCTCGGTTTAAAAATCACAGGGGGAGGCAGTGGTCACGTGGACAAGGCATAAAACTGAACAACACGGGTCAAGGGGTCAGGTTCTGACAATGTTTATTTTTTGCTGTTATAGAGATGGGCACTTGCACTGAATCTCCATCGACTTTAACTAATTTCAACTTCGGCCACTAGGAGTCCTATATGAGCCAGAGAAACAAGACAAGGAGCGTTTAAAAAGTTTGCCCTTGCCAGCAAAGACAAAGCCCAAATATCCCAAAAGGGACACTGAGCCTACCCCAATGAAAAATGCCTTCGGGCTCGTGCCCACCGAGGGAGTATCAAACTCAACGCACGGATTTAGTCAACCTTCGTCATAGATTGGCGGAAAAGTTTTCCTTCTCAGGGCTGTAAGCCTCACAAAATCACTTACTTTACTTTCGGTGGATGATGCAGTACCATTAAAAAATAGTATTTATGATACATTTTTTCCTTATCAAAGGTACATGGTTGACCTCGGGGCAATGAGACATTCCTAAGTGTGCAAAGGATAACGTGGCTTAGGAAACATTAGTTTAGATCATGTGAGGCCAGGCATGAAGCTGTGGCAGCCGGCCTGTGTGGGAAACGCTAAAGGAAATAACTTACAGTAATGAGTAATATATATATATATATATATATATATATATATATATATATATATATATATATATATATATATATATATATATATATATATACACACACACACACACACACACACACACACACACACACACACACACACACACACACACACACACACACACACACACACACACACACACACACACACACACACACACACACACACACACACACACACACACACACACACACTGAAGAATGTGAACCAAACCCTGCTTTCTTATTTCTTCCTGTCCCTTAGTTCACCATTACTATTAGTTTCCTCACATCGAAGTGAGGGCGGCCTCGAGAGACTTTGACGTGTCTGGGATGTGAGCCTCGCATGACTATATATCTCAGGGGGACGGCCGCCACGCCCCCGCAATCCTGCACAAAGAACTGCCGACGCCGTGGCAGACCTCAGTCACTCGCCCCTGGGTGCGGCGGAACGGGAGACGGAGAGGCGTGGCAGGTGGACGTTTGCACCTTATGGGAATAGGTCTCTGGCAGTGATGTAAGAAGCTGGACTGTGTGGTTAGAAAGCAGAGTATGAACAGGAAGAGTCTGGTAATGAACACAGCAGTACAAGGGAGAGTGGAGCGTAGACACGAGAAAGAGGACAGGTTCAGAAGTTTACTGCGGAAGGATCAAAGAACCGGAACTTCATGAGATGTAAGTGCTCTTTTTTTGTGTGTGTAATTAGGAATGAGAGAGCGAGAAAGGAAACGACTAGCATAGGTGTACACTTTTATACCTAACCCCTTTTCAAGTAAAAAAATAATAGAGGGTATGACCACCGCTTTTCTCGTAGCTAAGAATACTTGCTCTTAGTGCTGTAACACTGTACCCATTTACATTCTTTAGTCTACTATATTTTTGACTGCCGGACTTTAACGTTCCCTTTTAACATCTTTGTGATATATCGTACACTGCAAGTTTGAGTAGAGGGACATTCATGGGTTAAGTTTTGCTGCTTGGTCCTATTCTTCTAGCTTAACATTTCAGCCTGAAGGATGCTTTGATATCCTTCAACCCCAAGAAAAGAATTAGCTGAAGTAAAAGTAGACTATCAGAGAGGAATGGGATAAGATCATGAGGAAAACGTGCTTGGCAGGGTGTCTGTAATAAATATTTTCTTCCGCACAGTTAAGGATCTAATCCGTAAAATCAAAGTATGACGAGAATAAAGTAAAAAAGTTCAGCTGAAGGCCACAAAAAATACGGAACGAGGAGGCGGACTGGGAGTTAAACAAAATAAAACAAAAGAAAGAAACATCAGCAAAAATAGTAACGCCCACTGGTTTCTCATGAGTAACATCTGCTGTCTTTCATATGTCCGAGCCAGAAGTACGACAAAGGCAAAGTTGAGGTCTTTGATGCAACTGAGATAAGAAGTCTAAGTTCCTGCTAAGTTCCATGACACGCCGTGGTGGAAGGAAGAGTGAAGCCATGGCCGAAAGAGAGAACGTTCACCGTGACATGAGGTGGTTGGGTCTGCCTATGATGCCGTGTGGGACTCCATAATTGTATGTTGTTCTGCGTTAAGTCAAGAAACGTGAGCCTCCACCTTCACGTGCGGCTCTACATGTCCTCGTGAAGGGTGAGTCTGCGTCACGTCAGGAAGTCTGCGTCTCTGTCATTACGTGTTAGTCTATGATAAGCCTTGAAAGGCTACTCTGCGTTAAAGTACTATATTATTTTATTAACTGTAGGAATGCAACTGTGTCAGATGGATGTAAAAAAGAATGGTAGTATGTAAGACTTTTGATCAATAGAAAAGAAAAGTAAACAGACATCCACAACACGACCAGAAGAAAGACTATGAAGAGATACAGTAATGTGAGGCGCCGTGGACAGACCGAAAGACATAAAAAAAAAGAATATCATAATCTTCGCATATAAGCAAAACACGTTCCTTTTACAGTCACTGGAAAACCTGAGAAAGAGCAAGTGTATAAAGGCCGAATGGGAGGCAGACACACGACATACACAGATACCAAGAGAGAAAGACAGAGACGGATAACCTCTGCCTCCACCCGAGACCACGTATACAATGCCTCACTTCTTACGTCCGAAATTCCTCGCCAGCAGGGATTATCAGGCTGAATGACACTCCATGCGGGGAGGTGGGGAAGGAGGGAGGAGAGAAGAGGAGGAATGAGATGAAGGGGGACGGGACGGGAGGAGGGCGGGGGTTCGGGCATGACGGGTGGAGGAGGGAGGAAGGAGGTGGCGGGTGGGTCATAAGTTGTTGATGGTGCAGCGGACTGGCTGAAACGGCAACTGCGTGACCCAACCAGAGGAACAGGGAAAGAAAAAAATGTGTGTGTGTGTGTGTGTGTGTGTGTGTGTGTGTGTGTGTGTGTGTGTGTGTGTGTGTGTGTGTGTGAAAGAAAAAAACGAGTGAGAGAATCATAACCAAACCAAAAGTGAGAAACAAAACGCACCAAGAGTCGTTTATTAGCGGCCATTCAGCGGGATTAGTGTTGCGGTGGTCGGTCACGTGGAGACGCGGGCTTTGTGGACAAGCGCTCGAGCACACACAAACGGTGCCCGTAATGGCTCCCGTGTGTTTAAGCGTCATGAAGACGGACGCGCGATAACAGAAGACGGGGAGAGAATTACACTGAATTACACGGAAAAGCAGACCAGGCAAACATTTTCCTTCAAAGTAGGTGGTCTGCCGATAAAGTTTATGTTAAGTGAAATCAAAAACCACGACGCTGCATCACTGTCTTCTCAGATCCCGTGTTGAAAAGAGTTTTCGCTTTGTTTAGTTTAAACGAGTTAATGTGCTGCTCTGCACGACTCCCGTTCGGAGATTCTTTTGCTCTGTGTGCAAAGTCAGGGAAAAGTAAACCTTTAATTGTGACGTGATGTTCAAATTATTACTTTTCGTGCAAAGATGGAGAAAAAACTTGCCTCGATATCTCGAATTCCTTTCGAATGTGTGTGTGTGTGTGTGTGTGTGTGTGTGTGTGTGTGAGAGAGAGAGAGAGAGAGAGAGAGAGAGAGAGAGAGAGAGAGAGAGAGAGAGAGAGAGAGAGAGAGAGAGAGAGAGAGAGAGAGGAGAGAGAGAGAGAGAGAGAGAGAGGAGAGAGAGAGAGAGAGAGAGAGAGAGAGAGAGAGAGAGAGAGAGAGAGAGAGAGCGGCATGATCGGTCAGGTCGTCGTGACTACAGCAGAAGGGGAGAATTGTGGTCGGGCCGGGACGAGCGACTGGTGATGGATGGCTCGGGCAAGGACGCAGCCCAGAGTTTTCCAAGGGCCGCGGATGTACTGTGATGGGGTTTTGCTGCGGCCCTCGATAGATGCCTCGTGTCACTGCTCTGTGGCCTGATTCTTCCTGGCCGACACTACCTCCCTTGTGCTGGGTGCACTGATCTACATCGTACCAGGGGAAGGGGTGGGGGGAGGGGAGAGAGAGAGAGAGAGAGAGAGAGAGAGAGAGAGAGAGAGAGAGAGAGAGAGAGAGAGAGAGAGAGAGAGAGAGAGAGAGAGAGAGAGAGAGAGAGAGAGAGTGTGTGTGTGTGTGTGTGTGTGTGTGTGTGTGTGTGTGTGTGTGTGTGTGTGTGTGTGTGTGTGTGTGTGGGTGTGGGTGTGGGTGCGCGCGCGCGCGCATTTAAGGCGTGTGTCAAAGATGTACTTCAATCTGATCAAGGGAAACGTGACGTCTAACCCTCACTTTTGATGCATAACGAGAATTTAAAGCCCACTCAGTTATTTCAAGACAATGCCATAAGGTAAAGAATAACAGGGGGAGGGGGTAGAGGAGGAGGAGGAGGAGGAGGTAAGTCAAGATAGGTAGTGGGTCATGTTCGTCAAAGAGACACGTCCATCCATCAAGCCACGGTGCTTCGCCCTCCCTCGGCCTCGGACCCGCTGCCCAACCCTCGCCACCCACAAGCATCCTCAACCCAAATGGACTCCGTAATTATTCTCCCCAACACAAATGAAGTTCGGTGGGGCATTAGGTCTGGCCATTTATTTTATTTTGCTGCTGCTCGCTGGGAGCCTGAGTGTTCCACGGGGAGGCCAGGACGCCTTCCCCGCCGCCCTCCAGCCAGGGGAAGGGCGAGTCTCCTTAGCCTAATGGCCAGTCCGAAATTATGTTGTTGGCTGCATATGGATATAACGATGGTGGACGGAGCCTGCCAACGCCTAACTCAGTCAAGGGATGAGATGAGAAATGTGAAGGGTTGGTTCATTTCCTCTGCTTGTCTTTCCCTTCTTTCCCTTTCTTAATTCTTTCCTCCTCACTCCAATATTCCTCCGATACCTTTTCTCTCTTCACCCGACTACTTTTCCTGTCCCCTCCTTCCTTTCTCTCCGGACTCTTTCCCCTTTCACTCCAATATTCCTCTTTTGCCTTCTCTTTGCTCCCCCTATTTCCCAGCCTCACTCCCGGCCGAGGCTTTGATGAATACGACACGTCTGATATCATTATGCAAGTCACGTTCCTTATACTTCCTGAGCAAGAGTTAAGTGTCGTTAATTTTCGGATGCAAATTTCCAGGAGAAGGAAGAAATGAGTTTGCGAGAGAAGGACACCCGCGTAGGCCGTTGCACTAAAAGTTATTAAGGCGTAATTTTGCCTGTTTACGGCCTTATTGAAATTAAAACGTCAGGAGCGCAGTAGTTAATATATTTCAAGATAATTAAAACAAAATTAAACAAGAAACAAGAAAGAGGTTTAATCTCAAGTTACTGGAAAAAGAAGGGTTACGGGAGGAGAGGGAGGGAGAAGAGGAAAGAGTGAGAGAAAGGAAATGGGAGGGAGGGAGGGAGGGAGGGGGGGAGGGAGGAAAGGAAGGAAGAGTCTAGCGAGAAGCACCTTGATGGAGTTTGTTTTGGGGCAGCCCCGAGACGCCGTGTTATCATGATACTAACTTGCGCCGCCATCGCCATACACTTACTTTTTTACACGTTGCTCGCAGCTTATTATTTAAAAGATACCGCCAAGTCCTTCCTTTCGCGCGTGACGGAGTGGACAGAAGCCGCCGAGATAGAAGTACTATTTCAGACGCGCATTATGGTGAAATACCAAGATAGGGTGATATGGCACACAGTCTAATCTATAAAGTTCGCGGAAAAATAATGAGTAGCTTCGTTTTTCCTTCTTCCGCCAGGGCAGCGGGTGGCGGGCAACAAGATGCTGCTGCTGCTGCTGCTGCAGCTGCTGAATCACCTATGGCAGGGCGTTGCACAGTTCACGGCAGCACCGCGGAGGCTGGAGCGTGGACATCTTGTTTCCCGCCTACGGCCCGCTGAGCACAACGAGGGAGGTACTGCCAGGCACCCGCCAGCCATGCTCATGGCAGAGCCACGTAAAGACAAACGGATCAAAGTGGACGGAAATTAATCTAACTCTAACATCACATTCCTTACACATAAAAAAGAATAAATGAACGGAACGTCTGCAACCAAAATTTACAGAACAGGAGGTTTTTAGGACTTGGAACAGAAGATTTGCAATGACCTAGATTGAAAATATACAGATTTCCAAAGAACTTTTATATTATTTCCCCATAACACAGAAAGAGCCTCTCTCTCTCTCTCTCTCTCTCTCTCTCTCTCTCTCTCTCTCTCTCTCTCTCTCTCTCTCTCTCTCTCTCTCTCTCTCTCTCTCTCTCTCTCTCTCTCTCTCTCTCTCTCTCTCTCTCTCTCTCTCTCTCTCTCTCTCTCTCTCTCTCTCTCTCTCTCTCTCTCTCTCTCTCTACATGTGTCTGTGCGCTCACACACAAAAAAATAACACACTCACACTCACACTCACACACACACACACACACACACACACACTCGCACATCACAGCATCGCCCTTCCATTCTATAAATCTGTGACAAGAGGAATACAATCCACAGAGTCAAAGAATTTACAGAAACATACGAATGATCATAATATCCGTGGAAACAAATCTGCCACATACATCTCACACAACGTCACAATTCGACTCGGAGATGAAGACGAAAGAACAAAAAGACAATCACTCATAGACGATCAGAGAAAGGGAGAGAGAGGTCTGTCTTTTCTGTGGCTAACAAAATACCTTGGGGTGAATGCAGTGATGGAGAAGAAGGAGGACAAAGGAAGTGGAGGAGAAGGAAGGAAAGAGGAAGGGATCGGTGGAGGGGCGTGGAGGGAGAGGGCGGCGTGCAAGGCTTGAGATGGAGGAAAAATGGGAAGAAGAAAAAGAGAGATGATAGTGCAGGCCGAGATGGGGCTGCGTGATGTCATGAGTGGCGAAGAACGAGCAGAGAAAAGAAGAAGAAAAAAAGGATTAGGTGAAGAAATGGAGGTGGGGACCAGTAATGTTTTTTTTTTTTTGTGTGTGTGTGTGTTTGGGAGATAGAGAGATAGAAACAGAGAGCAGAGGTAGGCAATGGAAGGGGTTATGAGAGTTTGGGGTTAGGTAAGATAAGGTGGTAGTATAGTAATGATGGTGATCCTGGTTGTGGTGTGTGTGTGGGGGGGGGGGGGGTGCGTGCGCGCGCGCGGGGAAAGGCTTAGAGAGGGAGAAGGAAAGAGTATGAGGAGGAGGAGGGGGAGTTGGAAGAGGTGGCAGGGGAGAGAGGTGGGAGGGGGGGATTGGGGGGCTGGAGCGATAATGGCCGTGAAATGGAAGTAACCCCACTAATGACCGGGCCCGAGGCGTGAGGGGAGCGGACAGAAATGTCGTTCACGCCTCAAAGTGAGACTAACGCCGCGAATGACACACTCCAGCCCACATTCGGCAGTACAGTGAGAGTGATCAAGCTGGCTGGTTGCACGCACCCTACCCCCCCTCACCTCATACCTCCTCCCACCTTTCTCCCCTTCACTTGTCCTCTGCCTCCAATATCCTCTTCCTCCCACTACCCTTGCCTATGCTGGGTCTATTTACTTCTCTCACACATCCAGGTACGCACACACACACACACGAACATATACAGATACACACACACACACACGCACACGCACACACACAGTCACATTCTCTCTCTCTCTCTCTCTCTCTCTCTCTCTCTCTCTCTCTCTCTCTCTCTCTCTCTCTCTCTCTCTCTCTCTCTCTCTCTCTCTCTCTCTCTCTCTCTCTCTCTCTCTCTCTCTCTCTCTCTCTCTCTCTCTCTCTCTCTCTCTCTCTCTCTCTCTCCTCCCTTTACACACAAATCCTTTACTCATGATTTATAGAAGGAATATATACAGCATACAACCCCACCTTTTTCACTCACACTTCCTCCACACTTTCTAACCTCCATCATTTCCATGCCGCCACGCCCGCCATCCTCCCACGCCCACGCCCTCTAAGGCAACACGCCCGTTTTCTACGCAGCGGGTGAGGTGTGTCCGGGTGACTCCATGTCGACCAATTCGTCACAAGGCGCGTGACGGGCTGGGCGGGGCGGGGCGGCCTGGGCCGTGTTCACTGTTGACTCATGATGGATGGCTCGTCGCCCCCAAGCACGTGCAT
Organism: Eriocheir sinensis; assembly: GCF_024679095.1. Lineage (NCBI taxonomy): Eukaryota > Metazoa > Arthropoda > Malacostraca > Decapoda > Varunidae > Eriocheir > Eriocheir sinensis. Next base: position 9,513,683 of record NC_066525.1, read on the forward strand.
TCTGTGGCCCTCCTGCTGGTGCCGCTCAGTATGCCCAGGACGGCTACACAGGGGAAGAAGGAGGAGGAGGAGGAGAAGGAGAAGAAGGAGGAGGAGGAGGAGGAGGAGGAGGAGCACAATAAGGAAGGAGGGTGTGGGAGCAGCTTGACCCATTCCAGCGGTGAGTGATCCGCGGGTACGGCCGGACTGACACCACCGCCACGGAACATGACGGAGCCCATCGCAGGAGAAAGCTCCACCTGAGTGATGACGAGGCGACTCGTGACGAGGAAAAACTTAACGTACTCGAAAAGTGGCCCCGAAAAAACATATTTGTAGACTTTTCATTTATATATATATATATATATATATATATATATATATATATATATATATATATATATATATATATATATATATATATATATATATATATATATATATATATATATATATATATATATATATATATATATATATATATATATATATATATATATATATATATATATATATATATATATATATATATATATATATATATATATATATATATATATATATATATATATATATATATATATATATATATATTTGTATGTATGTATACATGTACGAGTATGTATGTATGTATGTATGTATTACAAAATTGCTAATGCACACACACACACACACACACACACACACACACACACACACACACACACACACACACACACACACACACACACACACACACACACACACACACACACACACACACACACACTCTTTTTTGTTTTGTTTTCGATGAACTCAATACTGCACGTGTCATTGCAGACCTAAATTTCGACGGCCTTTCTCCTCTGTACCTCAGCTCCCACCTGCTCCAACTGGCTCACCGCGGGTGTGGATGTTTTTATTTTTAGTTTTACTAATCAAAATCAAACTCTGCCACATTGCTAAAAAAAAAAAAAAGCTGCGTCATTGACTCCAGACGTGCTAAGGTAACACGTTTTATGAAGTATATGAAAATGAAGATATTACAAGATCACCGCCACCTTGCTACATTCCCTACCTTAGTAAGTAGCAGAGACTCCGTGCCTTGATATTAAACACATACTTTCTTATGACTCTAAGAGTCATGTATACCTCTCGCCCTATTTGGTCCACCGGTCGGTCACCCGCCTCATCAGCATCCCTACACATTGTCCTCCGCCACGCCACGCCCTGTTATCTCCCCCTATCCCCTCCTTCCTGCCCATCACCATCAGAGGCGAACACCCTTTGTGTGACACTTACTGTTCTATGCATATGGATATCATAAGTATTAGAAAGTTTTTGATAACTCCTCCAGCTTTCTCAGTTACGCTATTTTGTATGCGTTACTGGCATAGGAACTCATTACCCATGCTGATTGAGTGCATTTTCTCCTCATGCAAAAGAAAGAGGCAGTCATGCATTTTCAACAGACATTAACACGATTTCCAAGTACGGAAGTTAACATCTCAAAGTTGTTGAATTCACGGTCTTGATGCACTCAGATAAGTTCATCGATTCCACTTGTCTGCTCCCATGGACAGTACACGAGAAACATTCAAGTGATGCGTACAATTGTAGCTCTGCCTAAAATTATGTTTAACACATGGACGCACCCATTCAGTCCCCCCCCCCCCCACACACACACACCAAAACACATACACAAACATTCCAACACACACAAAACATAAACTTGCAAGGAAACATTTAAACATACAACAAAAAAATATAATTATGTTTACATTCACTCATACATGAACTAATGAGAAAGCTTCAGACAGACACACACACAAAAACCCACACTCAATCCCCGCCACACACCCAAACGCTTGACCTGATTCCGTTTTAATACAATGAGGTAAAAAGTCAGAGAAATACAGACACGAAGTTACAATCACTGAATCACACACAAAACACAAACACGCAGACAGAAAAAACAGACAAACACGCAGACAAACAAACAGACATAGACAAACACAAAGTAAGAAATAATGTACACACACACACACACACACACACACACACACACACACACGAGACGGCCCCGCGTTCAGGAGGACGCGAGTTCAATCCCCGACCGGTGCCACCAAGCTGGGATTTTTCAGCCGCCGCCGAGTGGCTTAAAACTACTCACATACTATCCAGAAGACCACCTATCAACCCGGACTCTAGATTCTAGGATCATAGATGAGCTCCGGGAGGGCAGCATGAGCCAGTGCAAGATGGCGCCACTATAAACACTCGCCTGCGCCAGAACGGGCTGGGCCGACCATCAGGACCCACCGGAAAGAAGCCTTGGACCGACCATCACGATCCACCGGGAAGAAGCCTACCGGCGCAATAGGCCGCAACGTAGAAACACACACACACACACACACACACACACACACACACACACACACACACACACACACACACACACACACACGTCCTCTCCTCCCTTCTCCCCCCCCCCTCACCCCTCCCCACACCTGTCGCGTTGTGTTTATGATGGAAAAATAGTAATCCAATTTCATATCTTTAACTGTGTTGTCGCACATAATATTCATCGGTAATTAAATAGAACGACAGTAATGTTGTCCAGATGACGAAAGAAATGTTGAGTGAGGAGCAACGCAACCGTGAGAATAATGCGCGAAAATTTAATTGTTACAGTCTAGCTCCATCAACTGGAAACACACACACGCACACGCTCACGCACAAACACAAACACACACACACACACACACACACACACACACACACACACACACACACACAATGAGGAGCAATGGGGAGTTTTAAACCAAAAATAATCTACGGTCGCGGATGACAGATGTGGGAAAGTTAGGTAGACGGTGATGACGATAGTGTGAAAACAGAAGTTGCGTAAGTCAGGGCAGACAGAGGATCAGGTGAAGAGATGAAATTTGAGCATGTGTGGCGGGAATACACGAACATCACATAGATAGTGAGGACGGTGGGAAAATCCTTTATCCTACAGTGAGCAAATAATTACCGCTGATGCTGATGCTGATGAAACAATATGTAGAAATAGTGTATTAGATGGATGAAGAAAAGCCTTCCAGCCACGTGGTTAGTACAAATATCAGTGAAAGTTTACAGATGAATAGATAGATTTGGGGATGGGATTGAGAGGTGGTGAGATGCAGATTTTGTGGAACTGCTTGATTTTGGCTTTGTCTATATGTCTTTGAGGTACCTCACTGGTAACCGAGATCTAAAGCTAACTTACAGCCACCTCTCTTTGTGTGTACGTGTGTGTGTGTATCGGCGACTCGAGGAGCATTATATAGTTATAAACACATTTGTGACCACTTCTCTTCTTCCCATTCTTTTTCATTATCCATACTTCTGTAACCACTCTTCCCCCTCCCATTCTCTTTCCTTGTCCATAATTCCTGCGCGACTTTCTCTTCTTCCTCACTACCTCCAAAAGCAAGGCAGTCTGGCTCCTCTGTCGCCTAACTACAAAGACCACAGCCGAGGCTACTCCATCCGCGTCCCTGGAATATCAAAGGACGATTCTTGCATTCTGCGAGGCACGTCGGGTGTTTGACATCATGACGTAAGGTCGAACGTGACAATAGTGCTCGTTCCGTCCTGACCATGACCGGCGGATTATAACGCATCACCTCACTCGTGCTGCTACGTGCTACTGACATTATCCTTGAACGTCTCTCACTATTGCTTCGTGCTCGGTGTCTGTGCTACTTCCTGCGTCACTCCGCCTCATCCCTCGCCTCACAAGACACCGAAACCTTGGCAGCCAGACTATTAAGGCAGCGAGGGAATGGCTTCATCTCCCCTTCAGCCGAATAAGGCAGAACATTGCCGTGTGAAACCCTTAGCACACAGTCTTATTTTCTTTCATTTCCTCTATTCCTGCCTTAATCACACGAGGATCTAATTGCGCTTCCCTACGGATCATGTTAAAAAAAAAAAAAGCGGGTCATGTGAACCTCCCCTTTATAGAAAACAACAAGCTAAGATATGAAATTTACCCGCGGGGCCCAGGTGGGCAGAATGAGCTGGGAAGTCGCTGGGCGGTGTGACCCGGAGGAGGGCAGACGGCAGGGCCCATCAGGTGGAACAGGGGGGAACCACGATTTATGGCAACTGTTAATTGTTCCCTCGGCAAACCCACACCCATTTCCCATAATTGAGATCCCCATTTTCTATTGCCACTGTTTTCTTTTCATTATTTTCCCTGGTTGAACGTGAAGGTTCGTTCTCACTGTTCTTATTTTTTTTTTTGCGTTGTAAATATTGTTATTTATTTCAGTTCGTACCGAGTTCCTCACAACGAGTACGAAGGTAATAGGAAGCAAAGATGTGCCAGATAAGTGGGACGCGGTGGTGTTGTAGCTGATTTCTATGGGCAATTTACGCTTACACATGTATCGCCTGATGCCTGTAACCCACCTCCTAAGAGGGCTCCCAGGTAACATGACGCCCTCCGCCGTATTAGGGTGGCGCAGGGCGGCGTCGAGTCCCTCCCACGGCGCTGCCCCACTCGGCCCCTCCGCTGTATTTCAGGCTCAGTCCTCCATTGCCTCGCTCCCCCAGTAATACAGCCAAACCATACCCGGCCCCCGCTTGTGGCCTGCGCTTATTTGGAACATTTAACTGGGAAATGCACAGTAATCAAGATTTCATGAAGTAATTACCGCTGCAGTAATTAAAAAATTCAGATCACGCAGAACCAGCGTACAAAAGGACATAATGAGCTGCTCTTAATTCCGGTGTTGCCCGCGGCGGCACAGCGGAGAGTCCTGATTGGCTGGTCTTCGCCGCGTCATGGAGGGGCACCGCAAACCTGTAATTACATTGGCTATGGGACATTACACAGCCGAAGACGGTGACTTTTATCAACATAAAACAATTTGCCAGGAACACTGCCGACCCGCCACTAATTAACTTCATTATGCAAACACCATGTAATTGCTTTTTTTTTTACTGAACCATTAAGTATTTCAACTCACATTACAAAATGGGAGTTGCAAGTTGTGTTAGTCAAAGATTGCGACAATGAAATTAGTTTATTTGGCCGGAAAACATTCCAGCAAATATATTGGCGCCGAGGGAAGAGATATCAAGCGCTCATTCATTAGATCGGTCCCTTGCCTAGCGTGTTTGAAGTCCGACCGTCCTCCCCAGGATAGAGGAGTGTAGGCAAGCTCTTTAGAGGACCAACACGTCCCTGTTTCTTATTAGCCATGGGAAAAAAGGGGGCCAGTGCCGGCTTCTGCCCAACGGTGCCCAAACAGGTTGGTCAGCAAGGCCACACAGATGCGTCATCCACATCCCCCGAGCTGACCATGAGCCGCTTCCTGCTGGTTTGTATTACTTGTTCACTGTTCCGCGTGTAGTATAAAAATATTCGTTACTAATTTGCCTTAATCTGATAAACTTTGAAGCCATAGTTTGACAGGCTTATGTTAACTTTATTGTGCACATGTCAATAAATGCTGTGATCCGTTTTTATCAATATTGACAAGTTGATGTCTTTTTATATGTTGTGGCAGCGGCTGCGATCCCGTGCAACTCACCATACGGAGATTTTCACGTTGGTATTATAATCTGATGGCACTGCAGAGATGAGCCTCTGTGCAATCTTCTACCGTAATTTTTAGCAGTGAATAAAATGCATAACTCTAATTGAAAAAATGATGAGTCATAATGCACGAATAATGCTACAATTTACAACCATTATTGAGTTGTCAAAATTTTTATATTTCACCGGTCATAACGAGGACTTTGTAAGATTGTTTGATATTGCGATGCTTCTTACGAGTGGCGCTTCATCTCATAGCAAGAAGGCCAGGTGCCAGTCACTAATGGGCGGCAGGCCCCAGACGGCGTGGTGCCCGGCGCTGCGACGGAGGTGATCGACTCGCGCCTCACATTGAGCCTCGACGTTGCGAGGCGGGAGACGAACGGTAACGAGGGAGACTGAAGGCCCGGCTGACCTCAACTGTCTGCAGGCTTTTAGCGGTTCACTCCGGCTGTCTCGGTGCCAGGCTACGCGCCCGCCTGATGGCTCTCGGCCGGCAGTCTTTCTGTCTGGCTCGTCCACTGGCACCAGCGGGAAGCTGACCGGCGTGTTGCCCGGCCGGTGTGCAGCGCCGCCGCCAGGCCACGTGCACCAACCACACGCACACATTGGGGCCATGTCTCTTCCGGCTACGGCGTCTTCTTTTTTTTTGCTTTCGCTCATACCTTTCATATGTGTATATGTGTATAAAACTATAACTAATATAATTACAACTATAACTATATGTATATATAACAATATGTATAGATATTGCTAAATAATTGCATATAATTATAAACAATAACTATAATTATATAACAATAACTATAACTACAACTATAACTATAACTATAACTATAACTATAACTATAACTATAACTATAACTATATAACTATATATATATATATATATATATATATATATATATATATATATATATATATATATATATATATATATATATATATATATATATATATATATATATATATATATATATATATATATATATATATATATATATATATATATATATATATATATATATATATATATATATATATATGCCTTAAATTCGTGGACAGGTGCAGACACTAAGTGAACCAAAGCCCCCAAGAAATATATCATGTACTGATAAATCTTATTCTTTCTGTTGTGCTTCATCACGAGACGTCAAAAACAATATTTTCCGCCACTATCTTAAAAGCCTCCGCGGCACCCAGCCAGCAGCAGCAGCAGCGGCAGCAGCAGCAGCAGCAGCAGCAATGGACGTCCTCAGTCGCTCAACTTTTAAGCCTTTAACAACACGCTGTTATCAACTATTTTATCACAAGACCATTATCAGCGTCACGAGTCCTGACGGAGCGTCCTTACCCCCTCAGCCTATCGACCCCCATCTACACGGCCCGGCAGCTCTCCTCACTGTTACAGTTATCATGACCTCTCGTATGACCACTTCATTACTCTACAGTTCATCACAACATTCTTATCACCATCTCCACACTTCTCATCGTCGTCGTCGCCGCCGCCACCTCCACTACAAACATCCATATCCCCGACATCCACTGCGAAAGGTCACTTAAGTGCACTGGATTTAAACACTAATATTTTGGAAAGTTTTTCTCCTGAAAATCCGTGGAGCAAATGAAACGTGTCAAATCGGTGCCGTGGTTAGCTGACCAGTCCCCATAAATAAGGGCCGGCTTGTCCCCGCAAATAGGTTTCTGTCAGTGTATTTCTTACCCGCTGTAACAGATAGGGGTCTCGTTATTATGAGGGACAGCTATATTTCAAAATTGCTACAATAAATCCTGAACGTCGAACAGAGACCCGTCGGCTAAATGTGCAAGAAAGGCGGTGTGGGAAATCTCATACAGGCACAATGACGGATATTCTGGCTTAAGGTTGTGCCGCCTTCTGTCGCGAGGACTTAAGGCCGAGTACGACGGACGCTGGGGGGCGGCGGCTTACGTCCCTGCCCTTTGTCAATTGGCACCAAAGTGTAATTATAGCTGAAATAGTATCACAAATCATGAAGATGGGAAGGTCTTAACACAGAGGCGCGATAGAACAAACCCGAAGAAAAATATTTACGTAAAAAATTGTCGTCCAGATAAGCGACGCCCAGTCACGACCCCTCCAGCAGGGCGGCAGGGGCGAGGGCCACCTAATGAACACGAGGGCCCGTCTCGCTCCCACATGATGGAGCGGGGGTCAGCCGGCTCCTGTGCGGCGAAGGGGAGAGGCGAGGGTCCTGCAGTAGGGTGAGGAGAGTGAAGTGGAGGGTGTTTGTGTGTGAGGCGACGTGAAGGGAGCGGGAGAGTTGTGGATGTGTGAAGGGGCGGAGCGGTGGTGGAGAGATGCGGTGAGGCGAGAGGTAATGCGGGTGGAAGGGAATTTGCTGCTGTAAGAATGAATCCAGCAAGTGCATGGAGTGAGTATTCACTGTGTCTATGGTGGCTAGTCTTGTGTTACTGATGAACCACTGAACCGAGGAGAGGAGACACAGGGAAGAGGAGCAGCACCGGGGCAGCGACCGGGGAAGGGAAAGAGAAAGTGAATGGAGTGAGAGAAGTGATAGTCCCTGGAAGTGACAATGATCGGTAAGTGTTAGTCTGGCGCGGGGGTCAAGGGAGTCACGCGGGACTTCTGTTTCAGGTAAAGAATGATAATTATCTTGCAGCAAACTACAGGTGTGGTAAATTAAAGGCCACGAAGTCTTCTCAAAGCTGTGTGGCTCTTAGAAATAGTTTAAAAAAAATGTACTGCTAGAAAGGTTACGAATAATGTATCTCCCACACAAGCAAAGGTGTCGCCGCATGGACATCTTTTCCACGTTTCTCTCAGCTTTCTATGTGGAATTACGACTGACTGCAATATGTACGAAAAATACACATGCAAGCGGCTGTCAGGTGAGTGAGGTGCCGCCAAGCCCCGCCCCGCGCAGGAAAAGGAAATAGAGGCGAGCAGGTCACAGGAGCCAAATAAATCACAGGACAGATGACAAGGAGGAAAGACAAAAAGGAAGGAACTCGAACATAAGGTGTAAAACTTTGTGGTTGTTATGATACATTGGCGTCGTTGAGGTGCACTGCCGGTAAATCACGCGGCGAGGAGCGGCGGGAGGGGGCGGGGAGGCAAGCAGTTTTGCTGGCCCTAATAACCTCCTGAGGGCTGACGGCTCTCACGCCCACGCCCCTGGTGACGCCCGCCAAGCCTCGCCTTTCTTAGCTCCATGCAGCCTTCAGTGCACTGAACAGTTATTGTCACACACTAAAAACACTGAAGAAGTGGACTTGACTCTCCCCTCCTTTCCTTGGGGGGAGACAGCTCAGCGCGATGAAGCGGGACGCCGGGCAGGTCACCTGCATCTTGATGGATGATTTATTGAAGAACTTGCAACGCTCAGGTCAATTAGACGATAAGGCGATGCATCTCAGTCACAGCTGCATGGCTGACTCATCCATCGTCTCGGGATCTGACCTCCTGATTATCATCCGCGGATTACGGGTAAAATATATACTCCAGACCCAACAAATATTAAAGACTTGCTAATGAAGACACCTCAAATTATTAAGCATATAATAAAACTAAGTTCATTTATGGGGGAATTAATAGGCTCCAGCGAGGATGAGAGATGGTAGATCATCAGGGAGGCTGGGCGCGTCTCTCTCCCCCCTCCTCAACACGGATAGCTGCCATAAGACTCACAATAATCATTATGGTTACTTTCGTTCGTTGTCACGCATAAAAGACAGGTCCATCTACGGCCAAAGGGCAAATCCAGAAATAATTCAATACAATAAACAAAATTACTCAACAAACAAAGCCACACAAATGATCGAGAAAGTGCAGGGAGAAGAAAAAAAGAATAAGAAAAGTTAACACAGCAGACAAAGAAAAAGGGACAGTAACCTAGGGAGAGAGAGGAGGAGGAGGAGGAGGAGGAGGAGGAGGAGGAGGAGGAGGAGGAGGAGGAGGAAGAGGAGGAGGACGGAGTTGGCGAGACCCACCTTGACCAGTGATGCGGAGTGTGTGACCAATTACGGTTGAAAGTATTAATTAGCGGCGATGATAGAAAAGCGGAAGGGAAGATTGGGAAGGGAAGGAACCGCAGAGGAGAAAATGGATCAGGAGAGAGAAGCAGCGGCGGGAAAGATGGTGTGGCGGAGGGGAGAAGAAGGGAAAGAGTAGAGGGAGGACAGGGAAAGAACATTAAAGGTGGGCCGAGGGGGAACAGTGAAAAGGAAAACGAACAATGGAGGTGCTGAGGGTGGTGGTGATTATGATGCTGGTGGTGATAGTGGTGGTGGTGATTGTTGTGGTGTTGGTGAAGGTGGTAATGATTATAATGGTGGTGGTGGTGGTGGTGATTGTTGTGGTGTTGGTGAAGGTGGTTATAGTGGTGGTGGTGGTGGTGGTGGTGGTGGTGATTGTTGTGGTGATGATGATGCTCGTGCCAGTTGTGATGATGTTATTGTCGTTGATGATAATGTGTGGGATGTTTTCTTCTCTATATAAAACAATGATCTGACAGTTTCCATGGTAACTGAATATAGTAATATCTCTAACAACGATGATGAAATACTTATACTTAAAAAAAAAATCCTTAGGGCTGAGAAAATACATATAAGCTGGGTGCATTTAGGATCATAAAGAGATAGACGGATAGAACGGATTCACAAACAAGATAAAGGAGGCATGCAGCAGACTTGGCATCATTGTGGTTGAGGCAAATAAGCGTAAAGGTTATAAATTTATGGAGACGGTGAGTCATCATATCTACGGTGCTGCCATCTGTAGGTCAACTAACTTCTTGCAGACTCTCATACACCTTTGTGGATGCTAGTGTAAGAGCGCTAGCAGATACCCAGATAACCAGCAAGGAACTAACTCAAGAAAAGACGAACAACATACAGAAGTCAGGAAGAGATCACAATCGAATAGATGAAAATAGAAAAAATAAACGAGAGAATAAAGAAAAAATAATTAACCCCACACAGCGATAATCAAATGGCAGGAGGAAAATGGATGGCCAAGACACACAGATAACAGACAGATGATCATCAATAAAAGTATTTGTATGAACAGCAAACAAGAGAGAAAATGGGCATCAGGAGAAAAGACAAACAGAGGAGTGACGAAGCAAGGGGATGATGAAAGGAGCGGAGGCAGGTGTTAAGCAAAAGACAAAGGAAATACGGCCTGAAAAGCTAAAAGAAAAAGAGATAATCGAGTGACAGATGACCACAAGCAAGACAAATAGTTAATGTTTGAAGGACGAAGAGGAAAACGATGAAATGTGCGGGTCTTTTTCCTCAAGGCTTCTCTTCCTCTTTCTCCTCTTCTTCCTTCCTCTTTCACATACAAACACCTTCTCTTACTTTTTCTTCCTCTCCTCCTCTTCATACCCTCCTCCAATTATTGCTACTCCTCCTCTTTCTTTCTCTCTTCCTCTTCATACCCTCCTCTTACTATCGTTACTCCTCCTCCTCCTCCGCCTTCTCCTCTCCATTCCTGCTTCCTATGGCTATTCCTCCTCCTCCTCTTTCTTCCTCTCCTCTTCATACCCTCCTATACTGTTACTACACCTTCTCCTCTTTCTTCCTCTTCTCTTCATATCCTCTTCCTACTATTGCTACCCCTCCTCTTTCTCCTCCTCCTCCTCCTCCTCCTCCTTTTCCACTTTCGTTGATGGAGGTGAAATAAACATAAACAAACGTGTAGTAAACATTCTGCCCATAGTCATTACCTCGGCCAGGCATCGGAGTCAATCCCCGCCTCAATATGCATCACGCGCCAGTCATCCAACGAAAGCTTGAGTGGATACTTAACAACACTTAGCCAATAATTAGAGATAAGGCGATTAAATAAAGTCCATTACATATTGCTTGCCGTCTTGGAGTAGCTGAGGTTTCTTTTTCTCTCCCTTTTCTTAACCGTCTGATTGTTTTCCACCCTAAACCCACAGTCTTATGCACTCCCTCCGTCTACCACTTCTTTCCATCCCTCTAACTTTTCCTCTTTCTCCTCCTCCTCAAATCCAGCCGGGTCCGCCTCTCCCTGACCTCCACACTAACTATAGCCTCCACTTTTCTCCCCACTTTATCCACATTCACACGCACCCTCATCTCCATACTCTTTCACAATGCCTCTTCTGCTCCACCACGCTTCCTTTTCCACACTTCTCCACTTCTCTCCATCCCTATAACTTTTCCTCTTTCTCCTCCTCCTCTAGTCCAGCCAGGTTATCCTCTGTCTGACCTCTACACTAACTCTATCCTCTACTTTTCTCTCCAATTTCTCCACATCCACACGCATTCTCGTCTCCATACTCTTCCACAATGTCTCTTCTGCTCCACCTCGCTTCCCTCTCCACACCTCCATTTCCTCCTTCCTTGCGTAGAACCTCCATGCTCTTACATATCTTCCTCTTAATATTTTCTTTCCCGTTCATACCACATCATCTTTTCACCTCCTATATGTGTCTGCTTCCTTTCCCCGTCAGTTCTGTTCTGTTGCAGTTTATCTTCCTCTCCATCCCTCTCCTTCTACTTTCTGTCTACCTACAAACAAGGAGGATTGAGAGAGGGAAAATTAACGCAGAACAGTGGGGTGAAAGAGTAAATATAATGTCAGCAATCAGCATGTAGGCCTACCTTTCTTTTTTTTTCATTCATTCTTATTCTCTATAATATTTGAACTCAGGAAGGGTACTTGTATACAGCGGTGCCAGATTATCGTACTCAGACCATAGTATTTACCGGTTTCTGACGCCTAACTACTGCCAAGAAACATCAGGAATTAACTATTTTAACGATGAATATAAATGAATCTCGTTATTAGGGACCAGGAGACAGATTTGGGGTCGGAAGTCGGTAAATATAAGAGGCTGAGTACGACAATCTAGCAACGTTGCTTGTATAGGCCTTTGCTAATCACATTCACACGTTCCCAATCTAATATTTCTCACTATCTCTTTTCTGAATTTCTACCTATTACTTTATTGATGACTCTATAATATTACTCTTTTCAGCCTTGTTTCTGAATATTTTGTTACTAATTATTTTATCTCCCGTCATTATTTTTTTTTTCTATCACTCTCGGAAACTGGATTTTTCTTTGATTTTGTACCTGATATTTACTTGTTCAGACTCTTTTTGGTCTCTGCTTTGCCTACTTTCTATATCCTTTTTTTTTTTCAAGAGCTTGGCTTGAGTTGCACTTACCTCATTTCTAACTGTGCAGACTGCTACAGAAGGTTCCTCAAACACAATAAATTACTTGCAATATTTGATTCCGTTTTCATACTCGTTTTTTCAATCAAATTTTTGCCGATAGTTAGCTATTTCAGTATTCATATTTCTTACTTCCTGTTCTAAGTCAATTACTTGTATATGATCACTTATCTCAACATATTGACCTTTCCTAACAGTTCATCGATCCTTTTTTTTATGAGCTCACCAGGCCTTTCTTGTTAGTTATAGTTTTTTTTCTTTGTCATCTCTTATTTCATTTCGTGTCTAATTCCTACTTTATTTCTATTAGTTTTTTTTATGAATTATAAAATTATATGACACACACACACACACACACACACACACACACACACACACACACACACACACACACACACACACACACACACACACACACACACACACACACGTCAGGACAAATCCGTAACACCACCACCTCCTTCAGCTCTTCCTCCTTTTCCTCTTCTTTCTTTTACCTCTCCTTCCCTTCTCTCCCCTTTCCCACACCCTTCATCTCCAAGAAACCCTCATTTTTTTTCCTCTCACGTTTTCCCTTTCCTCCCTACTACTACGTGTTTCGGTCTCTTTCTTCTTCCTCCTCCTCCCCCTCCTCCTCCTCCTCCTCCGCCTCGTCCTCATCCCCCGAGCACTGCACTCCGGCGGGAATACCTCGGGCGGCTGGCAGGGTCTTGCTCAAGTTTAATTAACTCGCTGACAGTCGGGAATGATAGCAAGTCGTCTTGTGCTAGAGGAGGAGGAGGAGGAGGAGGAGGAGGAGGAGCAGCAGCAGCAGAAGGACATGGTGGTGGCGGTAGAATGGGAAGGAAAAGGACGACGACAGGGAAGAGGAGGAGGAGGAGGAGGAGGAGGAGGAGGGAAAGAAAGGAAGTTAGGAATGAATCAAAGAAGGGATGAAGAAAGGAATAAAGAATGGAAGGAAGATAGGAAAAAAAAGGAGATTTGAGAAAGATCAAAACAAAAAAATACAAGTTATGAAAGGAAATAACATGTAAAAGGGATGAGTAGGGATGAATGGAGGAAGAGCACACACGAAGTTGAATGGTTGAATATACGAAGAAACTAAGGAGGAGGAGAACGAGGAGGTGGAGTAGAAAACGAGGTGGAGTAGGAAGAAAGACATGTGGATAAGCCTCACTAACACACACAGAAAGATCCAAGGGTTACGTCATGATCAGGCTGTTATTTCCCTCTCTGCTATGGATGCTATGGAGCTCAGAAGTGACAGCCTCGGCATAAAAGCTCTCCTTACTACCACACGAGAAGCTCATTTTTTCGGAATCTGTGTGAATGTAAGCAATGCAGCAAATGAAGCGTGGCCAGAATAAGTCACATTAATTAGTATGACATAATCTGTGATGTATTAAGTGCTACAGCATAAGAAGATACATTGACCTCAAATTACAGAAGCGTAAATGAGTGATATGGGTGGAGAAGTGTTTCCTAAATGAGTGATATGGGTGGAGAAGTGTTTCCTAAATGAGTGATATGGGTGGAGAAGTGTTTCCTAAATGAGTGATATGGGTGGAGAAGTGTTTCCTAAATGAGTGATATGGGTGGAGAAGTGTTTCCTAGTATTGTTTTTGTTGGAAGACGTGTATTACCTAAAGCTTCCTCTCAGATGATCACATGCCTCCCTTCTGAGTGGCTCATGTGATGTGTCCAGATGCCATGATACATGTTAACATATTACTGAGAATAAGTAAAATATTTAGATAGCACTCCATTGAAATCTTATCCTATTGCTGGGCTCGTGTGGACGGCGCAGATAACGAGGGATCAGGGCCACGGGGAGGCGTAGTTAAGTGGGGACTAATCCGCCGACCATGGCATTAAACGACTTCAATAACAGATACAATGGTTCAATGCAATAACGAATGACAGCTTTAATGGGAGAACAGACACAGTAGCACGATTTGAATCAACTAACGCTTTAAATAACAGCGCCATCCTTTGTATCAACCGCGGAGATTGTTGTTGCAGGAGTGTGCTGCGGGCTGCGTTGAGATGCACGGCGCCAGAGGAAGAGAAAGGACAACAAGCGTCTTCATGCCGTGACAGATCTCCCGTCAACAGCGCATACGGACTGAGGCAAAGCTGCTGATAAGAACTTGCTATCTGCCCGTCAAGAGCGTCCACTTATCGCTGAATATGACGAATTTATGAGGAGAAAGTTATGCGCGTCGGGGAGGTGTGAGTTATGGTCGCCGCCCCGCCACGTAGATAAACACTGGCATCAGGCTCTTCCCGCCGCCCTCTTCAGCTGTAGTTAAGAACCATTTCCTGCAGTTTGCCTCTTCTCTTCGGGGGTAATTGCGCTTAATTCCCAGACACGACCGTAATACCGATGTAAAGTAATGTTACGAGCGGAAGCTGTTTGTTTTGGTCCCGCTAAGCACCGAATGGAACCATCACCTCAGTTATAAATATTCATCGACACAAGTACAATGGCTTTTCCCAAAGTAAATTGCATCCCCTCACACTGCCCCTTTCTGCGCCGCCTAAATGGCCCCGCACTGTCTGCCTGTCTGTCTCTCCTCTGACTTTGTCTCTTTCATGTATATATATATATATATATATCTATATATATATATATATATATATATATATATATATATATATATATATATGTGTGTGTGTGTGTGTGTGTGTGAATATATATATATATATATATATATATATATATATATATATATATATATATATATATATATATATATATATATATATATTATATATATATATATATATATATAGATATATATATATATATATATATATATATATATATATATATATATGAAAGAAGAAAAAAAAAGCAAAGAAGCAATGTCATTACCATGGAGTACATCATCAAGTAGGAGGTAGCTCATATAAGGCCTTGAGTTCTCCAGTTACTGCAGCTTGTTTGACATTTTTACAATTCTATGTGACACGTAATTATTGATGGTTGCAAAGACAGTGCTAAAATGCTGTTTTTCAACCGAACATTCTGCGTGTTCTATGTTTTCTTTTGGATGCCGATCACAGCCTTGCTTTTCTGCCACCAGTACTGCCGCGAACACTGTCACGGCCGTGTACTCACTTGATAACAACTCCCGCCCAATGAGTTGCCGAGGACTTGCCGTGAGGCGGCGCCGCCCGATGTATGGGGGAAGGAGGGGGGCGCCGAGATGAAGGTCTCTCATCATAAGATATTTGTAGTTGGACACGCTCCATTATCAACCTTTTAATTGCAGATCTTATATTAAGTTTAGTGGCGCATTTATCGTGGGCGGCGAGGGAAGTTAATGGAATGTGCCGGCTCGGAGTCCGACAGTCTGGCTCGTAAGTTCCTCATGGATACGGTCTGGCGTTCCCCGCTGAGGCCTGGGCTTGACATGTCTATTGGAGACGTCTGAGTGTGTCTATGTTTACTGCTTACTTCAGGAGAGAAAGGGATTTCTATCACACTCCAGGAAATGGTGTTGAATATCTAAGTATCTGCTCCGCCTCTCGGGCCAGCCGGGGCGGCGCGGCGGCCTGACGAGGAAAATGTGATAATAATGTGTGAGTCGAGGTGGTGCGTGCTGAACGGCGAGACATTGGTGATGTGTTGCTGCAAAAACTTGCCTTGTTTTGTACCTCGCACACAAAACAGTGGACGTCAACTGTGCGTGAACGGAGCTCAAGGGACTTGCTGAAGAGACCAGAGAGACTCCTGGCGAGGCTGGCGGAGATGAGGGCGTGATGCTTCTGGCGCGGATGTTGTTGATGATGTATTCCCGAAAACGGTCAAGTAAATACTCTCAGCAAAGGAGTTGAAGTGATTCCCTTTCATCCTTTTGTTTTTGGAGTCTTCAGGAGTTGTGACCATGATGCCAATCGGCGCGGTGGCAGCCACAGCCCACCAGCACCGTCTCCTCCCCACCAACGCTCCCTCCCTACCGCCTCAGTCCTGACCTGCCTCTTACAACAACAACGATGACCATCTCCAGGGCTGGCCGAGACGCACTGCTACGAATTACAATAATACCGTCAAAAGATGATGGAAAATGCTACGCAATCGAATTAAAAGTAAAAATCAAACCTGTGCAGAAGGCGATTAAAGACCAATCAACATGATGTTATGCGTAACTAATAAAAGTATTTAAATATTAAGTTACTTGATCGCTCCTGCTCCGGTTCACCTTCGGAATAAGGGTTCTGTCTGTCTGCATCACGTACATAGTATTTATTATCGTGCACTGTTTTTCTATCTGATAAGTATATATTCTTCCAGCTTCAGCGAAACAGGAATAAAAGGAAGCAACGTAGAATCACTATTATCTATTATCTATCTCCGATGCACCTCCTGTCTCGCGGCGGAGAACAAAGGGCAGCGCCGGGTGGACGGGGCGTGTTCGGGGGCGGTGTTGGGGCTGCCGCAGCGCCAGGCGTTGGGGTGGGCTGCTGCAGGGCTTGGTGGGCGGGCGGGCGATGTTGAGCCTTCCATGGTGCCGGGCATTGGGGTGGGCTGCTGCAGGGCTCGGCGTTCGGGTGGGGAGCCATGAGGCTCCTACAGCACCAGGCGTTGGGGTGGGCTGCTGCAGGGCTTGGCGGACGGGTGGGCGATGTTGAGCCTGCCACGGTGCCGGGCGTTGGGTGGGCTGCTGCAGGGCTTGGTGGGCGGGTGGGCGATGTTGAGGCTGCCATGCCGGGCGTTGGAGTGGGCTGCTGCAGGGCTTGGTGGGCGGGTGGGCGATGTTGAGCCTGCCACGGTGCCGGGCGTTGGGTGGGCTGCTGCAGGGCTTGGTGGGCGGGTGGGCGATGTTGAGCCTGCCACGGTGCCGGGCGTTGGGTGGGCTGCTGCAGGGCTTGGTGGGCGGGTGGGCGATGTTGAGGCTGCCATGCCGGGCGTTGGAGTGGGCTGCTGCAGGGCTTGGCGGCCGGGTGGGCGTCGAGTCCACTGCCCCCCTGCCCGCAGGGGTCAACGGCAGGGTCACGCGCTTCCCCACATAGTTTGTCTGTGCCTTGACGCACGATTGGATAATGACGGGCCTGAATGTCTTATATTACACCCAGGATGGACTTTCCACTCTGAAGTAGTGCTTGAGGCAGCGGCCGGAAACAAAAAAGAAAAAGAACACACTTTGTGCGAATGAATATATCCTTTTCCTGGACAGTTCTTTGAGAATTGTTTTCACTGTAAACAAAAAAAGTTACCTTCTTTTCCCTTCCCATAAAAGCTTCTACGGTTTGGCAGCTGCAACACGTGTCTCTTTGTTATGACGTTTTTTGCATAGTTATTTTGTGATGGTGTGCAATATTTGGCTTAGAAGATTATTGTTATTCATAACATCAAAAGATAATTTGATCCTTATGTACTAATGCCATTAAGGGAGTATGAAAGCCTTTTCCGTCTGCCTGGCGCGTCACCGACCTACTGCCTCAGCGAAACTTGAATGATGTAAAAAAGAAAGTAGCTGATAACATGCTTTTGGCAAAAATAGAACCTGCGTGGAAATTTCATGATGATGGCGCACTACGCCTGGATTTTGTGGACTAATAATTTCCGTCTGTGGTCTGTCACATCATTTATTTACCGTTGACAGCAATGGGTATCGCCGCAGAACGGCAGTTGTGCAAAACCCAGAGGAGGAACCTGTTTTTTTTTAGATAAACACCGACTTGATCACTTGTGAAACCAACACCCCACACGGTTCCTGGGAACCCTTCGAGGCCACACACTGAAATGCCTTGCCGCAACTACTTGCAAGGCGAATACCAGGAGCCTGTAACAGATTCCCAGGCTCACTAAGTCTCCTGGACGAAACCGTCCCCTGCCGGCCTGGCCACGACGGTGTAGCGTGTCTGAAGAGACGTGAAGCCACAAGGTGCAAATATTCACCTCGGGAATCACCGATGATAAGAGACAGCTTTCGTCACCCGTCTGCTAATAATTAGTCATTTACCATCTGTCATTGAGTCCAATACTTTGCTAGTCGTCAAAATAGATACCTGGCTTGTTCCAGGAGCCTCTCCTTGAACTTTTTCCTCGAGTGCGCTGCGACAGCCCGCATGTGCTTCCGGCGCCTATTAGGGAGATCATCACCATCAGCCACGACCGTCATATCATCAGAAGTTATAAGTTTGCAATAAATGAGTATAGCGATCACCAGACTCCCTCATCTCCATCACGGATTCTTTATCGATCGCGGTTCCCTGTGGACTGTGCGGCGGATGAGGAGTTGGACTCAGTTTTTCCTCAGACACGACGAGGGAGTAATAACTGCGGCCACCGGTAATGACGGGGCTCGGCGGGACATTCAATATTTTCGTCACACACACACACACACACACACACACACACACACACACACACACACACACACACACACACACACACACACACACACACACACACACACACACACACACACACACACAATGTTTGATGTTTTCTGTTCGGGAAGATTTTAATTGTATTTCACTAGCAGAACTGTTGTTACTGATCGTTTCGGTGACTGCTTCATTGTGGGTTTATTCCGCTGGCGTCAGAGAGCGACAATTTGGGTTTCGTGTCGGCTTCATTACTCAGAATGAACATTTTCTCTTCTCTTTCTTTTATTATCACTCTATGTGTCTTTCTTCCTCTATTTTGGCGTCCATGACATTGATTCCTTGCGGCTTCGTCTAATCGTCAATAAGTCTCTCGGCAGCGTAATTCTCGTTGATTGTGTTATGTTCTGAGCCGCGTCCGTCACCGAAGTGCGAACCCTCCGAGGGTGCTCCACATCTTCCTATCGGTCTGCGCTTGTAACATCCCAATCAATACACTTTATGCAGAGAAATGACAGGCTGCGTGGTCTCGGTCCTCGCTGTTCACTTCCATAAGAAGAAACATAAGACCTGGCTGTACACGCCGAGCCCTGGACGCCTACATCTGATCGACTCTGGATATTGTTCCTTACGAGATGCAATGTTCGTTATTACGTACCCTTCATTATCCTTCGTCTCCTCTTCCCTCTGTCCATCCAGTCACTCCATAGATGCATGGTGAAAAATGAGCTAAATTCAGTAAATCCAACCCGAGGCAAGGACAATAACAGCCGCCTGAATAGGATGCAGGCAAAAAATCCGAATTAATTAGGAACGTTGGCGGGGCATGGGCGTGTGGGGCGTGAGCGTCGGCGGGCCTGCCTGCATGTGTCAGGGTGTGAGATGCCTCCGGGAGCCGCTTCTGTATTCGGCGATGTTCAGCAAGACGAAACATCCATGCGTCGTGCTCGCAGCTCCCCTTCGGTGGGCAGTGCGAGCACAGGGGGAAAGTATGTCTAGGGCATGATTGTTAGTGAAGGGTATTACAGTACAGTTGTTATACAGCAAATAAAAAAAGTTGATTTATTGGTCTTCTGATTCATTGCGTTATCTACTGGAAATCTCCTTAGCCAGTAATTCATGACGATGGCAGTACTTCTTTCAGTATTGTAATTCTGACAACGTCTTGTAAAGTATTCGCAATATATCGGAAATAATGTCCATTAGTATTTCCTTCTTATTGTTTTCATAGTTTCTATTTTTTGCTTCCGTATTCTCTTATACTAAATATGTTAATGTCAGCTATGACACAATCTCATTTTAATCACGAAGGATGACCTTCAAATACCTTCAATGACTTTAATGCTAAGTAACGCCTCACGACCCGGTGTGCAGCTGCAGGCCTCGAGGGAACACGCCGTCAAAAGGGGCCAGCAAAGCGGCGTCTCTTAATACTCGTAACAACACACATAGCAAAAGAGATAAAGGAAAACGAGCATCCCAGCGACTCCAGCGCGCGGAAACAATCACACAAACAACCGGCTGAGGGACGCCAACGAAACTCTCCCTCTGAAAGTGGAATAAGTTTCTGCCCAAGTGATTCCAGCGCTGCCTCACACTGCAGACTAATGCACGTGTCCCACACTTGTCACCGATTTGTAATGACTGAAACACCTTACTGGGAAAGGATGAGTCAACTTTCCATGAATTTCCAGAGAAAGCGGCAGACGGAATGAATGCTGATTATAGATTACCATCGGTTACATAAATATGGTTCACTTTATTTTTTTTCTCATCCTGCAACTCTCCCAACGAGCAGAAAGTCACCTTGCATAATGTACCGTACTCGCCCATCAGCGTCGACGGTTCCTTCTTGTCAATTGTTACTTTAACCAAGCAGTGAATGACGAAAAGAAATTAACAAAGTGCACACACGGCTGCTTGTGTGACAACTTGTGTCGGGGGGGAGAGGAGTCGGAGGAAAGTGTGCCTACTTACTTGGGCGGATATATGTTCATGCATGTGTGTGTGAGTGCATACGTGT
Source organism: Eriocheir sinensis (assembly GCF_024679095.1). Taxonomy (NCBI): domain Eukaryota; kingdom Metazoa; phylum Arthropoda; class Malacostraca; order Decapoda; family Varunidae; genus Eriocheir; species Eriocheir sinensis. The sequence goes on from NC_066525.1 coordinate 9,534,817, forward strand.
CTGTGAGTATAAATGTACTTGCATAAAACACGTGCACATCCTACATGCTTACCTTAGTTTATGGAATCGGAAGCACCGAAGTCCATTTTCGTTGGGGCAACGCAGCCCTGAGAAGCCTTGAGTAGGGGGTCGCCTAAATCCTCCATCTGGAAAACACGAAAACACAAAATTATTAGTGATTAATTATATTTATTCCCTGTTCCAATTACAAAATTTTTGGTATATACTGACCTAATATACTTTAATATTCAATGCTAAATACCGTTCGCAACTTTTTGGGGATACATTTTAATAAGCAACGTTCACTGAACATAAGTTTGTTAGTATTTTTTGCTGTTGTTACATCCCGCGTCCCTGGGAGTCTCGAGGTGCCACCAGAGCCCTGGGTGCCAGGAGAGCCGTCCGCCGTGCCTTGGGTCATCCATAAAGACAAGGAGACGAGAGCAAATACCACGCGGCCACAGCAAGCAACATAATGACGCTATAATTATTGCTCTTCAAACAGTGACTACCTCGAGGCCTGGGACTGGAACGCGGCCAACCAGGGGTCGATACCAGTGTGGTCGTCTGTGTACACGCTGACCATCACTGTCAACAATCAACTTTCCCTCCCTCTGACCCTTCGTACTAAGCCTTCTCCCAGTTTCTCCTTAATTTCTTCTGACGCGTTGACATTTTTTTTTCTTCCTCTCAAGCTGTGATGGTGATGGCAGCGAGGTCGCATCGCCGCTTACTCACGATCTCAACAGCCGAGATGCACTTGAGTGTCTACCAGCTGCTGGGAGATGGCCCAGACCCTCTAAAAGCCTTTTGTTTACACACCACATGGTCAGCTGATACCTCTCATTCTCGGAGGCTTTCCAAGGTTGACCTCAAGTCTGGATATTCCCAGAATCACTCTGTCTTACGACGAAGAACTATTTGATAGCAAACATGACCTCCGGACCCCAACCCGCAGGCGGCGCTGCTCAACCGCTAACTCTGGACCTTCGCCACAGGGCGGGGCTGAACAAGCGGCTTAATTAAATCGTGTCTTTTTATCCAATGCGAAAAACCTACCCGTTTCTGATTCATAACTAATTATCTAGCTGTATATGATACATTATACATAATACCGCTGCAAAACTCGCCGTGACACTATCGCTGAAAGACAATCAAAGTGAGGACAGCCGCGAAGGGACGAGAAGAGGAAACCTACTTGTTACTGTTAAAAAAAAAATCTGCTCGCACCATCAATGATTTGGACAGTCTGCCTGTTCAATAGCTATGCAAATGAAAACACACACACACACACACACACACACACACACACACACACACACATACATACATACATACATACATACATATATACATAGGCGGTGGCTGAGTCGTCAACACACACACACACACACACACACACACAGTTCAATCCCCGCCGGTGCCACACATACTGGGATTTTCAGCCGCCGCCGAGTGGCTTAAAACTACCCACATGCTGTCCAGAAGACCACCTGTCAACCCGGACTCTAGATTCTAGGATCAAAAATGAGCTCTGGGAGGGCAGCATGAGCCAATGCAAGATGGCGCCACTATAAAATCTCGCCTGCGCCAGAACACACACACCATCAGAACCACCGGAAAGAAGCCTTGGACCGACCATCAGGTTCCATCAGGATATATATATATATATATATATATATATATATATATATATATATATATATATATATATATATATATATATATATATATATATATATATATATATATATATATATATATATATATATATATATATATATATATATATATATATATATATATATATATATATATATATATATATATATATATATATATATATATATATATATATATATATATATATATATATATATATATATATATATATATATATATATATATATATATATATATATATATTTTTTTTTTTATTTTTACGTTATACTATTGCTGTAAGCTGCTTCCAGTGGATCCTGATGATCGGCCCAGTCCGTTGTGGCACAGGCAAGTGTTTATAGTGGCGCCATCTTGCATTGGCTCATGCTATCCATTCAGCCACTCCCCACATACATATATACATACATACATATATATATATATATATATATATATATATATATATATATATATATATATATATATATATATATATATATATATATATATATATATATATATATATACATATATATATACATATACATACATACATATATACATATATATACATACATACATATATACATATATATACATACATACATATATACATATATATACATACATACATATATACATATATATACATACATACATATATACATATATATATATACATACACACATACACACAAATATATATGCATATACATATATACAGATAAAGAAAGAGAGCAATAATGCAATGATATTTAAAAGTAAATAGATGTCTAAATTATATGGCTAAGTAGATAGATAGATAGATGTTTGTGTGTGTGTGTGTGTGTGTGTGTGTGTGTGTGTCCGCACTGCCCCCGTGTACAAGGTATGGTACAAACACAGGGGCCACAATCAGGAAGAAACAGAAGGTGGGGATAGGCAGCATCGTACCCCAACCACTGCTGGAGAGCCCCATCGCTGCCCACGCCCCGTTCCTCTGCGCCAGCCGCTGACGTGCCCGCCAGCCACCAGCCCTCCCCAACAGCATGCATCTTGCCCTCCCCTGCCACCCACGACCACCAGGCGCCGCCCTACGTAACGATGCACGCTCGTTCCAGTCTTCAGTGTGCCGTTGTGGCCGCAGTGCTAATGGAATATTTTACCTCAATGGCCCGGTCGCTATGATTCGAGGATGAAAAAGGGAACAAAGGAAGGACAACACAACTAGTGGTTATGTGTTTGTGTTGCGGGCCCCATCGCGCTTGTCTCGGCTCAAGTTGTGGCGGGAGGTTTTAGCCAATAAGAGTTGCTCGTGGCGGTGTGTCAAATATCCGTTTTAATTTATACCAGCCATGTATGGACGGTGTTAATCAAAGAAAACAGAATAGGCTATTAGCAGCGAGAGGGAAGCCTCATTCAGTCCATGGCTCTCATCAGATAACGAATTGGCTGAACACTTCACACACACCGCCTCCAAGGAATGTAAATCATGAGGAAGGATTCAACGTGGGATGACAAGTTGCCGCCCACACCACGATGCCGAAGCGTGTGGTGAGAACATGTGCACGGGACCCCCACGCAGAGCCACCGGTAGGGCGTGAGACCCGACGTGACCCAGGCGCCCCCAGTACTGTGTGTGTGTGTGTGTGTGTGTGTGTTGTACAATAGTATTACTGACAATAGTATTTAACTAAAAATACAATAATAATAATGAAAGTAGTTCCAGTAATCATATTCTATTTAAGTAAGAAAATTACAGTACGGACAACAACAACAACAACAACAACAACAACAACAACAACAACAACAACAACAACAACAACAACAACAACAGCAACAACAACAACAACAATAGCGACGACGACGATGACGATGACACTGATGATTATGATGATCATAATTAATAATAATAATAATAATAATAATAATAATAATAATAATAATAATAATAATAATAATAATAATAATAATAATAATAATAATAATAATAATAATAATAATAATAATAATGGTAATAATTATAATAATAATAATAATGATGATGATGATGATGATGATGATGATGATGATGATGATGATGATGGTAATAATAATAATAATAATAATAATAATAATAATAATAATAATAATAATAATAATAATAATAATAATAATAATAATAATAATAATAATAATAATAATAATAATAATAATAATAATAATAATAATAATAATAATAATAATAATAATAATAATAATAATAATAATAATAATAATAATAATAATAATGATAAAGTAGTGATGAAAGTAAATAATGACGATGATGACAATGATGATGGTAATAATAATGATAATAATGATAATAATAATAATTGTAATAATAATAACAACAATAATAATAATAATAATAATAATAATAATAATAATAGATAAATAATAATAATAATAATAATAATAATAATAATAATAATAATAATAATAATAATAATAATAATAATAATAATAATAATAATAATAATAATAATAATAATAATAATAATAATAATAATAATAATAATAATAATAACAATAATAATAATAATAATAATAATAATAATAATAATAATAATAATAATAATAATCATAAAAAATATAACAATAATTATATTATTATTATTATTATTATTATTATTATTATTATTATTATTATTATTATTATTATTATTATTATTATTATTATTATTATTATTACTATTACTAGTAGTAGTAGTAGTAGTAGTAGTAGTAGTAGTAGTAGTACTATTAATAATAGAATAATAACAATATCATCACTGTTATTATTTTCCATTATAATTATTGTTCATTCATTTCACTGTCATCACAGTTCACAACATTTTTGTTATATCATCACAATTTCAATCATATTATCATCATTATTTGACATCATTATAATCAGTACTGTTGTTCTATCACCATAATCATTATCATAATCAACATCCTCGCCGTTTTCCTCACCATCCTCACCATCCTCACCAGTACGATCGCTACAAGCCGTCCCAACAAGAACAAGCCGCCCGGCCGTCCTCTGCATGACAACACTCACCACGCCGAGTGCTGGGCCGCAGCATCACGGCACGAAGCGGCGCACCACTCTAAAGTCAGCCTCTGTGCCACTGGGAAGGGACCGTCACCAGCGGCCCCCTCCTCCTTCCCTCGCGCCGCCCCGCCGCCCACGGGAGGCGGCCTGTCCGCTTGACCAAAAATCTTTCAGTGGGAGCGCCGCCGTCTGTTGGAGATGGGCGTACGGTGATAATGTTTACAAGATATTGATCACGGCGAGGGGTTATTTATATCTAAGATTTGCCCGGCGTGATAGCTAAACGAGGTCCGCCATTATGGACAGCCCCCATAACTAAGCCTTATTTGGTAATAAAATCCACAGTTTTTAGCAGGGCTTAATATTGGCAGGTCTCCCGGAGAAGCAATACTTGTGTTGATCGCCGCGCCATAATGGGCCGGCTCAGATATCTGCCTCATTATTTTTTTCATTATTCTTTTAATACTGATACGAAAAATACATTACCAATATATGAAATTTACTAATGTTGTTATTAGTCTTTATACGACATGGGCACCAACAATATCCTATAAAATTAATGCAAATAGTGACATAAATTTGGCAAGCAGAGTATTACGCGATGCGCCAGAAATTGTGCATATTCAACCAAAATAAAAACCTTGGAAAAACTGGGTGCTTACAGGATATTGCAGGTTGAGCCATTATGGTCGTTGTTGACGCAGCTCACCTGGTTAGCGCCCAAACTTATCACCAAGGAAAAAGATAGTGTTATAGGGGAGGAAAATATGCTAACATGCCATCTATCTGCTTTTACTCCACATTCTGTCAAATTAATATGCGAAAAGCACGGAAAAAAGACAGAATTTTAAAGTTTCCACATTTTTTGCGAGATAAATGGAACTTGCAGCTCTTCGTGCCTAAGTATGCGCGCTGCCCCCACCGTTTTTACAGCCAGTGTTCAAAAAAAGAGTATTGGAAGATGTATAGAGCGGAGCGTCCGGCGTCACGCGAGCCACAGGAGGGGAGAGGGGAGGGCCTAGGGGGTTTGAGGGCGTGAGCGGGTGGAGGAGGGCGGCAGGGGGCAGGACGGGAGCACACAGGGGAAGGACAGGTCACTCTCTGCGTTTATACAGAATTTTGGTAAAGTGTGAAATATTTTATGGGCATTCCTCGGAGAGATAACTAGTCATTGTGTATGTTCGTGGCGGAGGCGGCGGAGGCGGGGTGGATGGGAGGGGGGGTGGGGATGTTATCCAGGGGAGAGGGGATGGGTGAGAGAGAGAGAGAGAGAGAGAGAGAGAGAGAGAGAGAGAGAGAGAGAGAGAGAGAGAGAGAGAGAGAGAGAGAGAGAGAGAGAGAATGATGATGATGATAGAGAAAAAAAGGAAATGGCAATAAAAGAATGATAATGGGGGAAACCACGACTAAAGACACACTAATTACAGCATCACACTCCAATACAAGACTTCCCTATCATGCATCCTCAGCCTCTTAGTCTGTTATCAGACTCAAAAACAGTCTTGTGTCAGCAGCGTGTATGGACTGCGGGATGACTGGGGGATGACTCTTACTTCAGATGACCAAAGAGTACTCCCCCGCCCCCAACCCTCATTGTCACCACTGCCACCCCCGCCGCCCCCACCCCACCCGCCGCTGCCACTGTAATCACCTGTGGTGTACCGTCTCAGCTCCCCCAGCCTCACCAACCAGTACTGCACCTCCCTCCCCTCACACACACCTGCTATTGATCGCTCGCCGCCACACTAATGCCTTACATCACAGGAAATAATAGCGTCCACTGTTTCCCAGATGACGGCCGCGACCACCACCCTCCGCAAGTGAAATCGAACCGAAAACTCAAGCCGAAAAGTAATAATCGGAGTGATGCGTCTCTGCGCCCACCGGGAGGACGAGTGACCGGCCAGGGGCTCCGTGTTATTGCTGCCGCTGTTGGTGTTGTGTCTTCCTCGCAGCGCCCGGCCGCCAGCACGTGTGGGAGGGGAGGGTCTTGCTTTGGGGCCGTTGGTGGGGTGGAGGGGGGAGGGAAGTGGGATTAAAAGAGTGAAAAAAATTGTTGTATACTTTTTTGTGTGGGCGAGAAAGTAAAATCTCGCGATATTATTTAAATGTTTTATTTTTACTCACATCCAAAACACCACGCAACATACATACAGACATACATACAAACAGATATATAGACATAGACAAAGACACACAGACAGACAGATAAACAGACGGACGGACGGGCGGACAAAAACAAACACACACACACACACACACACACACACACACACACACACACACACACACACATGTCAACATTGTGCAAATCTAGAATGGGCGGGGCCTGGCCAGATTAGATCCACCCTCCTGCAGGCCCTCGCTCCCTGCAAGACATTTATTAGGACAGGCTCTCAAACGGTGCACGGTTTGTCTTAATATTGGGTTTCTCAGTTTTTTCTTCACCTCCCTTTACATTTTCAGCCATAAAGGTCATGCATTTGCCACTGAATGTTATCGTTTCTTTGGCATGTGACTCCGGTGAACCGAGGCCAAGTTCGACGTTCCCACTGATCACCACAGTCACTCCCCACACCATCATCACAATCCCCACCACCACCACCTGCATTGTCCTCACCATTAACACCACCACCCCCACTACAACCAGGTTCATTCGTCAAACAGTTTCCATTGAGCAGTAAACGTGCATAAGCATCGCGGACAAGCCTGTGTCTGCAGGGTGACAGGCGCTGCCCAGCTGCATCTCAGCGACGTGGCCGACGCCCAAGGACGCGACACCACTAACTTGTCGATTTCCGGAGTGGGGCGTCTAATCAAACAGGAGAAAGGAAGCTATTTTTCTTATATTGCGAGGCAGGTAGCGATTTGCAAGGTGGCAGCAGTAGCGTCCACATCAGTGGTGATTGTAGTCACACGGTGCAGTGACGGGGGGACGGGAACACCCCATCTGGCAGGCAGGACAGCAGCCTGTCATTGGCGTAACGGTGCTGATGCTGCTCCCACAGCCCTCGGCGCTTCCTTGGCAGCATATGAGCCGCGGTGTGAGGAATGCAGGGCCGCCTGGGTACCAAGGTGCAGCCTCTTCCTAATGGCCACATACACCGCGAGGCATCGTTTGCCTCGCTGCTGCCAAGGCGAGAGTCACAGGCCGGCCGCGGCCCCTCAACACTGTCGCGGACCCTGCTACACACACAAGGATTATAGAAACACACACACACACACACACACACACACACACACACACACACACACACACACACACATGCGGTATATATATATATATATATATATATATATATATATATATATATATATATATATATATATATATATATATATATATATATATATATCTATATATATATATATATATATATAGATATATATATATATATATATATATATATATATATATATATATATATATATATATATATATATATACACATATATATATATATATATATATATATATATATATGCATAAAGAAGTTTAGCGATCCTAGAATAAAATTTCACTGGTCGGGAAAAAATGTAATGTAATCAGGCGCAGATTTACCTGCACTTTTTTAATTAGTGAGAGCCGTAGAGGGAAAGGTATGGGCGGGCCGTAACGCTGCTGCCTGAACCAGACCCGGAGAGTTGAGGCCATTTTATAAAAGCTCTTACCCGGGAATTTATTCTGGAGCGCCGCTATAACTATAACCTGCTCTTCTGCGCCGCGGGGGAGCTGGCGGTCATGTGTTCATAGTCATTCCAGGCTCCGGTAATCTACTTTTTTAAACAATGATTTAGTTTTTAAACCTTTTTCCACAGAAAAATGTTTTGCTTACGCCTGATGGTTCATGAATTAATTTTGTCGAACGTAATTTACCTTCGCGTGGTTGGTTCAGAGACCGTCTTGTTTATTTTTTCAGAAATTTTATTACACACTCATAATTTTAACACGTTATTACAGTTTAGTCGTTCAATGTTAAATATGCATATGTGAAAAAAGTTTTGTAAATAACTTTGAAGTACTCTGCAGGGGATGAGGGCGGGAAGGCGGGGAGGGTGGAGCGGATGGGACGAGAAGAAATGTTCAGTATTCGGTTCAACAAGTGATTCGCTAATTCCTTCATAGCCCATGTAGTGATGCAATAGTTATGACTCGTTCTCTTCTCAGTGATATAAGTGATTCTTG
>NC_066525.1:9548701-9590697 GCF_024679095.1 Eriocheir sinensis
ATACAACTTTAAGTTTCAATACACTGATTGAAATGTTACCTGCGCCTTATTGAAATAACAAGCAGCAGCAGGTGTGCCAACTGGTCTCTTTACCCGCGCGTGTTTGGGGCATTTCTCGCGTCGTGACACGAAATCAAACGCTTTTCGGGCTTCACAGAAGTCCCACCTGCCGTCAGATACGCCCAATTATCCACCTGGCTAAGGATGTCACCAGAGCAGGGAGATAAATGCAGCGCCAGATGAAATGCGGTGCCCAGCGTGTGGCAGCAGCGGCGGCACAGCACAAGAAGCGAAGGGTTGGCCGGCAGGAGCCATTTTTGGGAGGCTCGCCACAGGGGGTCTATTAGCCCATCTCGTACGAAGCTGACAACGCAATGGATAGATACGAACAAGGGATGGACACACGGGTGGGTAATGGTGAAGGTGCTGGCGGGCTAAGGGGCCGCCTGCAGCATGTACCGCCTCCATTACCTGGCTAACTTACTCCGCTCCCATGCGCCTCTCACCCCACCGGAAGGCTCCTGGGCGACGCTGGTGAACACACTAACGAGTCTTTCTGTCTCTCGACCTGAAAAATTGGACAGTACGCAAGGACCAATACGTCTCACCATAATAGGAAGGAAACAAACACGTGACTCAAACGCATCTAATGGAATAGCCAGAAAATATAAAGAAAAATAAACGAAGAGGAAAGCAAAGGTACACATTCACCAAAGCCTTCCTCAGGGTAAAGCCACGTGCGTGTAGGTGTCACCCTCGACTCCTGTGCTGGCCAAGAACGGGACTTGTTAAGGCGAGGGAGAGGAAGGGGCTTGCCAGACACACTGCTGGGAAATTGATAAGCGATAGACACGTCGGTGGTGAGGGAGGAGGGTGATGGACAGGGCCGAGGAGGGACCGAGGGCAGACACACAGGCGGGGAGGAGGGATGGCAAACAAAAAGATGGCAGACACAAAGGAAAGGGGAGAAGGATAGTAAACACGCAGGTGAGTAGAAGAAAAAAAGGGATGGATGGACAGGTGACGGAGGCAAACACAAGGTACGTAAGTGAAGGGCGAGGAGGGGAAGGAAGCTAGGGAGAAGATAAAAGAAGAGAATGGAGGGAAAGAGAAGAGACGTGACGAGAGGGGCAGAGAAGGGAAGAGAAGGGAAGGGAAGGCAAAGGAAGGAAGAGGAAGTGAAAAGCGAAGAGAAGAGAAGGAAAAGGAAGGGAAGGGAAGGGAAATGAATGGGAGGGGAGGGAAGGGATAGGAAGAAAAGGGAAAGGAAAGGAAAGGAAAGGAATGGAAGGGAAGGGAAGGGATAGGAAGGAAAGAGAAAGGAAAGGAAGGGAAGGGAAGGGGATGGAAAGGAAGAAAAGGAGAGAGAAGGGAAGGGAATGAGAAAAGCAGAATGAGAAGGGAATGAAGGGAAAGGAGAAGGAAGGGAAATGAAGGGAAGGGAAGGAAAGGGAAGGAAAGGGAAGGGAAGGGAGGGGAAGGGAAGAAAAAAGAAGGATTGGGAAAGATAAGGAAAAGCGAAGAGAAGAAATGGGAGGGAAGGGAAGGGCAGTTCGCGAACGGAAGGGAAGGGAAGGGAAAGGAAAGGAAAGAAAACGAAAGGAAAGGGAAGGAAAGGGAAGGGAAGGGAAGAGAAGGGAAAGGAAGGGAAGAGAAGGGAAGAGAAAGGCAAAGGATATTGACCATAAAATAAAATAAGTGTGTGCGAAAAGATAAGGAAAAGAAAAGAGAAGGAAAGTTAAAGGAAGGGAGAGGAAGGGAAGGGAAAGAAAAGATAACCATAAAAGCAGTGAAAATGAGGCTCAAACGATAATGGGAGGAGCACAGTCGAAGAGGGCAGCCATACACAAACAGTCCGTATAATTGAGGAAAGGTGATAAAGGGCGGGGTAGTAAATTAAGGTAAATGGAAAGTAGGTAGAAGAAGGATGGGCAAAGGCAGGGGTAGAAAAGATTGAGTATGAACTAACAGGGACGGAAGGGATGGGGGGCGGGTAGGGGAAGGGAAGGGGGAAGGGAAGGAGGGAAGGTTTTCTAAGATTGGTTGTGGTGGTGGTTTTGGTGTTGGTGAGTGGTGAGAGGTGGTGGTGGTGGTGGTGAGTGGTGGTAGTATAGGCAAGGAACTGACAACCAGCCTGAGACTCACCGTGGTGATAGGCCTTTTTTTGTGTATGTGTGTGTGTGTGTCATGATTTCATTATTCAGGGAGTGGCCCGTGGAAAAATACCGTGGAAGTGACCGCCATTTTGATTGAGAGAGCGGGAACTCTGTCCCTCACCAAGGCGGGAAACAGGACCTTTTTCAAATAATTTCGTTATTATTGACAAAGCTGAGCTATGTGTGGGATGCATGACCCACTATGACCAAGTGCATGTGTTAGGTTATTAATAAATAATAAATCCATAGCCGTTAGGGTGTTTTAGCGTAAGTGTTGCACAGAAAACGAGATGTCAGTATGGCGAGAGCTGGCATCTTGACATCGGCCGGGGAGCGGAGCATTGTGGGTCCCGCCGCCATCTTCCAGCATCTTCCTCCGAGACTCCAACGCGACAAGACGTCCCTCATCACCTCCCGCGCCACGCTGTTCTTCGTGGTGGTTTACCTGCCTTTGTAGTATCCACAAGTCCAGCGTGACTGTGTACTGCTAGGCCAGGGAAGCCGTTGGAGGGTAACGAGGGCACGTCGTGTTGCAGAGAGGATTGAAGAAGGACTCCAGGGCTCCAGACTCACGAGGTAGATCAGGTGTGGCTCCCTCTTCGCCTACCTACAGCTAAGTTCATATTTTGCATAGGATGTTTTAAGATAGCTAGCTAGGTTGCTGTGTGCCTGGGATTAATTAATTATTCTTAATTTACAGCGAGTTTCTTTGTTGCTTAAATAAACTTAAGAGCTGGTTCATCTGGTCTTTGCTTGTCCTATGAGAGATGTGAGTGGTCAGTTATTTAAATAATAAAGGACTAGGAGGGGCTGTGAGTCTGAGACCTCAGTTTTCAGATATTATATTTTATGTTTTTTATTGCTGAGAATTTACGGGATTTTCGGAAGTCCAGACTTTTCAAGAATTCCACAGTGTGTGTGTGTGTGTGTGTGTGTGTGTGTGTGTGTGTGTGTGTGTGTGTGTGTGTGTGTGTGTGTGTGTGTTTGTTTCATGAATTTATTTTCCAAGTAGAGATATGACTTCACAGTCAACATCATTATAATAATAACAATAAAAATAATTATAATACTTATTATTATTATTATAATTATAATTGATAATAAAAGCAGTATTAATGGCGCCACTATAAACATTCGCCTGCGCCAGAACGGGCTGGGCCAACCATCAGGCCCCACCGGGAAGAAGCCTTGGGCCGACCATCAGGCCCTACCGGCAAGAAGCCTACCGGCGCAATAGGAAGCGACGTAAAAAAAAATATAAAAAAAATAAATGATAACCATTCTTTTTATTTTTATAATTACTTTCATTAGTATTATCATTATTATTATCGCTGTTGTTGTTGTTGTTGTTGTTGTTGTATTAACATTATAATTGATATTGTAATTACAAACAATCATTATTATTATTATCATTTTTTTTTATTATTATTATTATTATTGTTATTGTCATTGTTATTGTTATTGTTATTGTTATTATTGTTATTATTGTTATTGTTATTATTGTTATTATTATTATTATTATTATTATTATTATTATTATTATATTTATTGTCATTATAAGGCTAGAATTAATATTGCAACATTACGTAGACTAAAACAATAAAAATAATAGATTAAATGGACAAATAGATAATTAAATTAACAACATCAATTTAGAAATAAATGTTATTAGAAGGACCGATAATAATCAAAATTGTAATATTCATAATAATAATAATGATAATAATAATAATAATAATAATAATAATAATAATAATAATAATGATAATAATAAGATTGAAAATAATAATAATAACGATAATTGTGTTATCAATAAGAAAATAATAACAAAAGTGAAACATCCAACCAAATCAATCAATGAATAAATTATAAATGAATAAGTTACACACACACACACACACACACACACACACACACACACACACACACACACACATAGATATATATATATATATATATATATATATATATATATATATATATATATATATATATATATATATATATATATATATATATATATATATATATATATATATATATTTCCCAGAGTGTGGAATGGGAGAAATAACAGACATGGACGCAGTCAGTCTGTAGAGTGAAGGGGCGGAAAAAACATTTTGCAAATATGTACGAATGGTGGTGATACAGCCTCCGCCCCGCTGCTCATTGGCTCGTTTTCATCTCACTCGAAGCTGTTTCACTAACTGGCTCACGACGACTGGCTGGGAGGGCGGGGCAGGGCAGGGCTTCTACAACAGCGGCAACTTAAGAAACTTGTAGTCTTAAAGAAAGTTTAAAGTTCAATAACTGAAAATGAATTTTAATTAAATAGAATAGTAGAATTTCCAGCGGTCATACCTTGTTTTATTCTCTGCTGGATGCGGACACAATTTTTAGAAAGCTTCCATGATATTTTTCGTAATCTCCCATCAGAATTTCCTCGCGCACACTTGTCTTTTTCACGGGGCAGTTTCACCGACGGGTACCTCGAAAGTTCCGGGGCAGCCTCCCTCGGGGCCGCTCCTGCCCTTTCAGAGGCCGGGTCTGTATTTCCGGCAGTATCAGCAGTTTGGGCCTCGCCTCCCCTGCCTAGATATGTGCCGCCGTGCCCGCCCGCCCGCCCGCCCACCAGCCCGCCCACAGCCCTCCAGCAGCACATCACCCACAGCTGGGATTGGTATGCGCCGCTTACAATCACCGCGGCACAAAACACCAACTTTACAAGACCATAAAATCCCATTGTTAAGGGGGGGAAATGTCCTCGTTTGGCTATGCTAACGACCCTCTGAGTGCAGGGGAAATGCCGAGGGCGTGAGAGGGCCAGCGGCGATGTCATGGTGTGTGTATGTGTGTGTGTGTGTGTGTGTGTGTGTGTGTGTGTGTCCACGTGTTGTTTTGTATGCTGCGTATAAGGCAATATATTATGCTTACAAAGGCACAGCATGATAAGCATGATTGGTGTATTAATCTATGTATTTTAATGAATGTGAGATGCTGGACGTGATATTAGGCCAAGTGTTCTTTATGGCTAACGGAGTGCTATTAGGCATGATGCTTTTATGCAAACTTTTCTGTTTAAAATTCCAATGGTATTTTTCCTTTTTATTTGATATTTGAATGAAGCTGGATGCAATTTTAGGCAAAATGTTTACATTCGAATACCTTGTCCCGTGTGTAGCATTTGGTGCACTGAGTAATGTTATGGCGGTGCTTTGTTCCCTGTTAGTGGAAGAACAGACGGCCGGCAGGGTGAGGCAGGCGTGCATGCCAGGTGTGCATGGCCGGGTGTTGCACGCGTGATGGCAGGGTGAGGCAACTATGCATGGAAGGGTGAGGTAGGCTGGCGTGGTGAGGTGAGCATGCATGGCAGAGTAAGACACACGTGCATGGAAGGGTGAAGCAAGTGTTCATGGCAAGGTGAGGGGGATGGTGGTGTTCAGGGGTGAGGAGCGTGCATGACAGGGCAAGGTGTGTATAGATCTGCATAGGAATCATGCATAGCAGAGTCTGCATGGTGTGTATAGATAACAGGGTATACATGTGAAGGCGTGGTGCATGACAGGAAATGCATGGCATGGTGTACGCAGTAATGTGTACTGAGTGGTAAGTAGTGTACAGCACACCAATGGCTGAAAATACTAGCCCAGCCTGACATGAGTGCTCTGAGCGTCACTAGGGTCACCAAGGTGTGCACAATTACCAGGACACAAGCACTCGGAAGTCATCAGACATCACACCTTTCAGAAACCTGGACAAAAAAGGCACGGCACGGCATGGCACGACACGACTCGGCACGGCACGGCAGGCTGGAGGTTGCCACTCAATCCTTGCCATTCAATCCTTTTCTGGCCATAACTAACAGTGCGCAGGAAGATTTGCTGCCACACCGAGCAGAAAAAAGAAGAAGAGCGCCAATTGCAACTCCTGCCCTCTGATGAACGGTCCAAGAATCATCATCTCTTTTCCTAGTCCCACAACACACACACACACACACACACACACACACACACACACACACACACACACACACAAACGCAAGCACGCACACCTATACGCTGACACACACACACACACACACACACACACACACACACACACACACACACACACACACACACACACACACACTGTGGTCCACTACATCTTCCCTCAACTTTGCATATAGACATAATAAAAGTTAGCACCACAAATACCTCCCGAGGAAGCCATGACTGGGCACATTGTTGGCCTCGGAAGGGAAGGGGGCAGGGTTAAGGTAATCTGTCTTAATTGGCCCTGATAAAAACTGGAGAGGGACCGTCGAGACAGGAGGACTGCTGGAGGTCCCTCAACCTACAACCATAAATAAATGAGCTGGAGTGTGTACCTGTGATAGGGGTTAATGTAAGCTGCTGTGGGAAGGTAATTTATGTTGAGATAAACCTCCCTCTCTTTTCTGCTCCTCCCTCGATCCTGCGGCCCGGCGAGGAGTAAGGTTTATGAGGCCCAGCGCAGAGAGGATGTCTTGGAGGATTTAAGAGGCCTCGGTGTGTGTAAGCGAGGTGCATCTAAGTTCTCAACACCTGACGGCCTGAACATTGATATTCTGCCGTTTTCCTCATCCGCAGCTGTTATTTGGACTGCGAAGACTGAGGGAATGATATGGCCTACGCGTCATACGTCAGCCAGCGAAGTAATAAAACCTACTGTGATACCGAAATAGGCGGGCAAACACGCTGATATGATATACAGTAGAAAATGAGATGCTTGAGGCAGAGCAGTATGGACGTCAATGACACAAAGCCAATTCTCTGAACCAGTCTGTCGGCCAGCACCACCACCACAATCACCACCACCATGGGAGCGACGCGCGGAGGGCCGGATGAGGCGCGGCGCAGCTCTGCGTGGCTGTCGTCGACGATGCTCCGCCATTCACCTAGTAGTACTTGTGTATGGATCGATTCTGATGGTAATGACGCGCTGATGTATTTATGAATTATATTTCAGAGAGAGACCAAGAGAAAATATTGACGTGATCTCCATACGGAACAAATCGAGAATAAACATCACCACCACCACCACCACCGTTCACTGGACCCCTTCCTCTCGTACGGCAGCGATACAGTAATGAAAGATGGGCCGAGATAGGAACCTAATGATTATGAACCGGAGGATCCAAGAGATTTATTCGCCCCCAAATGTATTCACAACAAGACTCTTCTCAAATGTATTCAAAACGAAACCCCTCATCCTAATACCAAACACTGACCCGCCACTCCAGGCTCCTTCAGTCGTGAGGGGCAGTGAGGCTGGAAGGATGAGGGAGAGAGAGAGGAAGAGAGGAAGGGAGGCAAGGAGGGAGGGGGCGGCGCAGTGAGCTATGGTGTATGGAGGAGCTTAGGCGGAGATGTGGGAGCTGAGGGCACGGGCCTGTTAGGGAAGGGGGTGGGTTTCTCGAGCGTGACCCATAAATCTAGACGATCACTGGATGGGCGGTTGTGGGCGGGGGGCGAGAGGGGAGGCGGGGAACGGGAAGCCGCTAGTGGGAAGGAAGGGAGAGGAAGAGGAAAGAACTGAGAGAGAGAGAGAGAGAGAGAGAGAGAGAGAGAGAGAGAGAGAGAGAGAGAGAGAGAGAGAGAGAGAGAGAGAGAGAGAGAGAGAGAGAGAGAGAGAGAGAGAAAGAGAGAGAGAGGAAGTTAGGGGATGGAGAGGAAAGAGGGAGGGAGTGGATTGTTACGGTGGGTGATGGAGGGGCTGAGATGAGGCGAAGGGAGGAAGCTTAGGGGGAGGAGGGGAGAGAGGTGGGGAGAGAACGAGACAGAGAGAGAGGGGGGGAGGGGGGAATGCAAGAAACACAGAATGAGCGAGACGGCCCGGGGAATAAGATCGACGGAAGGGGGAGGGAGGGAGGGAAATGAGGGGGTGCAGAGGAGAGAGAAGTCGTAGAGTGAAATGAATAAGGAAATAGGAGAAAGATGAAGAGACGGGAAGAAGGGAGAAAGAATGGAGGAGAATGAAACCGTTGGGTGAGGGAAAGGAGAGAATGGGAAGATGGCGAAAAGAAAGAATGGAAAGAAGAGGGAAAAGGGGGTGAAAGGAGATCATAGAGGGGGAATAGTAGGGAGGGAAATGAGAGAGTGGGTAGAAAGGAATATGAAGTAGTGGAGTAAGACAAATAAGTGAAAGGAGTTCGACGAGGGTGGAGAAAGGAGGGAAATGAGAGGGGGTGGAAGAGGAATGAAGTAGTGGAGTGGAGTAAGAGAAAGAAGGGAATGGAGAGAAGTGGAGGAGTGGAGGGCAGAAGGGAGGGAAAGGAGGGAGCGCTGGGTCACTGGATGGCATATAGATTTATCAGGGTGACGGAAATTATAGACGCGGCTGGACTGCTAGAGGAGACGGCCATCTTCGCTGCGACTTATTTAAAAGACTTAAATTATAGGCATAAACAACTTTACCTGGCGGGACTTCGGCTCAAGAGAATTCTCGCAGGATCTTTGATGATAGAAAAAAGATAATTGCAGGTGTGTCATATCACAGGACAAGAATTATAACATTGTAATTATAGAGATTCTCGTGATGCGAAAGGATCCGGGAAAATTCATAATTCTTGAAAATAATATAACATGCACCGCTAATGGCTGAAACGCGGGACGGGAACATGCTGGGCACCGAGAGGCTGGCAGGGGGGGCGGGGGGGCTTAAAGGGGGATGGGGGTGAGGGCAAGAGTGGGGATTGGGGGTGGAAGGTGAGGGCAAGGAGTAAGTGGTTAAGGAGTGAAAGAGGAAGATGGTAAATGAGGAAGGAAACCCAAAAGAGGTCCACAGAGAGAGAGAGAGAGAGAGAGAGAGAGAGAGAGAGAGAGAGAGAGTAATGGGGGGAGGGGGAGGAAAATTTCTTGGTTGAACCTTTCCCGGAGAACACAAGTCTAGCGGTGAGGCGTCGCGACCTTCTCACGAGACAGCAATGCCTTCTCACGCCTGCCTGATGGAGGAGGAAAAGGAAGAGAAGGAGGAGGAGGAGGAGGAGGACATACCCGCCGCCGGCACTGAAACCCACCACCATCTTGACCTCTGCATCCCCAACACCCTCCGACAAACCTCCCACGGCGCCCTCGAGACACGCGCCCCACAAGCATGCAGGCTTATTATTAAACACATTTACTGTCTCATTCTCCGTCCTTTACTCCCTAAATTTAAACTCCAACGCCATTCAAAATTTCTTCCCTCCTCTTCCTCCACCGTCTACTTCTCCTCCTCCTCCACCGCCTCCTTCTCCTCCTCCACTTTGTCCTACTTTTCTTCCTAGTTTTTTTTCTGATTCGAAACATCACCCCTTCCAAAAACGTTACAATTTCGTGCTGTTCCTCCTCATCCTTTCATTCCAACCTCTAACATCCTTCACTCATTCCTCCTTCCCCTCCTCCTTCTCCTCTAGTACCCTTTTCCTCGTCTTCGTCCTCCTTCTCCTCCTCGTCTTTCTCTCGCGAAACCTCAGCCTCTTCAAGTCGTTCGTTCTGCCAAAGTTCCCGCGGCAACAAAGTGAGCGGGAAGGAAGGTGTCACAGGCAACAAAAGGCGTCGCAGCCGTCGCCTCTACATGCCCCAACGCCTCGAGACAATCGGACTCCTTGGAATCATCGCGCAGTCCTCCGATTCGGGAACACGTGCAAAACACTCGTCCTCTGACTAAAACTCCGAGTAAACAATCAGGTTGGCGGCACGTCTTCTCCATCACCCACATCACTACTACGACTACTACTACTACTACTACTACTACTACTACTACTACTACTACTACTACTTCAGTAAGGCACTTAGGTATCATGTACATAAAGATCTAAAGAATGTAGGCAGCCCCATACACTCCACAAATCTCTATAAACATAATACCCAGATACCACTGCCTTACAATATGAATTTTCCAGTTGAGATTTCGAGATACGAAGACCAAAAAAAAAAGAACAATTTTGTGAAACACTACTATTTGGTGTGAATAGTATGATAATTGTATTTTATCATTATTATTATTATTATTATTATTATTATTATTATTATTATTATTATTATTATTATTATTATTATTATTATTATTATTATTATTATCATTTTTTTTTTTTTATTATTATTATTAAACACCAAGCAGTGAAGGCGGCTGGTCAATCCTGTCGGTAGGCAATATTTATTCCCACACCCGAGTCACCCTTCACGCTGGGCCGCGGCGGAGTACCGAGGGAGAGAGAGCGTCTGAGGCGCCGATGATTCACGTCAAGAGCACCTGAGCAATAAATCGTGGCCGCGGCGGCGAGGGGCGTCGCAGGGGAGAGTGACGCCAGCCACCCACAATGCATCACTCGGCGACCTTCGGAGGGAACGCGATATATCAAAACAAACTATTCTCAACAAAGGAATAGGCTGCTGTAACGACGTAGGTAGTACACCACTGATTTACAACTACCGAGAAGAAAAAGAAATAAAGGAACCCAGAAAAAAAATCTCCGGTCTCGGCGTGACGGACAGTGGATAAGCCGGGATGGCAACAGAGGGTCAAAAGTAACAATTTATGAGGGCATGGCGGCGTAGGCCTATGGGGGTAACGAATGCCATCACGTCACAATTTATGGCTGCCATTGTATTATTCGGGGATACGGCGTGGAAGAAGGAAAGATATATAACTGGGAGGAAATGTGAAGCATGGCGGGTAATAATTTACGGGTGTCGTTGTGGCCTAATATCCATGGTTTTCACCTTTGATGAAAATAGACGGCACTAAGCAGCGCCATGAAACTCTTAAGAGAGAGTAGGAGGAGCGGCGCGCCCTCCTGCTCACTGCAGCCCCGCGGCGGCTGAGCTGTGGCGGGCGGGACGCTGAGTCCTGGACCACAGCTCTCGCACCATTCCTACCTCCAGAGACAGATACTTGCCTATGTAGACACCAGTGTACCACTGGCGAGGTTTTAAACGAAAAAGCAACGTGTAAGTGACACAGGAAATAATGCTCTATGTATTATTTGAAATCAGATAATGCTATACTTAGTCTGGGAAGAACAAACAGACAAAGCGATGAACCAAAGGGAGTAAGGTGAGGCAACGCAAAGAGGAAAGAAAAGTTGATTGTGAAGGTAAAATTGAATCAAAATGTTTGCAGACTAAAGAACCTATACGTTCTGCACGCCATGAAACTTGTAACAGTGTTTTTAGGAGTTTTTCCACTATACTTTTGTAAATAAGCAACCGTTAAGCAAGTGGGTCAGTGTCGGGTATTCCTCCCATGGTTCACGGGGGTGTTGAGGCTCCTCAGCACACAGCACGCCGCGCCTCGCAAGTTAGTTCCAGCAGCGATTGCTACCTTCGGGTTCACGTTCTCCAAACACACATTAGAAGAGCAATGTGAAAGCCGGAGTCACAGAGCTCCACCTACACATGCTTTTTTAATGTCTGGGAGAGAAAAAGCTGAAGGTGGTGGCCTTGGTATACCCAGCGCATAAAATTTTATCGGTTTATGGTACAGAGGAAAGTGATGTTAGCATATAAATAGCAGCGAAATTAATGACTTATAAAATACATGACTGAGGGAAGTCCGATAGTCCATAAAGTGTAGGCGTGTGGCGAGGCGGCGTGGACCCCGGGGTGGCGGCGCCGTGCTGCTGCTCCTATTGATCCCCTGTGGAGGAGTGCACTAAATGCTGATGACGGGCGGGCATCAGATGATTACGGAGGGGCGAGGGACGAAGAAAAGACTGTAGCAAAACTGAGATACAAACAAACACAGCAACACACAAGACATCACAATGCTTTCAGGACAACTCAACCAACAGAATTTCTAAGCTTACTATACTTATACATTTTTCTGATGCTATAATCTGAATATCCAAAATCAATAGCTACTTCCTTATTTGTCACGTTACACTCGTTGAAAGTGGCGACAGGGCTCTTCATAACAAGCTGGCCAGCCCCTCGTAAGCCTGCCTGCCCCCCCCGCCACCCCCACCGGCCACATACTGATAACAGGTTCCTCAGATATATGTTTCTTCTTGATGAATTCAGCACCAGACCGATTAAACCCACATACATCTTTTAGAGGTGGAGCATAGTTGGAAAATCACTGTGCACATTCAGGAATTCTAAAGAAAAAAAAGCTTCATAGTGAAGAGACTGCTGCAACACTTGCTTCCTCAATGGTCACCAACTACTTATTAGACCAGACGTCATCTCCATACGTTTGGTGCCATACGTTAGGTGTGACTTTGACTTATTCACCATCTATCAAAGATCTTTTTGCTACACTTGAAGCACTCCTCTTTTTTACTGATGCTGGATTAGAAGCTTCTATTTCTATTTAACAAACTATCGGTCCAACTGGATATCGTCATCAACAATTAACAAATGTAACCCGTGATGATCCCGTTTGTCCCCTACACGCTATTTTGGTAGAAAGATTGACAGGAACAAGTGGATGACTCAGCACACATCTACAGTATCCTCAACAACGATGTCATAGTTAATTAAATTGAGCTAACACAAGGAAGCTGCTGTCAGGCTCTTTAAACATGAGAGGAGGTTCAAAAACATCCAAGCCTAATATTTATCTAACTACACATTGAATGCACTTGTGCTGAATCAGGTTACACTAATTTCTCCTAACGATTTTCCTCTAACCATGTGATCACGTCTTTAGTGTGTTTTTATAGGATACAAAAACAACAACAACAAAGAGATATTATTGCCGTCTTGTACTATATGAAGCATGGCGTTTCTTTATAGACATCTCTCTCTCTCTCTCTCTCTCTCTCTCTCTCTCTCTCTCACAAAAAAAAAAAAGACTAATCGCAAAATATATAAAAAAATCCCGTCATTGGCTCATGTGGCTGAGTCTGTGGGTGCCTGCGGGGGCCTGCGGGTGGCGGGCGTGCGGGTGAGCGGCGCCGGCGGCTGCACCGACTCCGTGTGGGCGGGAATGGACGCTAAATCCTGCGTGAGCGGTCATGACTTCTCAAGCCGGGCGCGTCTGTCATGAGTTGCAGACTACAACTGTCGCCAACACTCTGCACCAACCTGCAATATTACTGCAACAAAGGTCTTGGGCGGACTACCTGTGTTGCTGATGCATGGCGGAGGCCGTTAGTGCCCGTGAAGACTGCCTGCCACGAATTGACACTTTCTTTGCCTTTTTATGTTCGCCCTCGTTGTTGTTGTTGCTGGTGGTGGTGGTGGTGGTGAAGGTGGTGGTGTCCTGGTTTCCGTTCTTCGTCACTGTTGTTGCTGCTAATCTTTTTGCTATTATTGTTGCTGCTGTTGTTATGGATATTCTTATTGGTGTTGTTTCTGCTCGTTATCATGCTGTTAGTTTCGTTGCTGTTTTCGTTAGTTTTGCTCTTATTGTTTTTGTTGGTTGATGTTGATGTTTTGTTGTTGTCCCTGCTGCTGCTGATGTGTTTTCTTTATTGTTCATGTTTTTTTATCTCTTTCTTTTGCTTTTGATTGTTGTTGTTGTTGTTGTTGTTGTTGTTGTTGTTGTTGTTGTTTTACCTCTTGTTGTTTTGGCTGTTATTGTTGTTGTAGTTCCTGTTGCTCTTGTTGTTTCTGCTGCTGTTATTTTTGTTGTTGCCTTTGTTGTTGCTGTTGTTGTTTTTTGTTGCTGTTGCTGCTGCTTGTATTTTTCGTTGCTGTTGCACTTGATGTAGCTAGTATTTCAGCTGCGGGTGACGAGTAGGATGAATTTCGGCTACAGTAGCAGAAATTATAAACTGAACTGACATTTCTCTTCAAGTTTTCTTCCAGCCGCATCCTCCAACATTTTTCAACCAATCCCTGCAACACTATCATAGAAGTCTCCCGTAGGACTTCACAACTGTCCCTTACAACAATTCTTCAGCAACTTACTGCAACACCTTCCCAACCGTCCCCTGCAACATCTCCAAACCATCTTCAACACTTCATGCGCCTCCAGTAACACCCTTCCGGACTCTACCACGACTATTCCCAGGCCCCCAACACACACAATACCCCCCTGCAACACTCAACACAATCTTCATCAACACTCCCCAGTGGCTCTTGCAACACCCTACCGCCCCCGCCAGAAGCATTCTCCCCTACACGCAACACTCCCACAGCCACTACCTACAGCCATTACCCACAGCCGCCCTTCCCAGCTCCCTCCAGCAGCCATCAGCCATCCACCCGGAGAGTTATGAGGCGTCCGGAGGCGAGGCGGCAGCAGGGCCATGAGCCATAGCCATGCGGCCAGCCATCAGCCACAGCCACAGCGGAACAACCTCGCACCTCGAGAGTGGCACATTCCACCAGCACTTGCCACTGGTTTATGTGAAAGTAAAATTTTCATAAGTAGCCCGTGACGCCGACATTAAACACTGGGCCGGCCATAAACAGGGCAGTTCCCGGGGTAAGCGCCAGTTAGTCACACGTAAACAATTATTCACCTCGTGCCGTTAAGATTATGTGGAATGGGCCCCTCCTTCCCCTCCGTACTTACTTGCTTGCTTCCTTCCTCCCTTCCTTCTCGCCTCGCCGCCGCGCTACCAAGGCTGCACCTCAGTCTTGTCAGGACGTGTGTGTGCGTGTGTGTGTGTGTGTGTGTGTGTGTGTGTGTGTGTGTGCTTATATATATATATATATATATATATATATATATATATATATATATATATATATATATATATATATATATATATATATATATATATATATATATATATATATATATATATATATATATATATATATATATATATATATATATATATATATATATATATATATATATATATATATATATATATATATATATATATATATATATATATATATATATATATATATATATATATATATATATATATATATATATATATATATATATATATATATATATATATATATATATATATATATATATATATATATATATATATATATATATATATATATATATATATATATATATATATATATATATATATATATATATATATATATATATATATATATATATATATATATATATATATATATATATATATATATTTGTATGCCAGCCAAAATAAAAACAATATATGCACTTACGCAGTCTTATGTTACAAAAAGCTGCACGCTGAGTTGTACAACAAAATACCGTGAATTAAAAGCTGAAATTTTGCAGTTGTGTATAATCCCATACGCATTCAGAGCCATACGTGCACTTTTTCCCTTGTTTTTAGCCCATGTTTTAGCTCTGTCTACCCGCATATTTATCTATCAGTCTGTTTGTCTATCTATCTATCTATCTAACTATTTATATTTGTCTGTCTGTGTGTTAGTGAGTCTGTCCGTCTATTCCCCAGTCTTTTTTTTTCTTTCTACCTTTTATACCCATTCCTTGATATATCTATCTTGATATTTATCAAGCTATCTTTGTGTGTGTGTGTGTGTGTGTGTGTGTGTGTGTGTGTGTGTGTGTGTGTGTGTGTGTGTGTGTGTGTGTGTGTGTGTGTGTGTGTGTGTGTGTGTGTGTGTGTGTGTGTGTGTGTGTGTGTGTGTGTGTGTGTGTGTGTGTGTGTGTGTGTGTGTGTGTGTGTGTGTGTGTGTGTGTGTGTGTGTGTGTGTGTGTGTGTGTGTGTGTGTGTGTGTGCCCTAGCGGGTGCTTTAAACTAAAACATGTTACGGCTCACCTGTCATAATCCTGAGCCAGAGTCTCCCAGAAGTCCTGAGCTGCTCGTTGATAGGCGACCCGCTACTGGAGGTCAAAGAGCCAGGGCCATGCCAGCGAAGGGACGATTGGAGGAGGTGAAACAGCGCCGTGACCCAGTGGTGGTTGTGATTAATGAAGGGAATCAATCATGAGCTCCTTTTTCACACGCCGCAAGTGAATGCTCAAAGTACCAATTCATCCTGTAAACAAGAACACGAGCGCTTTATAAACACTTCTTATGATATCATGATAGCATGGTCGAGGGCTTAGTGTGCTATTCAAAAGTAGTTCTGGGGAGTGACGATAGATGTGACCCTAGTCAGGAGGAATGTGCAAGACTCAGCCATCATGGATCACAGGTACTCGCATGGATATCCAGGGCAGTGTTCTGTTCAAGAAAGTTCAGTGTGCTTGAGATCCATCACGTCTCTCTAATAGAAGGTCACACATCCCAGCCTCTGCCCTCACTGATGCAACACCCCGTGAGTGGCTGAGTCAGGGCCATGGATTCCCGCATCTCGCAACGAGTTCATTACTAAGTTAATAAGATGATTTATGACACTTAATTGTGCGCCTTATGATAACATTGCTGGAGCGCTAGCGATCTCAGTCTCGCCACTGTTGCATCAGCCTACTTCCGCACGTCATCTAGGATTAAGAGACACGGAAGGAGGGGCGGCGGGATAGTGGGCGGAGGAGCACTAGACGAAGCACGAGAAGAAACGCTCAATAGACGAACAATGTTGTTGACCAAAGAGTGACGGAGCACAAAGCTCTGCTACAGTGAGCTGCAGATACAAGACAATGCTTCAACTGAAATTTAAGAAGCGCAAGGACTACCAGGATGTTAAGAGCTACAACATAAAACCATCAGTAAACAGTACACACACACACACACACACACACACACACACACACACACACACACACACACACACACACACACACACACACACACACACACACACACACACACACACACACACACACACACACACACACACAGAAGCACATCGTCAGCGCCGGGGCGGGAGAGGCTTAGTACACTAGAGACCATTACTGCCGAGGGACACGAGGGAAAATCTTTAGTGCTAATGAATTCTTTTCCTCCCAAATCGAGCACCCAAAGGCCCACCGCGACACCACCACCACCACCACCACCACCATCCTTACCTGGGCATTTCCACCTGGCCAGCTTCTGCCCATCACGATAATCACACGCCACTGAGCAGCCCGCGACCATCAGCGTCAACTTTACAGCACAGAAGCCTTTTTCTATCATATTGGTTCCCCTCCATCAGGCGTGGCGCGTCCCTCTGAGCCTTCCCCTGTCCGCCATTCATCCCCTCGCCGCCACCATAACAATTTTCATCCTCCTAACCTCTTATCACCCTCCAGCTATTTTCTATTACGTTTATATCCGCTCTTTCCGACCCTTGGTATCATGGGTCTGCCTGTCTGTCTGTCTGTCTGTCTGTCTGTCTCTCCGTTACCGCCAACGCCACCTTTGACGCCAACACCGCCTCAAGAAACATTGCAGTCACCCTTAAAGACTTCACGGTGAGTCTGTCCTTTCCCGTCTGTCTTCTCTCTCTCTCTCTCTCTCTCTCAAACAATGCCGTAACGCACCTCGACAGGAAGCGAATTCACCCTCACCCTCGAACTGTCCACGGAAAACTGCCCTAAATTTTATTCCTTATCTATAAAGAGCGATATTTTCCTCTCCTTGATTATAGTTGTTCTTATTGCATCTATCAAGCGTAAATCCCATAGATCCTTAATATCTGACCGGTCTCCCTCCCTCTCTCTCTCTCTCTCTCTCTCTCTCTCTCTCTCTCTCGCACATACCTCACCTCCCGCACCCATCCACCATAACTCCCACCTACCATTACCACGCCCTCCCATCCTCACGACAAGTACCTTTCATTCCCCCCTTCCATTACCTTCTCCACCGTCTCCCATCGATCACCTCCCACCCCTCTACACCACCCTGTTTTGTTCTCATAAGCCTCCTCCTCCTCCTCCTACTCCTCCTCCTCCTACTCCTCCTTCTTCTACTTCTACACTACTATCACCTACACCTTCTTACCTTATTCTTCTACGCTCCTTTCCTCTTTCTCCTCCTCCTCTTTCCACTATACATACACACACTTCACATTCTCCTCCATTATGACCATCACCACCATCACCACCATCACCGCTACCACCATCACCACCACCATTGACCAGTTATCATCAGTGTGTTTGTTTATTTACGCTGACTGCTTTTCTTTCTTTTCTCTTCTCTCTCTCTCTCTCTCTCTCTCTCTCTCTCTCTCTCTCTCTCTCTCTCTCTCTCTCTCTCTTTCACCTCCAAGCAAATGAATTATTGCTCATTTCCCTCCTCTACGACCCCTCTCCCCTCCCCTCTTTCCCCCCTTCCTCACCCCCGCTACCCTCTTTCCCCCTTCCTTCCTTCCTTCCATTCCCTTCCGACCACCGCTGGCCCCTACACTCCCTCCCTCCTTCCCTCCTTGTTTTTCTCCCCCTGCAAGCATCAGTTCTCACGCAACGAAACTTAATATACTCCCTCTCTCTCTCACTCTCTCTCTTTTTCTCTCTCTTTTGCCTCTTCATTTTAGTGCCCCTCTACTACAGCACGGCACCAAGCTCCATCATCACCATCATCATCATTATCAGCCTCCCTACTGCCTTCTACTACCCCCTATCCCCTCCTGCCCATCCCCACCACTATCCCCTCCACTGAAAAAAAAAACAACAAGAACGCCACAAGCACAATCACCACTAACACGAAACCACCATCACCATTAACACGAAACCATCATCACCACCACGACCTCTACCATCATCACCATCATCATCTCTATCACTACCCTCACCACCACCACCGAAAAATTAACATCACTATAACATTGCCGGTTAAAAAGAGAAACATTATTACCATTCTCTCTCTCTCTCTCTCTCTCATTACCCAACTTTCACCGTCTCTATTACATTCACCTCCATGATCATCTTCCACCACCACCATCACTACCACCACCACCACCACCACCACCATCACTACCACCACCACCACCACCATCACCACTACCTCCAACGTCGCTACCACTACGTCATCAACATTAATAAACATCTTGCCTCAGCACCACCACCACCTCCATCACCACCAGACCCTCCATCACCACCAAAAGCAACTGACATCACTAATCACCAGACTTGCATCTATCACACACACACACACACACACACACACACACACACACACACACACACACACACACACACACACACACACACACACACACACACACACACACACACACACACACACACACGCTCGTTTTATCAGTGATCTACAAGTCCATTTTTTTTTTTTATATCGCGTGACGGACAAAGCATCACCGAGGTCATTTATCAAGTAACTGCGTATGTATAATATTCTAACCATATATATATTTTTTTCATTTCCATGTGGAGTTTATATTTCCTATTCCCGGCCACTTTTTTATCATTTATAATTACTTTTGTGCTCGTTGTCGGCTTTTTTTCTATTAACAGAATAACTTTTGCCGTATTTGTATTATTTTTTTTATATAATTTTCTTTTTAGCCCGTTTAGTAAAGTTTTGTTGTTGTTTTTATGTTGTAAATTCCAGACTATTGGTGGTGGCTGTGCATGAATTCTATCAAACACACACACACACACACACACACACACACACACACACACACACACACGACCATGAAATCTGCGGCACCTTAGGGATTGAATCACAGGTGTGCATGTATCTGTGTGTGTGTGTGTGTGTGTGTGTGTGTGTGTGTGTGTGTGTGTGTGTGTGTGTGTGTGTTTTCTCTCTCTCTCTCTCTCTCTCTCTCTCTCTCTCTCAGCATTGCCCTTCTTCCTTCCACGGCCTCTCTCTCCACTTCATCAGGTCCATTTCATCCCAGCTCCTCTCCCTCTCCGTCTCCTCTCCATCATGCCCCAGTTTTTGCCTCAGTAGCTTCCCCTTCTCCCCAGTGACTCGTCCTCCTCTGCGTCTGCTCCCCTACCTGCTTATCTACTTCTTCTCCTCCTCCCCCTCTTCTCTCTCTCTTTCTCTCTCTCTCTCTCGATGCATCGGCCAAAGCAGCAAGCAGACATGCAGGCAGGCAGGCAAGCACCGCCCCCTCATTCCCTTCTCCAGTCTCCCTCTTTCCCCACATCACCCTCGGGACCCCTCGTTTCACCCTCTCACTCCATCCTTTCCTCTCTTCCTTCCTTCTCTAAACTCTCTCTTTCTCTCCCTTCCTCCCTCTCTTCCCCTATAACCCTTACCCCTGCTGGTCCTCCCTTGCCCCTACCACTCCCGTCTTCTACCCTCCTTCCCTCCGTTCCTCCCCCAGCACGCGGGCGCGGGGTTGGAAGGGGCAGGTCCAGGGCTGGGTAATTTGAGGGCGTGCACCCATAAAGCATACATGATTTACTCTGACGCTTCTGCCGGCCGCGCTGCATGTTCGGCTGCCACACCACCACCACCGCCACCGCCGCCACAACCGCTCGGGGCCCTGCTGGTGGTAGTGGTGGTGGTGTTAGGGTGAAGATGGCTGGTTGTAGAGGAGGTGGTGAGGGACGAAGCTACTTTATTGCCGCTGTTGACGTGATATTCGGTGGTAACGTTGCTCTTGTTGCTGTTGTCGCTTGTCGTGCTGGTATAGTGGCGATGGCGGCGGTAGTGATGGAAGTGACGGTGATGGTTTTTGTGGTAGTGGAGGAGGGAGTCGTTGTTTGAGTTCGATAACCGGTGAATCTCCTTAGCAGGTCTCCGCGGCGGGTACCTAGTCCTTAACCCACGTGGCGCTGTTTGTATTGAATAGAGGGACATAAATCAACACGTACACTTGAAAACCCAAGGAAAGGCGATACAGCGGAGGGCGCGACACGGGACGGCAAGCAGGTAGGACGAGGGCGAGTCTCGAACAGGTGAAGGAGGAGGGGCCACGAGACTCCTGCGGCCGCGGTTAAAGGTAGACAGGCGGTGTTTGTTGGTGTGACGGCGGATCAAAGACGCGATGGAGGGAGTGGGTATAGTGAAGTGAAGAGTAACGTGAAGAGGCTTGGTGGTGGTGGTGGTGGTGGTGGTGGTGGTGATGGTGAGAGACGTGTGTGTGTTTGTGTTTGTGTATTAGTGGTGGTGTTTGTGTTTGTGTTTGCTTTTGTTGTTGTTGTTGTTAGTAGAGTGGTGATGGATGATAGGGATGCGTTGTTGCTGTTGTTATCCTTACTCTCACTGCTGTTGTTGTTGTTGTTTGTCATTATCATTATTATTATTATTATTATTATTATTATTATTATTATTATTATTATTATTTTTATTACTACTACTACTATCATCATTTTTACTATAATTGTTACTGCTATTATTAGTATTGGTATTATCATCGTTACTATTATATTTATCATCATTATCATTATTATTAATAGGGCCGAGTTACAGTTTTTTTGAGAAAGTTAAAGGAAAAAAAGGAGCGTGAGACAGACAAGAAGACAGACATACACAGATACATAAGGCAAAGAAAAATACAGAAATAAAACATACGATAGAGAAAACAACACGGTAGATAGCATGAAACGATAAGTGAGAAAAAAGAGACAAAACAGACGAAAGAGACCCAAGGAAACGGCTAGAAAGAGACGAAGAGACGCTCAGCCAGAGACAGAGAGAGACATATGACGAGAGACGGACTGATGGGAGGGATGAGGGTGGCAGAAGAAGTGATGGAGTGACGGGATGATGATGAAGGAACGCCACATTGATGGAGTGATGATGGAGTGGTCGTGACGGTGGAGGGAGAAAAAGTGTAGATGGTAAAGAAATATTGGATGATTTCGTGCTCATGAAAATTAATCAAGTGCATGAGGCGTGTTGGTAGCAGTAGTAGTAGTAGTAGTAGTAGAAGTAGAATAGAACAAGCAGTGTTAGTAGTATCATAAGTGGCTGAAGAAATGCTTCACTGCCAGCAATAGAAAAAATAACATCATTACTCAATGTGACAGCAGTAAATGTAACACTAACAACAATGCTGCAAAGTGATAGTATTTGCTGCTCCAGCAGCAGCAGCAACATTAGCTACTGTGGGACTTTATATGACAATAATAATAATAACACACACACACACACACACACACACACACACACACACACACACACACACACACACACACACATAATAACAAACACACACACACACATAATAATAATAATAATAATATTATTATTATTATTATTATTATTATTATTATTATTATTATTATTATTATTATTATTATTATTAATAATAGTATTCATAAAAGTAATAATAATGAAAATATGAATGATAATAATATAATGAAAATAATAATAACAACAATAAGATCAATAATAATAATATTTTTTTATCATTAATGATGAAAATATTATTATTATTATTGATTTTGTTATTAATATTATCTATTATGTATTACATTTATTATTATTATTATTATTATTATTATTATTATTATTATTATTATTATTATTATTATTATTATTATTATTATTATTATTATTATTATCATTGTTATTATCATCATCAATATTATCATTATATTATTGTCATTGTGTTCATCATCATCGATATTTTTAACATAATCATCATCATCATAATCATCACCATCAGCATCCTCACCATAACCATCATCACCATCAATATCATCACTAGGCCTAGGCCTACTATCATTATTACTACCACACAACACGACCGCTTCTTCTGCAGCGCATGACGACGCTCTGACCAATAGCCGAAACAAAGAAGAGGCAGACAGACCGGAGGTGCAGACCAGCGGATCACCACCACACATGCTGCCCAACACACCTACACACCTACTGTCCAACACTGCATAACACTTGCTACCCAACACTGCTCCACACCTGCTGACCAACACTACCTTACACCTGCCGACCAACACTGCCCCGTACCTGCTGCCCTACACTCTGCCCTCAGGCGCGGCATGAAGAGCACCAATTCGCCAACGCCTCCACGGTCAAGAGCACCGCCACGCACAGAGGACGAGCGCTGACGAGGATTAGGATTGGCTTTGCTTTAATTTTAGAGTCTTTTAAGAGCGGTATTACTGTTCGCTGTGAAATATGACCCGGACGGGCAAAAACAGTCTCCCCAAGGCCGGCCAGGGATGGGAGGGCAAGTGTGAAGGGGGGTAGGGATAAAGAGAGGGAAGGAAGGGGAGGACAGGAGTGAGGGGCGGGGATGAAGGGAGGAAAGGAAGGGGGAGGATGAGCCACGGACACGATTATGATAGGCTAATAGGGCGATGTCTTGCCTAAGATGGTGCAGGTGTGAAGGAAGAGGAGGAGGAAGAGTAGAAGGAGGAGGAGGAGGAGGAGGAAGCCCTGGAGTAGTGAGGCGTGGAAGGAAGAGGTGGAGGTGAAGGGAAGACGAAGGAGGATGGCACGGAAGGGAGGAAAGGAAGGAGGAAAGAGAATAGATGGAGGGGAAGGAGGGAGGACTAGCTGGAAGGTGGATCTGCAACACCTTCCTTAAAGTCTGTCGTTGTTGTTGTTGTTGTTGTTGTTGTTGTTGCTACTAACTAGAACGATGGTGGTGGTGTTCGCATGGAGTGGCAGTGGTGGCCTTGGTAGTGGTGGTGATGATGGATATGATGATTGCGGTAGTGCTAATGATGGATGTAGTGATTGTGGTGGCGGTCGTGATGATGGTGAATGTGGTGATCGTGATGATGGTGAATGTGGTGGTTGTGATAGTGATGGTGCACATGGCGGTCGTGATGATGGTGAATGTGGTGATCGTGATGACGGTGGTGGTGGTTGTGGTAGTACTGGAGATGATGGTGATGGTAGTAGCTGTAGGGATGGTGGTGGTGGTGGAGGCAGTGATGGTGGTAGTGGAGGCAGGCGTGGTGGTGGTGGTGGAGGAGGCCGTGGTGGTGGTGGTGGGAAGTCCCTCTCCGTGTAATGGCCGGTGATGGAGGGTGCGCGATCCCAGGGTGAGGTTTATCAAATTAACAAGTCGTTTGTTATCTAAATGGCGGTGTTCGGACTTGTTACGTTCAAGCGGGGAAAATTTACGCGCGATGTCTTTATGAACGCAAAAAACCTATTCCCTGGGGACCGAATGAAGGGGGAAAATCAATGCCAAGGCGGAGGATGACCCGGCGAGCACCATGTTACTGTTTATTGATGGGTGTGAAGGCCTCTGAGACGACGGCAAAGGGCGCGACACAGGGCTAGTAGGAAAAGGAAGGTGCGGTGGAGAAATGAAGTTCGGTAAATCACTTAGTTTCTAAATGCCGAAGGGAGTCACGAAAATAATGTGTGTAGCATATTAGCATTCTCTCTCTCTCTCTCTCTCTCTCTCTCTCTCTCTCTCTCTCTCTCTCTCTCTCTCTCTCTCTCTCTCTCTCTCTCTATCTCTCTCTCTCTCTCTCTCTCTCTCTCTCTCTCTCTCTCTCTCTCTCTCTCTCTCTCTCTCTCTCTCTCTCTCTCTCTCTCTCTCTCTCTCTCTCTCTCTCTCTCTCTCTCGTTTGGTTGCAATTCATGGCAAAAAATGTTTCACAGCATCAAACTAAACAATTACCTTTTTTGCAATATACTTTTCGATGCTTGATGAGCTGAATAAGTTTTCCAAATTTCTTTCTCTGTTTGCAAGTCATTTTTTCAATAAATATAATTACTTTATATTTTTAATTTTAGATAATAGGATACATAATTTAATTCCCGCTTTTTTTCCGAGTTAAAACTTCAATAAACGAAGAACTAGCTACTACAAAGTCAACTGTGTCTTTTTTCTCGGTTGCATTTACTTTTTCCTCTTCCCACTATCCTGGAAATTTGGTTACAGCCAAAAAAATGTGT
This sequence comes from Eriocheir sinensis, assembly GCF_024679095.1. Classification (NCBI taxonomy): domain Eukaryota; kingdom Metazoa; phylum Arthropoda; class Malacostraca; order Decapoda; family Varunidae; genus Eriocheir; species Eriocheir sinensis. The sequence continues at coordinate 9,573,413 of NC_066525.1, forward strand.
TATGTAGCTTTGCGCCTCGTCGTTGAGATTTGAAATAAGGCAACGGGTGTTATTATACATTCTGTTGTCCATATATATTTGATAAGACAACCTGAAGGCCAAAACTACTGGTGCTTCCTAAATCTGTGAAGCGTCGGCCAGGTGTCAGGCTTCCCCGCCCCGCCACCCTTCCTGTTACTCGACTGCGGGGAAAATGTTTAAAGCAGAAGGCAAAGAAACCCGATAAGCCGCCCGTGGGAGTAATGTTAATGAATAATTCATCCGCAGGAAGGTGTTCCGGGGCCGAGAGACTCATTCCCTGTGACGGGCCGCGGAGAGCTGGAGGCCGCGGGACCATGGCTGCGTGGCTGCCTCCCGCCCCGCCACGAGACTTGACACTCCGGCCTACCATTACCGCCGGCAGGGTAATTACAAAAATAAAGACCGGAATATATCATTACACAAGACATCGTGAAACTTTACTCCGGGCGTGTAAGGTCGTAAGACACTGGGCTGCAGGAAAAATAAATCAAAACCGAGGAACTGGAATGGTTTGTAAGGAAGGCAGCAGGACGTCTTGAATTGGTCACTGCACTTCGGGCATCACATGTGTTTTGATATTAGTGTTGCCTTCTAAGACGATGGTTTGGTCTCGCCTCGTCACTTTTCTGATCAGTCGCCGCCGCCGCCACGATGCCGTCAGCTCCTTGTTGGCCTCATGCTTCCCTTCTGATTGATACAGTTATTTTTGGGCTCCCTGGTCGCTCATTTGCACTTAAATTACAGCAAGGAATTAGCCATTATCATAAGTGCTTTTCCCACTTTATTGGGCTGCCTCCACCGCTCTACGGCATCAATAACGCTGCTTTAAGGCCGCCGATGAACAACGCTCACACGCCCGAGAAGGCCTTCCATCACGCCTCGCGCCCTCAACTCCGCGGCGTTAATCAAGAGTGTAAAGAAAAAAAATCAACAAGTTTCCTCAAAAAGTGGCGCCAGTGACTTAATTCTGCAGACTCCATCACCAGTCATTCCTTCCTCTCCTCTCTTGTTAACTTGCCTTGAGGAGCCAATGTCATCCACGCAGTGTCTCCGCAGCGACAGCGATTACAGGCTTTAGACGCTCGGTCCACAAGAGTGAATGCTTCCATACTCCTTCGAAGCACCGAGGGCCTAGAGGCTCCCGGTGTCGGCGTGATGTCAGGGCGGCGATAAATCAGCTCAGAATAGTCATTTTGGCCATATTCGGGGCTATCTAAACACTTGAGGGCTGCGCCCCAATAACATATCGAGCACCTTGCCTATAATTACGACAGAGCGTATACTGGATTTATGAACGAGCTGAGATGAGGCTGATGAATATCACCTAAGGTGTTACATCTGGAAGCCAGGATAGGTGGGCTGGAGGGGGAGAAAAGGAAAGTGAGCTGCATCGACGGACAGAGAGAGGGAGGCTCGAAGGGAGGAGGGAGAGAACGACTAGAGAAAATGAGATGACGAGATAGATAAGGAATGAATAATGGCACTTGGCATTCTTTATAATTCTTATCACCCGTAATGGTCGCCTACACGATTACTTGATAGAAAATTTTCATGCCCCTAAGAATTACATGTAATTACTGTATAATTGTACGCCTTATCTGGCTACTAGAAGAGTCCGGGAGTCATTATAGATTCTAATCGATAATTAACAAGTGGAACATAAAGCTGCACACGCGTTGCTACACCACGTAAATATCAGGCGAATTCCTATTTCCTTATCACACGTGTATCTCCGCCGAACCAGAGCCATTCCTGGCAGGGCGACTTCAACGTGAGTTTTGTGTGTGTGTGTGTATATATATATATATATATATATATATAGATTTATAGAGATATATAAATATATATATATATATATATATACACACACACACACACACACACACACACACACACACACACACACACACACACACACACACTCACACACACACACACACACACACACACACACACACACACACACACACACACACACACACACACACACGAGCGCGCGCGCATTACTAGTGAAGAAAGGATGAAGAGGCAGTAGGCCGAGGCCATAAATCAGCGGGGGTGTGGCCGGGGCAGCCGGGATCGGCACAGGCATCGTCACCGCCGCGACACAGGTGCTGCGGGAGGCGTTGGGGCAGGATCATCCCGCTGGATACTCTTCACCCAGCGAGCCCCTTCATCCAGGCAGTCTCAGCCTCCCAGTTAAGATATGTAGGAGCCAATATACAATGTCTTGATTACAACATTAGTGGCCATGTATTTACCACAAGAATCATTGAAGCAAAAATTTAAATTACACTATAATTTTGGGCAAATAGGAGTATTTACGCCACCGCTAAACACGGTGTCTTTCCCACCTACACGTCCTTGAGTCCCTCACGAGATGGAGATTTCCCGGCGTGGCCGTAAGTCGCGGCGATAACGCCGGCCACTGATGGGCGGCGCCGACGACCCGCGGGGCCGGGGTGTGGGGCGGCCCGCCCTCCCCGGCTCTTTATACCTGGGTTAACTACATTACGGTGGGGGAATTTATTAATACATTACGTTATATTTACGAGCGCTTTAAACATCTGTTTGGTCTGCTGAGGTTATCATGCTCGGCCACAGCGGGGCGCCGATGTTTATGAACGCTTTAAAAACGCTTTGTGTGTTCTTGCTCCCCGTGCCAATAAATCCAGATTTACGGCGACCTCTAAATAAAGGCATTGAGCAGTATACGAACATGTTTCCAGCAGTCTTTCTCCAGGAATACTGAGAGTATATAGCACAGCTCCCGGCCGCTGGCAATGAAGTCCCGTTCTCTTCTAGGCTCAGCCTAAACTATGCTAGACCAACCTGCCGAGCGCGCGGCCCTTCCCACCTCATCCTGCCGCTCTCACCACACGCAACGCTCGTTCTCCTCATGTATCACTCGGAGCTATTTAATATCATGCTGAATGCGAGCCTTGATGGCAAAGTTTCCCTATTTGGCGGCGCGTGTTGGCAGTGTTGTCGTGAGGGAAGCGTCGTTAGGCGCGGCAGAAGTGGGCAGCTGAGAGTCTATATTGACATACTTTCTCCTCCGTCCACTCTTCTAACTCAGCCTCACGAGGGACGACATTCTTCCCATCGGGCGTGGCGTCACAGCCCCAATTCCCATCCCAGGGCTCGTAAGACGCCCCACTGTTCTGAGTTACCGCCACACTCGCCCTCTTATTGCACGGGAAACTATGTTCCGATCAAGATCTTGTTTCCTCGCGAGAAGATTCTTTACTCTCATGGGGCTCTTTTCTTTCATCTCTTTCGCCTTTCTTGCAGATATGCAAGGCCCAAAAAAGTCACCAAAATGAACAATACGTGTTTGTGTGAGGGGGAGGGGAAAACAAAGAAGGGCGTTGCAATGTGTTTAATCTGTGAGACTGATAAATTGAAACCCGTGACAACTTTCCTGTCTGGCGTTAATTTTCACGCAAGCAGTGAATGAAGGACACGCCCGCCGGGGTAATGCCGTCACCTTATATTCGCTTCAACGACTCTACCTTCACCCGCCCCTGTCCAACCCGCCGCCCATGCACGCCGTGGACTCCCCGCCGCCAGTAACAGGACCACTCCGCCCGCCGATAAGCCGAGTCAGAAGTCACCGTGACAACTCCGAGAGATGATTCACTCGTTACCTGAGAGCACCGCGGGGCTCGGCGGGGCACCAGCAGCGGCCATAATTTGGATACAGTACACGAGGAGAGGCTCGCGGGGCGTCCGGGGAGGCGTGCTCGTAAATCTGTGTCGCAGGTTTGCATCACTTTTTTTTCTGGGTTATGACACAAGGACTGTCTCTTTGTAGCGTCTCCTAATAGTTATTTTTACAATCTAGACGTCTACATATAAAAAAATATTCTCCTATACATTATATATGGAACTGAAGATGTGACGAGCGCGGGCGCGCACACACACACACACACACACACACACACACACACACACACACACACACACCTAGAGTCATATATCAATCCGAGGCCGTGGACACCTGCCCCCCTCCCTTCACCCGCCAGCTGGGTCTCCCTCGCCAGCCACTTTTTTTTTTCCCCGCCGTGAGGGTGTTCCGTCATTGTGCTACGCTAAAACATCGCGGCGGGAGGAGAATGGATGGCAAAGGAACAAAGATGAAAAAGCAAGTCGTGGAAAGAAAGAAGCAAGAGGGGAGGCAGCGCAGCACCGCACTGTGGAAAAAAAAAGAACTTCCACACAAAAGGTTTCTGTGGAACCGGAAAAAAAGACTAACAAAATATATAACTGAATGCATAGAAACACAATTGGTCGGCGGATGTGATCTGACATTATAATTGATGAGACCATGATCAGGATCCCTCGCAACATATGCTCTAATCGGAAGAGGAAAAACAAACAAACAGACGATGCATATGTTACATTATAATGAACAACGAGACGTGACATCAAAGCACGCCGCTCTCCGAACACCTGAAACAGCGCTGCCAATGACCCTACACGTAGCACGATGATGCGGCATTTGGGGGTCGGAGGCTCAAGGCACAGGAATAACTATAAAAAAAAAATGTTCCGCTGACAGAAGAAAACCAACTATACACAAAAAAGGAAAGATGTCAAAAGTCTACGTTCAGCGAAAAACAATCATGCAAAAAACAGAAAATGGTTAGTTAAGTCAAAGTGAAACAAACTAAGCAGCTGGCATTGTTGTGTAGGTTTGATTGCAGGAAAAAATGTGGTGTTAAAAAGATTTCATTCATGTTCACCAGACCAGAGAGTAAAATTTTGTAATATACTAAAAAAGAGAATGAATGAAGAGGCCCTAATGAAGGGTTGCTGAGGAGTATCTATTGCTTCTTTCATACAGATGGAAAGGCTTCTTAGAGTGATGCTGCCAATGTTGTGACGGCCGATTCATGTTACACTGTTTTGCTCCGGGAATTATATATGTATGATAATGCTTTCATCTCCCTTTCTATTTACGTTGTAGAAGCAGCAAGTTGCGGTAGTTTTTATATTTTGTTCAGTCCTCGGTTTGACTATCTTACCTTTTTTTTCAAGTAATTTCCTTGTTTCCTTAGTCAACGTGTCAAGCTACGAATGACGTGACGGTTCGTTATCTGTTTTCTGTTGGCCGATGTGTTATCCGGAAATGATGATGCGTTACATGTTTTCATAAGAACATAAGGAGTCTGCAACAGGAAGGTAGGCATATACAAGGTAGCTCCTGTAAACATAGCCTTCCCTAACCTCACTATCCATGAATTTATCGAATCTGTTCTTGAATGTATCTATCGAACCTCTATCGTATTTATCATATTTTCCGCAATGCATTTCGTGTTTCCTCGGCTATGCCACCACGCTCTGAACTTGACAAATATTCATAATCCAGTTCTCCAGGCTGGCGTCACTCTGCTCCCAAAGGTTCATCAAATGACTGGAAGCGTCGGTGATGATTTTCCTTCTAATTAAACCTTTAAAAACTTTTCTCGCCGAGTTTTTCTTAATCACCTTTTTATCTACCTCCGCATGATCTAAAAAGAATATTTGTGAAATTCTATAGCATTTCTTTGATTAAGTTTCTAATTACCTCCAATAATTTCAGGGGAGGAAAGATTTGCTGAAACATGTAGACCTTAAACTGTACCACGGAGGCCATGTACACCTCGCACTTACGATTTCTTAATGTCCTGATGATGATAATGAAAACGAAGATGAATGATGAATAAAGACAAAACAAGACGAGACGAAGAAAAGAAAAAAGGAAACGGAGAGGGCAACGACTAATGAGGGAAGAAGAAGGGGAGGAAGAGACGGAGGAAGGAGTAGAGGAAGAGGAAAAGGGGAGGGAGGAGAGAGGAAGAAGAGGATTTAAGTGAAAAGCAATGCACCCCCACCCCCCTCCACCACCACCACCACCACTAGAGCCACCGCCATCATCATCACCATCCTCCCTTCTCCCTTTTTTCTCGTCGTCCTCCCCTTCTTCCTCTTCTTCTATGCACTATTTGCTCACGGTTGGCGGGATGCACGTCTGCTGGACTATAATAACACAGCGGCCGCCTCACCTCCCCATCGATTACGAATTACATGCAAAGCCTCATAATTAGACCAGGTTACCTTCTCCCCTCCCTCCTTCCTGCCCTCCTTCCTTCCTTCCCATCCCCCGGACACCGTGTACCTGGTAGGGATAATTAAGCAAGCAAGCAGGCAGACAGGTAGGCGGGTAAGCAGGTAAGCAGGCAAGCGCACACACACACACACACACCGCACACACACACACACACACACACACACACACACACACACACACACACACACACACACACACACACACACACACTCAGTTCAATTTGGTCTTTTATCTCGTCACATATGTTTAAGTGCTTTCATCTGTCTGATTATATATCATTTAAGCAATTCAACATCTGCAGAGGAACATGAATCCCACCTTTTTATAAGACAAGTATTTATAAGAAGTCTCTGCCTAGTCACCACACAAGACTTCAATATTAACGTGTCAACATCTGCTTTAGTAAATTCAGGTACATTTCCTTCTCTGGGCATCGGAGAATTCAAGCATAACTAGTTAATATTCTGTTTTATCCTTTCCGCGTCAGCTGTCTCCACATATCACAGTAACTTCTACCTACAGTGATCTGTCTCAACATTCTCCCGAGGACGCAGCCTCCCACCTTGAGCTATTTTGCGCTGTGACATCTGTTTGCCTCGACTCTCTGACAGGAAAACGAACAGACGCGGAAATCAGGTCAAAAACAAGTCCGTGGTACAAAGTGCATTCTCCTCAAAGCGAATATAATCTCTATGGTATCTGCGTCAAGAGTTTTACTTCAAAGGTATGCACGAGACATGAGTGCGAAGATGGACAGATTAAATGGCTGGCGTGGATATATGTAAAGTAGGTGTGTGTGTGTGTGTGTGTGCGTGAGATAGTGGAAAAGAGAGAAACACACAGCGAATAAGAGATGAAAACGAGAGAAAGAGCGCAAGCAAACTAGCATGTGTGTGTGTGTGTGTGTGTGTGTGTGTGTGTGTGTGTGTGTGTGTGTGTGTGTCCCCGTGTGCGTGTGTGTGGGCGTCCGGTTAGCTAAGCAAGGTGGCACTGCATGTGTACGAGTGTGTGTGTATGTGTGTGTGTGTGTGTGTGTGTAGCCGCGGGGCTCCGGATATACTGCGTAATACCTTATAAACTTTTTCCCCCACGATAATAACATTCAAGCCGCTGGTTTACGATGGCATCAATCAGTCATGGTAGCGGCGCGCGGAGGGGGGGAGAGAACACGGGGAAAAAAGGCGGAAGAGTTAAAATAAATATGGATGAGGTATTATTTGCTTTTTTTAAGGGGTGGGGGATCTCACTTTTTTATTTCCCCTTTTTTATGTATCCAAACCAGAGGGGAGGGGGTTGAAGGAACGAGAGAGAGAGAGAGAGAGAGAGAGAGAGAGAGAGAGAGAGAGAGAGAGAGAGAGATGAAAGAGGGGGGTGTGGTTGGGGCTGCATGCATGGCCGTGGAGGCGAGGGGTTAATGCAATCTTCTTCTTTTTCTTCTTTTATTATTACCGTAATTATTATTGTAATATTAAATAATTTCTGGGGCCGTGGTGTGCCTCTTGTCCATTTGTTTAGCGGCCTGGTTTATCCGTGTCAGTGGGAGGAAGAAATGGGGACGGAGGGAGGGGAGGAAAAGTATTTAAAGAGCCCAATGCAGAGCAGGCAGATCAGGTAGCGAGGAAAGGAGGAAGGGAGGAGAGGAGGAAGGGAGGAGAGGAGGAAGAGAAGAGAATTAGAAGGAAAGGTAAAGGAAGATGGAACAGGAGGAGAAAGAGGAGGGGGAGGGTAATGTTAACAAGGAAAGATGCCTGTGTGGGGGCAAGTCAAGGCGACGAGGCTAACATAAGGATTTTATCCCTCGCTGTGTACCTCCACCTCCAGTATAATTTTCCGCCGACCTATTCATGCTATTACATTTCTGTAGTTCATTAATGACCTTTTCAAAACGAAGTGCTCTGTCCACTCCTATGTCGACGATTCTTCTTTGCATTATTCCAAATCCTTAAGAGATGACCAACTTAAGAGGGATTTCACAACTCAGAATGGATGCAAGGGAACGCTTAACCTTCGATCTTCCTATTAGTTCAGATTCGGCTAGCACGATAGTGTCCTCCAAAGCTTCAAAAACTTGATCAAATCAACTGACAACTTAACACGACACTCCAGACAATAACATTGCTGCTGCTGTGGCGGCGGCTGCTGCTGATGTAGCTTTGATTAATTCTTCATGTTAGCCTCGTTAATGCAGGAAACACACCTGCACCTCTGGTGGCGTACACCTGCATGTGGTCCTAACATCAAACTGCCGCCTGCTCCACTGCCTTCATAACTGGCCCAGAGACGCAGCACGGGAGGAGTACACGTGGTGGTCACACACTGGGCAGAGTAAGCATGAAAGATATACAATAGATAACCTACAATAGCAGTGAAAAAGCTCATTTCGAGGGATCAAGAGACGTTCAGTGTGAAGCACAAGCCCAAGGGGCAGCATAGAAAAAAAAAGGTATTTTAGAGGACTTTTTCCTTTCATCACACACACACACACACACACACACACACACACACACACACACACACACACTCTCACAAACCAATCAATAAACAAACAAGCAAGAACACACAGACACAAAAGAAGGTCGACATTTATATATATGTATATGTAAATATATATATATATATATATATATATATATATTTACATATAGAAATATATATATATATAGATATATATATATATATTTATAGATATATATATATATATATATATATATATATATATATATATATATATATATATATATATATATATATATATATACACACACACACACAACAGCAGGTATATCCGCTAGGTCTACAGGAGAGCTCTAACCCGCCCCACGCTGTAACGCAGCGGCCGGGTGTCGAACGCACGACCTTTCAATCCCAAGTCAAACATGAGCTGCCTTGAGCTACCTTGCAGACGGACAAATGACTGACAAAGAGTAACAGACTGTGAAGTAGTAGATATAAAAAGACCTAATAGAATGACGTTTTCTATATAACAAGGAGAAATTAGGCATTAATATCCATAAATTTTACATTCCGGCTGGAAATCTGAGGCGCAACATAGAAGCGAATAGAAACGTTTGGGAGAAACTTGGGTCCTGAATGTGAATGTTGAATGATACAGACTGATGATGATCATCATCATCATTAACACACCAAGTAACGGAGAAATGAGTGACATAGTCCCAACCAGAGGCCGCTAATAAGATGGTGTAATGAAATTAAGAGGATAATGGAACGTCTACATCGAAATTAAAAGCTGGAGGCACAGAATACAAATAAATGTAAATGTTTCGTAGGGGCCTATGCCCCGACGGGTCGACGGAGTCACGCCACGCCTGATAATACACCAAAGCCATCACGAACAAACACACGCACAAAAAATAACTACCGAGTACACGGACAGAAAAATGCAGTAATATTCTCTGAGTGGTGAAATTTGCGGGTGATGTCGCGGCAACGGGGCAGACTTATGGCGCGGGGCTCCGTGTGGCCTATAAAACCCAAACATGCCAAAAGTGACTCATTTCTCACCAGATACTCTTGTTTATTGTCATTGATTTGCACAATATATTTGGTGATGCTGAAACTATGCATGGATGACTCTTCCTATAAAATTCGAATTAATCACACTCGAAGAACTCGGCTGATGTTATTTTATGCAGGTATTCCATCAGCGGCGCGGACAGCCGGGGAGACGCATGCGGGGTGACGGTGCTGACCGCTGGTCGCTGGGGGTCGGGGATTGGGGGGCGCCGCATGGATGCGTGGGCTGGCGGGCGGCGGGGCTCAGTGGGGTTACGGGGGCAAGGGGACAGGCTGGAGGGAAAGAGGTGATAGGTGTGTGAGGATACGGTCGTGTATATATATATATATACATATATATATATATATATATATATATATATATATATATATATATATATATATATATATATATATATATATATTTCAAATCCGCAAAGAAACCCTGGAGTCCCCGTCCGCTCCGGTGTCCGCACTGCCAAACAAAATAATGATCATAGTTCAATAAATCACTCTTATCAGTTCAATGGTTTTAACTGAACATTAATAATTATATTTTCTATTATCTTCATATCTAATCAATTAATCTGCTTTCCATTCAACGAAGAAACGTAGCTTATCTATTCAATTAATCTAGTGTCGTTAAGTCTTAGTCTTACTTGTTTAAATTCGTACAATCTATCCCCCTAATAAAGGCATACATCCAGCGTGATCATATCTCTCTTTTCTTCACTTGATCCACTGTCGCTGCGTTGCCCACGGACCGCCCAGCCAAACAGCAGCCACTCAGCCGCAGTCCCTCTGCTCCCACTCAGCGAGTCTCGAGGGTGACGAGAACCATTTACTTCATCAATGCACACAGTGCACTGATGCCCGCGTGAGTAGGCCAGTGCCCTCCTGCACAATCAACATGCCCACAGAAAATGCTTCCTCTCTGTGTCACGGCAGAATAACTAAACATATTAGCAATGCATATATTTAGAAGGCCACTTGTAAAGATATTCAGAAAACAATTTCCTACTTCACTTGGTAGACAAACTCAACAAGAAATTCAATTCCCAAAACACCTCACGCAGGCGAGCACAGGTCTGGCGGGCGGGAGTGCAGGGCAAGTGCGGACGACTTTCCCAATACTTACCAATTTATGAACACACATGTCTAACGAGCCCGGAATGCCTCACTGTGCTCCTGATTACACTTTTCCGAGTGACGGGACAAGCGCGCATGGCCGCCGCTAACGCTTGCAGCCGCGAGTGAGTGCGAGAGAAATGTCCCCATGGCCCGGTGTTGTGGGTCTGAATAGAACGTTTCACCACACAGGAGGCCACACAGACCGAAAATTAATGTGTATGAAGCAAATGCGCGCTTGCATATTTACGTGAAGCCTTTATTTACGTACATAGCAAGGGGTGTGTATGTCTGTGTGTGTGTGTGTGTGTGTGTGTGTGTGTGTGTGTGTGTGTGTCAGTGATTATCACATGTGACAAGTGTAGGGACATTCCTGTATTTTTTGTGTGATGTTTATGTGTGGGCAGGAGAGTATGTGAATCAGTCTTACAGTTTGTTTTTTGAGTCAACGTTTACACAGACAGTGAGTGAGTGAGTGTGTGTGTGTGTGTGTGTGTGTGTGTGTGTGTGCACGTGGGCGTGGATGCGTGTGTGTACCCTCGCCATCACTCTGGCTGACACCGACGGAGGGACAGAAATATTAGGGCACTGTCAGGCGCGGCTGAACCCATTATTCCTGTTGATTTCTTTATGGCCATAATAACCATACTTCTGACGGGGCGCCGCTGATGTGTTTGTGTCCTTGTTGCCTACACCACCACCGCCACCTCCACCTCCTGCACCTCCTCCACCACCTCCTCCGTTTTATTGTCTCCTAAACCTCAGGCTGTGGCACAAAAATCTTTGCACAGTGATTATAGTTTCAAAGAGCTGATGAGCACCTGCGCGGGACACCTGCTGACACACTGGCGACGAGGCTAGCCCACCGCGACGCTCCTCTCCCACCCAACACTGGCCCCACGCCACGCATTGCCGCGCCATCTTCCATGCTTCTCTTCGTCACCCAAATTATGACTGCTTTTCGTGTCTCTTTTCTCAAATTTCCTGTTTTTTTCTTATTCTGCATCTGACCCAGTCGCAGGCACGATCACGCTCCGTTGTTCAAAATGACCAATGTTGCTGCTTTCAAAAAAACAGACATTGCATTCTTTTCACTGTTACTTATGGAGCTGTTTTTACCAATTGTCATCTCACAGAATGCAATGACTAACAAAAAGTTTAAGGTACATAATACTTTCATAAAGACGACTCGCCTTGCTGCCATATCACTTTCTTCATGTTAAAACAAACGGAGACAAACAGATAGACAGACAGACAGACAGACAGATAGACAGAAAGACAGACAAAACCAGTCTACCTAAACGGACAAAATAAGGAAAAAAGGAAGGTAGTTAAAGAAGCTAGAGGGAAGGGAGTAAGGCAATGGAGGGGGAAAGATGCAACAGATTGAAGAAAATAATCAGCAGTGAGGGGGGAGATAATGCAACTGAAGGAGAGACACAACAAAAGGAAGTAATGAAAAAATACTGAAAGGAGGGAAAAAAACACAAGGATGGAGTAAAGCAGGGAGGGAACGACGCCAGCATCATAGAGTAAAGGGCAAGAACGGGAGGGAGCCAAAACAGAAAGATCAGATGGACGAGTACAAAAGGAAGGGATCTGGAGAAAGACGGAAAAGATAGACAGCGCTCGGTTCGGAGGAGGGAGAACAGTGTGAGTTAGAGAGTAGAAAAGGCAGGATGGGCAGCACTATGGGAAGGGGTGAAGTGGAAAGGAGGGTGTAGGGGAAGGCTATAGCGGTGAACCCGATTGACTGGCAGGCAAGAGAAGGACTCCCCCCCCAGCCACCCCTGCGACCCACCATCCATTCTGCGCCGAGCCATCCATATTCCTCCTTCGCGTTATCAGCTGTGAATTACCTCGCCTCGCCATGACATATTTCCACATAAAGTTCACCTCGCTGCCCCAACTCCCTAACTACCTCCTCCACTCCCTTACTCCCCTCTCCCCCCGTCGTCCTACTCCGTCACCCTTTTCCCAGCCTCAACTCTATAACGACCTACTTCACTCCTTTACTCCCCTTGCAGAGTCCCCCCTTCCCTCACCTAATCCCCAACCCCAATTCCGTAACGACCTCCCCTATTCCTTTACTTCCCTCCCCCCTGTCCATCTCCTACCTCACCCTTTTCCCAGCCTTGACTTTTTAACGACCTTCTCCATGCACTCCTTTAGTTCCCTTACTTCATTCCACCCTTTCCTCACACTAACCTCAACCCTTTTTACCTAACTCACTTTTTCACTCCTTTATTCCTCTCCTAGTTAGCTCCCTTCCGTTAGCTTGTGCACTCCCTTACCCCTCTTCGCCACCTCCATACACCTCACCCCTCCCTCTCTCCCTCAGTCCCAAACCCCTTAGAAACTACCATATCCGCTCCCTTACTCCTCTTACCCCCCCCCCCCCCGTCCATCCCATCCCTAACCCCCGTTCACATCCCATCACACACGCCTACACTTTGCCACTGCCCTCGTCGTCCCTGCCGCCCACGCCATCACAGCCACCACCGCTGCCGCCCACGTCACCACCACTACCACCACCGCCGCTGCAACCTCCACCACCACAGCCGCCTCCGCCACCCAGCCCAGCCGCTCACTCCTATATGTTCTTTTCAGGTGTTTCTCAATTCAATAATCCTTTGCCGGCAAGAACGTAATAATCGTATTGATAATGTAATTCTATACTGCGTTGTTGAGCATGAGAAAGGCGGATGGATGTTACGGGCGGCTGGATCGCTTCATACTACAGTCCTGGTAAGTGTTTTGCGATAATTGGATATTTTTCTTATTTTCTTGCATCGTGACAAGTTAATGCTTCCGTTCGTTTCTTAACAATCACGAGAAGCCCCGATTCTGGCCCCCCACCTCCCGGATATGATGGCCGGCCGTACAGAGCGAGGTCGTTTGGTATGAAAAACAGTGATTGAACCTGCGACAATGGATGACACCGCGGTAAGTGAGAGTCTCGCGGGGACAATCGGTTCAGAGGCAGACAAAAGTCGCTCCGAACACTTCGATGAGTATGTTGCCGGAGATGAGAGCGTTGTAAATATTTGTGTTGTTGTTATAGCGGTGCCCCGTACTCCTTCCTTAGGTGTCTCACGGTCTATTATCAAATCAGTGGTAATATTTCCTGAACGGGGAGAGAGAGAGAGAGAGAGAAAGTCATTTACCTTTCTGATCGGGACAACACGTGGGACGGCAAGATGAGTGTGGGCAGAACAGGTGCGTGAGAAGCAATTAATGGCGAGACGAAGGAGATTTAGCAATATTAAAGACTCTCTCTCTCTCTCATTATCTTTTTTTTATCTCTCTGGCCAAGGAGTGAGTGGGACACCGCGGAACAGCAGGAGGAGTACCCACCGAAGCAACATCTCTTCCCGAGGCGGTGTTATGGGTCTTGATCATACCTGGGCACTTCCGCACCTCGGTCCGGACCTCCGCTCCTCCGCACCTGCGGACCGCCAAACGAGTCTGTAATGCGTGCGCGGAACGTTTTCAAAGTGCGGAAGTAACAGGTGCGGACAGGCGAAATTTTGGGTCCAGACTGCACCTGAGATTTTCAAAGATAAAAACGAAGACGACAAACAGTCCGCGGCATTACTTTCGCGCGTTTTGGCGGCTATTGATCACTGTGTCAATTTTCTTTTTCTTTTCAGAATCTTTTGACATTTAGTGATTCACTGCGATTGTTTAGTGTTTAGTGTTTACAAATAAACATGGACTGATACGTGAAAAGAGGTGATAGCGACAGGAGCAGGAGTGTGTTGGGATAGTAGCGTCAATAGCGTGACTAGTAAACAGCACGCCCAAAATTCTCCAGAACCCGAACCCCTTATTGCTGGCAGTGTAATGCCAGAATTTAATTAAGAATGGAAAATGTAAATTAGGAGAATAAGCGTTTACCGCATAGAACATTCCAGACTCGCGCTTGAGAGGCCCACCTCTCTCTCTCTAATATATATATATATGAAGCTTGATGTTATATATATATATATATATATATATATATATATATATATATATATATATATATATATTTTTTACAGCAAGGTATATATATATATATATATATATATATATATATATATATATATATATATATATATATATATATATATATATATATATATATATATATATTTTTTGTTTTTTGAGGTGCGGACTAGTTTTATTTTTTTTTAATTTTTCAGGCGCCTTTAAGTTTTTTGCGTACATAATGGCGAGGTGCCGGAGGTCCGGGCGCCGCGAAAATTTTTAATTTGGGCATGTGTTACAGGGGGACTACCTGCGTCCGAAGTGCGGAGGAGCGGTAGCGGACTACCCCAAATCCAGTAACGCGCCCAGCTCTGGTCTTGATGGTATGGTGGTGTGGTGTGGTGTAGTATTATGTGGTATGGTATGATGTGGTGTGGTGTGTGCTATGGCATGGTGGCTAATGTTGGTGGCTGTACATAATAATTAAGCGTAGTGGTGTTATGTTGGTAAGTAATGGGAGAAGCTGCAGTGGTGGTAGTGCTGGGGGCCGCGTGAGTGGTGGCGCTCCTGCTACATGAAGTGGAAACGTGGCGCGTGAGGGACTAAGGCGACGGGCCGTTGTGCGCCTGATGGACGGTGATGACGCTATTCGCCGCTCAGGACGTCATGGACTGTGTTTGTCGCTCCTGCCGCCGCTGCCTCGAGGCGCAGACGACGCCGTGGAGGCAGGAGTGTTGAGGCGGCGTGGGTCATATCAATGATCGAAAAAACAATAAATCACAAAAAAAAATTACTCATCATGGACGGCTTAAGCATCTTTAAGAATATTACAATCAACAATGAAAAAAAAACGAATCATTGATGTGCCTGTGTAAATAATGGGGAATGCTTTAGCTTTATCAAGATTATTTACCGTCAATAAAAAATAATGAATCATAAACATTAAGTGTACATGGATTGCTATGGCTACATCAATGAGTATTAAAAACTCCAACACTTTTTCAATTTACATATTCGCGTCCGGCAGAGTCTCGGCCCAGGCACACACTCGTGCTAAACAAATACACATATTGTTTCCCAGCGCAGACGAGGTCCGGAACCTGTGAGGAAAACCCATGAAAAAAGCAATCCTGCCCCACGCCGCGCCGAGGCGGGCTGTGATGGGCTCGGTGAGCGAGTGTCGCGGACGCGGGTCAAGCCCGGAGCGGCGCCGCATTCCGCCGCCGATCTTATCTCAAGGAACAAAATATTATCTCGGGGACCAAAATATAGAGAGAGAAAGAAACAACGCTGTACTTTCATTTTCTTCCGCTATATTTTCTTCACATTAAATTTTCGGAAATAAAAAGATTGTTGTATTATCTGACAACCCCAGCACAACGGCCGATGTGTTCAGAAGATTGCAGCCATTAGCTACGACTTGTCAAGACTACGTAAATAACTCACCTTCGACAGCAGCAAGGCCTCAGGAGCGCCTCGCTGACGCCCCTGCCGCAGAAACCATCATAATTTCCTTCCTTCCTCACCAGCAAATATAATAGATTATAAACTAAGCACCTGATTTTATCTCCTACGATTTAAGTTTTTATCACTTGCATATTTATGAACTTATTTACTTGTATATTACTACGGCCGCTTTCCTTCCTCAGCCTGTCTTCTTCGTTAATAGTGAGCTGCTGCAGCTTAGCATGTTTTAATTTAGCACGTGTGTAGTATAGTAGCGATGTCACATGCCTTCCTCCCTCTTCCTTCCTGTTTGCCAGGTAAAGAGATGTGTTCGTAAACATAATAAAAGAAAATATCACACACTATTGCAATGCAAAATTTTTACATTTAATATGATGACAAGCAAAGGCGTCGCTATCCCTCGGACACGCGACCTAAAAATGTTTTTCAAGCAGCAGGCGGGAGCAGATCACGTCAAGGGCGGCCCGTCGCCTGCCTCGGTCCTCACTCCCTAGGTGCAGTTCTTGTTTCCAGTGTATATTATGATGGGCGCTTTTTATTGTGTTATTGTAAACAGCGGAGAGGGAAGCACTATTTTCAAGCCGTGGGCGACAGGTTTAATGCACATAAACACGGTCATATACACAACTGTCCTGTAATGCCGCCTGACACATTTAATGTTGACGTTTGTGTTGTTACACAGGTGAATGCTCAATTTCCTGCACTAATGACATCCATATTCTTTTCATTTGTTTATTCATGGGCCGGAGAGCTCGACTTCACAAAAAAAGTCAGCTATATAGATTCCAGGATCCACCTGGAATGTTGCCCATAATACTATTTAAATCAAACAGCAAAATGAACATTTAAATATTTACAGATGTTCAGGCGAAGTTTAGTTGCTCATTCGTGCCCAAATACCGAAGTATATAAAAGTGCTAACGATTATTTGCACTCATAAAGCTTCATTAACATAATCGCATATTAAAATACAATTGTGCAGACGTGAATGGAATGGCTTTCGGATCTCAATACAATAAATACGTTGCGGTGTGATCTGAATTTCCATAATTGACAAGGGCAAATACTA
>NC_066525.1:9594184-9606684 GCF_024679095.1 Eriocheir sinensis
GCTATCATTATATTAATAAAAATATAAACCCTATATCAATGAAAAAAACATTAAAGAATTGCATAAGAATAGAGGATGGTATGCGGGTGACGATGGAGAAGGAGGATGAAGAGGAAAGGTGGAGAACAAAAAGAAGAAAAAATGACAGGGAAAGGTGGTGGTGGTGGTGGTGGTGGTGGCGACAGTAAAGAGAATAGTGAAGAAAAGGGGTCTTTGATACGTCCTACAGTATCTACTGAAGGACGGGAGAACCAAGAGCCAAGCGTTGTTAGGACAGGGTGGCGAGGTGTGTGTGTGTATGTGTGTGTGTGTGTGTGTGTGTGTGTGTGTGTGTGTGTGTGTGTGTGTGTGTGTGTGATGGCACGGTGGGTGGCGGGGGCAGCGGGGGCGGCAGTACCGCAGCAGCAGCAGCGGAAGCACCGTGCCGGAGGTGTAGTGCGGGGAGGGAGCGCGAAAAAATAATGCTAATTTCATGTTAATTGCCACAGATGATACAAGTATTCAGAAACATTCAGGAACGAGTCCGTATCCAGCGACTAAATGGCCGGGTCAACCCCACTTGCTAATACCAAGAAAATGTGTCCAATTGCCGCGTCTAGAATAAAAACACACGACACTAACGGCGGAATGAGGGACATTTGGGACACTCAACCGTAAAATCCTATATTATTCGGTCAATAGCGAATGCGATTTTCAGGGTTGTAATGGCGAATGATAATCAGATGAATCCCACGATCACACCTGCAATTCTGAGCGGTGCAGGAAGTCGCCCGCCGCCGCGATCGGAACAGCCGGAGCTCATGTCACTCCCGCCGGGGCCACGGGACGCCTGGCTCATGTTGGCTCGCGGGAGTGGTGTTCGTATTTTTTTATCCTATTTTTTTATATTGTGTACAAGACATATATAACCGTACACGAAGGAACCATTCTCTAGTAGCACAAATATTGAGTGATTTGCCTTGATGCTTTATATTACGTCAAAAGCTACAGTATGTTACAATGATTAGGACAAGCATTCATTGCAGTGCATTAAACTTTTATTTATTGACAAGCTGAGTGTTTCTTCTGCATGAAAGTTCATTGCAACATAAAGACGATGATAAAGTGCGTATACGCCCGCTAATGCATCATAAATCTTGCTAGCAGTGGCGGTGCTGTGTCTGCTTGTGTATGCTTCAGCGCCGCGCCTTCTGTCTGGCTCCTGTTCGTGTACGTTGTTCTTATTAGCCTTAGATAAGTCTGGCACACGGATCACATTACCGGTGATTAACAAGCGGCTCCTTGGCAGTGCTAATGGCGTCGTGACTGTGTTATTATGGAACCTGATTGTTTGCAGGGTAGTGGCGGTGGCGGTGCTGGCGGCGGTGGTGGTGGTGGTGGTGATAAGGGAAGTAATGCTGGAGGGAAGGTGTAGCGGGAAGGTGGTTGTGGTGATGGTGGTGGTGAGCGGGAAGATGGTAGTTGTGGTGGCGTTGGTGGTTTAGGGGTTAGATGAAGCTGGATATTGTAATTGTAGTGGTGGTGGTATTGAAGAGCAGGTGAAGCGGGAAGGTGATTGTGGTGGTGGAGGGGAGGTGAAGCGGGTATAGGTTATTGTGGTGGTGTTAATGGTCAGAAAGAGTGTAGGGCATAAGGGTAGTGAACTCAGTGTGCGTGGTGAGGAAGCGGCAGGGCCGGTAGGGGACGGGCAGGGCCTTGGCGGGGACGGCAGGGGCGGGCGACGTCTTGGCACGGAATAAGGATGTTGAGGGAGGTAAGAGGGTGGTTGGTGTGAGTCCGCCTCATGTCATCGCGCCTCTCAGATGACATGACAGACACTCGCACCAAGTCCACACGGGGGACAGAAATGTTTTGCTTTCCTCGCCAAACATTCCGCCTTAATCACTTTCTTGTGTTGACACGTGATCCTGAGGAAATACACGGAGCCCCGATGCGGTGGCTCTGCGCCTGACACAATACACACGCTCGCCCCGAGAAATAGACAGCCTCCTCGAGATACCGTTGCGCCAGCTGCGGCAGCGACCAGGAAAACCCACACGCCCTACGTCCTGGTCTCTGAGGCGTGAGTGCTTAGGAAATTCTTTTCTGAAAATGATAAGCATATCCGAGCAGAACAGCTTCGATAAAATCGCTAATGACGGCGCTAAGCATCAAGGCGTTGTATCTCTGGCGGTCACGCGAGCCTCGCCGCTCGTCTCGGACTCGGGCTCTCGGACGTCGATACTTGAGCGTTTGTTCCGTGTTTGTTTAAGCGAGACGCGACTCGACCAACAAACTGGACTCTGCTTCACACCACAACGTATTGACACGCTCTGTGCCATTTTAGTGTTAGCAAAGGCTGCACTTGTTGCTATTTATCGATTTTTCGTGTAAAAAACGAGCAACTACTGGCCACACTGTACTTATCTAAGGTAATTATGTTTTTCACCTCACAACTGTGCATTCAGGTTATGCCACGCACTTTCTCTCCACGAGTAAAGGGAGGCAGAGAGAAAAGGTGGGGGAGGCAACAAGTGAATAAAAAATACCCAAAACAGGTGTGTGGGGAGTCAGCCGGGAGGGGAAGGAGACCTGACGAGGGTGTGAAGGAAGCTGAAAAAAGGGATGGAGCAAAACAGGGAGAGTGAGTCAGTCGAGCAAGACTTCCGTGATGTGTGTTTTGTTGATGGTCCACATGAACATTACTATTATAATCTGCAATAACGTGAGTAGTGAAATTTTTCCAGCGCTTCATTTAGGGACAGGGACCAACTTGCCAGCCGGTCAGCCTGCTTATCTCCCGAAGTCCTTTCAGGAGCTCCAGACGCTGCGGTTCTGCACGACACGATGTTTATTTAAGAGCTTCCCTTCCCAAAATCTAAATAAACACAAGAATCATGGCCTGAAGTTAATAGCGTGTACGTGCGTCTGTCGTGTTTACCTCGCACAGCAAGCATCTCGTGGCTATTCTCGCCCGTTACAACACCGTGCAGGTATCTGAAGGTAACATCCATTAGCGGTGGCAGCTTCCCTTACCCCCTCCCCTCTCCAACCCCTTCACCCCTCACAACAACCCATAGCCGTCACTTCCTTGAAAACATAAAGCACTCCTTACACGCGAACTCTTCCCCCCCTTCACACATACCTCACTCCGCTCCTCACAACAGCTAAGGCTTTCATTATGGCACATTAAGCATCACCACCCAGCGCCATAATGAATCACATCCTCCCAGTTTCACTCTAAGCCACCACCACCACTACCCCAGCCAACACCACCACAAATCACCACCGCACACACCACGCGGCGTCAGCCACCCATCAACGTCTCGAGGCATCACTCACGAGAGACATCAGTGAAGAATTATCGCCTTCCGAGCAACAAAAGGACGCAGAGATTTATGTCCCATGTAAACACAAGGTGCAAATTATCCCCGATACATATCTACCGCCTCCTCCGGCCCGGGTTTACGGCCAAACACCGACCCGAGAGGCTTCGATGGGAGGCTGGCCTTTGACGGGCCCGACGGCGCCCCTATGGCCAGGGTGAGGGAGGGAGGAGGGTAGAGGGAAAAGTTAAGGGAAGGGAAAGGAAACTAGAAAGGGGCGAGGTTGAGAGAAGGGTAAAGGGAAAAGTTAGGGGAAGGGAAAGGAAACTAGAAAGGGGCAAGGGTGAGAGGAGGGTAGAGGGAAAAGTTAAGGGAAGGGAAAGGAAGCTAGAAAGGGGCAAGGGTGAGAGGAGGGTAGAGGGAAAAGTTAAGGGAAGGAAAAGGAAGCTAGAAAGGGGCAAGGGTGAGAGGAGGGTAGAGGGAAAAGTTAAGGGAAGGGAAAGGAAACTAGAAAGGGGTAAGGGTGAGAGGAGGGTAGAGGGAAAAGTTAAGGGAAGGAAAAGGAAGCTAGAAAGGGACGAAGGAAGGAAATTTGGGAAGAAAGATATACAGATGGATGGATGGCTGAGACCGATGAGGGGGGGAAGTTGTAAGAGGGAAAAAAACAAACTTGGAGGAAGAAAAGGAAGCTACCGACAAAAAAAATGAAGGAAAGTATTGATGAAAGAATGGAAAAAGTTGGAAAGTTTCGTTTAGTCGGCGCAATATCTGTGGTCATATGCCGGAGAGAGACAGATGGGGAAGGAATTATAGTAGGGAACAGATCCCAGGAGACGGGACACAACCCCCGATTAATACCTGGTACCCATTCACTGCTGGGTGGACAGGGGCGTAGGGTATCGGAAAAGCCGCCCAAATTTTTCCACTCCGCCCAGGAATCAAACCCGGGCTCTCTTGGTTGTGAGCCGAGTGTGCTAACCACTGCACCACGAACCCCCCAGAAAGAATGGAAGGAGTGATGAATGTATGTATTATCAAAAAGGAGAGATTTTATAATTATTTTTCCTAAGCGACAAGAGATAAAAAAAACATAACTAAGTATCCTATAGACACACCCCATTCTCTGCACTCAGTTTATCGCGTCCACGTAGTAATTTTTTTTTTTCAGGGGAGAAAATAAAAGGAAAGGAAAAACAACACACGCGCCCTGATGAAAAGGAAGCAAGAACGGCAGGAAACGAAAGTGTCATAATCAACACAAAATTCAAATTTCCGAAGCGTACATGAAAGTTTTATGGTCTATTGGGCTCGTAATCTGGTAAGAGGATGTTGCTCGCGTGTCCTCATTCATCCTAGTCCCCTCGACCCACTAACGCCGGCCCAAAATCCACCTCCCTCCACCTCCTCCGCTTCTACTCTACGCCTGCATATCCACCTTTCCTTTCTACTTATCTTTCCCCTCTGCTCTTGACCCTCTAACACCCGACCCAAAATCCACCTCCCTCCACCTCCTCCACTTCTACTCTACTCCAGTACATTCACCTTTCTTCCTTATACTTATCTTCCCTTCCTTCCTTCTGCTCTTGACCCACTAACGCCCGGCCCCAAAATCCACCTCCCTCCACCTCCTCCACTTCTACTCTACTCCAGTACTTTCCTTTTCTCCCCTTATATCTATCTTCTTCTCCTTCCTTCTGCTCTTGACCCACTAACGCCCGGCCCCAAAATCCACCTCCCTCTACTCCCTCCACTCCTTCTACACCTGCATATCCGCCTTTCCTTTCTACTTATATTTCTCTTATCTCCTTCCCTCTGCTCTTGACCCACTAACGCCCGGCCCAAAATCCACCTCCCTCCACTTCCTCCACTCCTTCTACACCTGCAGATTCACCTTTTCTTTCAACATTTCCCTTTCTCCTCCCTTTCCTCTTCTTTTGTTTCCTTCCTCAATCCCCAGGCTGTACCTAAACATAACTCACTTTTCCCAACTTTTCTTTCCCTGTTTCCTTCCACTGTTGCCTCAGATTTCCCTTTCTCTTCAGCATCCTAAACATTATTTTGCCTATTCCCTCCTACTCTCTCGTTCTGTTCTACACACATCATACCATCACATCCCCTTTCCCTTTCACTTATCTTTCCCCATAAAACAGCTTTCTTTTTCTCCTTTCTCACATCTTTGCTCCCTTATCCCCTGTTCTTCATCATACCACCTCATACGCCACCATACAGTTTCCCTTTCCTCCTTCCTTCCTTCTTTCCTTCCTTCTTCCTTCACCTAACCCTGGCCCATGCACCACCGTCTCCCTATAGCCAGTCATAACACCCTCTCACAGGCACCTCCCTTCCTGCCTCTTCCTCCTGCCTTCAGCTTCAAACTTCCCTTCCTCGCCACTTCCCTTCCTCCCTCCCTCCCTCACAGTCCTCGAAAGGTGTGGTTGCGTCCTCGCCCGCACTCCTCCGACCCGATATTTCTGTAATCATTGCTTGCCTGACGAATCCCATAGCCTTAACTCACTCCGCCATCTAATCACTCTACCGTCTTTCTCCCCTCTCTCTCCTGCCCTCCCTCCGGCATTACTCCACCACCTTTGCTCCTCCAGCCCTCCCCATTATTCCCTTTAATCTCCGCTTCCCCCGGCCTCACCCCTTCACCTGCCTTAGGGGTTCCTCAAGGGTCGAGTTCGGTACCCCCTTCGTTTTCATTTTCCCGTCGGTCTTCACATCAAAAATAGAATCAAAAGGGCACGGAAGAACCCCGAGCGTAGAATCATTACATCATTATTCTTTTCGCGCATAATGGATGGGCCGCAAGCGATGTTTTAGTTCAGAAAGCGGCAATCAGCAGAGTTACCCCTCGTGCGCTGACTCCCTCGCACCATGTTCTGTTGTCGTAACATTGACAATTAATGAGGTATTATACAATTTGGAGTGCACATTTTCTGCCCCATAATCTGGCTGTGATCTGCGTGCGTGGGGAGAAAGGCTGGCTCGGCTGATACCAGGCAGGGAGCGTTCACGCCGTGTGTGTGTGTGTGTGTGTGTGTGTGTGTGTGTGTGTGTGTGTGTGTGTGTGTGTGTGTGTGTGTGTGTGTGTGTGTGTGTGTGTGTGTGTGTGTGTGTGTGTGTGTGTGTGTGTGTGTGTGTGTGTGTGTGTGTGTGTGTGTGTGTATACGTCAAAAGTATGCCTTTTAAGATGGATTTGGATATATATTGATGCTTTTTTTTTCTTTTCTTTATTTTTTTAGCGAACTTCAAAGGGACAAAGACCATTGTTACGGTCTCGGTGGCAAGCGTCCCATATCACTGTTTCAGGAAGAATGATTTTTTTTTTCAACACGACAGATAAATCGTTCGAGTGTGTGTGTGTGTGTGTATGTGTGTGTCAATAGCTGCGGCTGTAGTGGCGTGCTGGGAGGCTGTTAGTAGTGACGGCGGCGTCTTGTTCTCGCTCAGTGAGAGACTCCCGCGGGGGCGTGGAAGGGCCGCCGCCCTCTGGTTGTGCCGCGGCGCGTCAGTCATCGCCGCGGTGGGTGTGTACTTGGCTGACGCGTGATGTGCCCGACACTGGCTCTGTTCACCTGATGGTGTGTCATGAGCGGCGGCGCAGCTGTGGCCACTCACTCCCACGCCCTGTGGTTGTCACCGACAGGTGGTGACGTGGTGGTGGTGACGTGCTGGCGGTGTTCACCTTGAGAGGGTGGACAAGGGGTTTAGAGGGGGAGGGGGAGTAGATGCAGAAGGGGTTAATGGGGTCGTCAAGTGGGTCACAGCAGCCAGGAATACATGTGAGGCAGGCAGTGCGGGGAAGGCGGATGTAGGGTGGCCAGGTCCGCTCAGACGGGACGTTCCTGACGCCGCGTCAGGCATTTTGTCACTGACAAATGCGACTTATTAAGCATAGGTCACCTATCCATGCTTAAGGGTGCAGTATGAATGTGAAAAATAAACATGGTATGAAGAAAAATCGGTTGACATGGATTAAGCTCACAGCAAAGAGGCACTATGTTCCTCTGTGAAGAAAGACGCTCGTAAATATACAGTGTATGTTTTATCAGCAGGTACATACACCTTTCACAGAGGTATCCTCCTAATATGATAAACAGCGGCGGAGGAGGATCCCCGAGGCTGGGCTGGGCCGGGCCTAGCCGGGCTTCAGGCGTTCTACAGGTGATAACTCAGCCCGACGGTCATCCTGGTGTCAAACTGCCACACCCTCTCGCCCCTACCTCGGCGCCCCATCCCAATACACCCCATTCACCCCTCTCACTCTTCGCACACCTCCCGGCATCTCCCTCTGCTGGCCCAAGGAGACGCTTTTCTCTTTCCTATACACATTCCAGTACTTTAGCCATGAAATACAATAAAGATTTTTATTTTCCACCTTTGCATCGCCGTACCTCATTTCCGCACCCCCCCCCCCCCTCGCACCATCACCAGTACCAGCACCACACATTTCCTCTACCCAAAACCGCCTTCAGAGCAGCCACATCATCGCTGCACCAAGATAATGACATTCTGCTCTGCATCCGTGACGAGAGACGGACACCAGAATCATAAGAGCCGTCCACGTTGCAGAAACTATGAAGGAAGTTGAGGCGGCGAAAGAATGACGGCACGAACACAAACAACCACACAATGCACAACATATGTACTGCGCGTATGCCGCAGCAGAGGACGACACGGGACGCTGGTGTTGCCGCTGATCCTATCCACAGACACACCTCACCTTGGTGTTGACAGCCTGGCGTTTCAAGGTACCTGTAATTTATCAACACCCGCTCCTCTACCCTCACCACCACCACCACCACCACTTCCTCCTCCTTCCTCCTCATCCACCTCCTTCTCCTTTTCTACTTGGCAAGAAACTTCATATTTTCTTATGCGATCTAGCGTAGTAACCATCTTCACTAGTTGTGCCTCGCCGATACCTTGCAGGTTTGTTATAGTGAAAGTGTTATCTTGAAAACGACATGGGAGCGTCTCGTTACAATGCCACTCATTAGCAGCACTAGATCAGCGAGGCCCGTGATCCCTGTCTTCCCGCCGCCCGCCAGTGACACCCTCGAACCTCAAGACACGCGGGGGCAGGTGGAAGAACTCGAGGTCATGGATGTGTTCTCCACCAAAGGCAATTGTATCATTACTACTTCCGTTCCCTAATAATTGAGTACTGGCAGATAAAATATATAATACGTGTACCTAACTCTGCTGGCATTACAAAGTGTGACGAGAGAAAATTACAAGACCGCTTTTATTTATTATGAAAAGCACTTCCTGTCCTAAAGTGACCTCCCTCTCCAGGAACAAGACGGCGTGAAGCTCTGATCGACACACTCCGGACCCAGCGACGCCTCCTTATAACGCGATGATCTATGGCCACTGTGCTTCAAATATCTGTTATCAAGACAATCTGTTCTGTACACCTTATAACGCATCCATCATTCTTTTTCGGAGAAAGGACTTGCCTACAGAAGCATTTTGTGCGTTAAAACACCATGCTTGTGAGTCTTTTGCTGCAGGACGCTACAGCGGTAAAGGTCGTAAAAACCCGTCGAACAACCTCCATGACTGTCAGGTGGCGAGGATCAAAAGTTCTCTAGCACACGGTATTCTGTTGACTTAATAATAATAAATAATAATGGTAATGATAATTTAATTTCTGGCAAAACAACATTCAGTGCAGTTACTTGACCACCATAACTAACCTAAAATAAGTTCGTCTTAATTCCAAGTATACATGTCCAAATATGCAACTGTTGCATATACAAACATGAATTATTGAACACTGATGTATTATTACACACTATCAGCTCAGCTTTCCCAATAGCTATTATTCAGAACATATCGAGTAATCACATGAACACTTCGCAATTATGTCCATGAAATTGCAACGCCACAAGGAAGTAGGCGGACGTGCTGCGTACTATACGTGTCTCCGGTGTAGAAAATGCCAAAGAAACATCTTGTTCTACAACACAAAGGAGGAAAGATGTGCCTTAAATGACACGGTTGTTCCCTGTGACGTGGGATGGAGGTGGGGAGGACAGTGAGGGAGGTGGTTGGAAAGGAGACAGTAACAGTTGGTGTTCAAGACAAAACAAAAGAATTAAACGAAAGGGACAATGTGTGCACAGAAAGCAAGTTGTCTTTCCTGCAGGATGAGGCTTGCATGCGAGCAGGCAAGGAGTGCAGAGGTCGTGTTTATTGTCTCAATAACACGAAAATTGCCAGCAGCGGCAGCAACAATACTTTGTTTGGCGATGGCAAAGAAATTTAGCCAATGAGTGTCTCCTAAATCCTCCTGATAACCAAGTTTGCATCTATAAATCAAAACAATTTTTCACCATCGGCGCCAAAATCTTACGTTGCAGGCACCTCATTACTCCACGGGACAGGTGTTAATGAGGTGCTGAGAATAATGCTTTATCAAAATTTCCTCGGCCATGTCGTGCCTCGCCCCCACAACATGTAACATTCACAAGCAACAAACCTACGAATTAGGCACCAAATACACTGCCACGCGGCCATAAAACATCGACCAGGTGAAAACAATGAAGGAAATGCTTAGTAATTGCCTTCACACTTTTGCTGTATATCTCCGGCGTCCCTTTCGGGCAAATTACCAGGTCGATATATCATGGAACAGCGCAGGTCACGAGCCAGAAATATGCCTCAGATCGCGGGGGAACGAGTTTTGTTTCGCTAATGACTATTCTTACGTGTCAAACCTCCGAGGCTGTTGCTGCTTATAAGGGTTCCTCTATCGGCCTAATTGACGGGCAAGTGCTGGATCGCATTCACACCGCATACGTCTCCGCCCTCCAAACTTTTAAGCCTCGGGACGCCGCCATCACTTTCCTGGGCACCGAAGGACACCAGGTAACTCTTTCTTTTCTCGCATATCTTCCTTTTCCTCCCCTCCTCCCTCCCCTCGCTTAATTCCTCTCTCCTTTCTTACTTCTCTCCCCCCTCCCTGCCTACCTCACCACCCCGCGAGGGAGAATAAAATGAGTGTGTTAAATTTTGGGTTACGGTTCGGGTGTGGGGTGGAGAGGCGGCGTGCGTCTGATAAGGGCCAGCTTAGAGTCACTGATGAGGCTATAATCACGGCGCCCCAAGACTGCGGCTGATATCTTTCCCCGCGGACACGATGACCAACATTCGCTTCCTTCTTTGTATTACACACCCAAGTCTCTCGTATTTGCTGCTTTGTCTGTGTTCCGAACCAACAACTCTACTAAGTTAAATATGATAATTCCTGTGAGTGAATCATTAAGGTTTATGTAATATTGTTTGCATAGGGAGCTTTGTGGATAAGTTTACACAGCTCAACACATATATATACTAAACATAGCGGCAAGGCGTCGGCTCCGTGCAACACACTGGGAAGCGACACCCCGCAGCTCCGGCGTTCTTCTAGTTCCTCCTAATCGATATTTATAGCTAGTTTGTGACGCCGCCTCATCGCTGCCTCCAGAGTAGTTCACGGCGAGTGACAAGAGGGAAGAATTTCAGCAGATCACTGGAATGGCGGTCTGCCTCAGGAACTCAAGGTTGTGTCCAAGCGAGATAACGGGACGAAGAGGCTTAGTAGGCCGTCATTCAATACATCACATTAAGCTGGAAGAAAGGAAGTACTCGGCCAAGTTTACAGAAGGGCGGCACCCCTTCGCTGTTTTCCAGTAAGCAGCGGACGCTGTTCCAAAACTCGCCTCGAGCCGCCGCTCTGTTTTCTAACGCGGCTTCTTTCTTTTCACTCAGGACGTGACAGACATGACGGTCGGCTGGCCGGTCCCTCTCGCCTTCCTCCACCCCTCGAGAATAATTAAAGTTATCACATTAAAGTCAGACATCGCCGGTACTACCAAGTACCAGGACGACTCCAAGTACGTCTCCCAGCCAGGCCAGAAGAGGCGACCCTCGACCTTACGACCCGCACGACGAAGATCTATAATGGCGTGTATCCCGCCAGGGATCTGGGCGAAGCTCCCCCGTAGGCTTTGGGTGGAAAAGCCGAGTCGCGTTGCCTTTTCGTCCTATCAAACTATCACAAAGTTTTTGCATATTGAGTCATAGAATTGTATGTTTATGTGAATCTTAGCATAAGGCGAGACCAAGGCTGAATTTTGCCCGAGCTTCTTCACCCGTATCTCGACTCGCTTAATAGCGCGCGCTGTTTAGCTTCCAGGATGTGTGATGTGGGCTGGCACGGCGAGGGCGGGGCGGTGAGTGACGAGCCTCTGCTGTCCTCCCTAACGACGCTGGGCAAGGCGGTGGCTGAGGACCCGCACGACCCTCGGCGACGCGCGCAACAACACGGCCTGTATGTAAGGCGCGTGACGGCAGGAACACCAGGACAAAATTGCACCCACAAGTTGGAAGCGTTGTTGTGCCGCTGTTTCCAGGCGCCCCCGCCACCACCACCGCCTCGCCCTCCCTCCCACACACCATCATCCACACCACCCTCACCACCCACCCCGGGACCACTGCCCTCACCACCCGACCTCCAACTTCGGCTCCCCATTACTGATGTGACCAATACTTCGCCCGATATCAGACAGCCCGAGATGCCCTGAGGATAACTCGCGGCCTCATCTCGTGTGCCTGTCACGACAATAGATGCAGAACGTCCTCCTGTACACAGCACGCCCACATCCCAACCCTCGAGACGATTCGCCGAGTAAATATAGGGAGCCTCGGGGGGTCAGTCGGAACAAGGGGAGCCCCGACAGGTAACATGGGGAAGACAAAACTGTGACTAATATTCAATTAAATCATATCGCACGGGTTAGAGATGTCCTTTCCGTTCTTTTCTTCCGCCCTCTCTTGACCTGACCTCAGCAACTTGTCTCTACCCTCCCCTTGTCTCCCCTCCCCCCCGGTCCTGCCCTGCACTGGTCGTCTTGCTCTAGTACGGTGAAGCAAGTTATTTCTTCCTCTGTTTCCTCCTCACCCTCCTCTATCATAATCCACTCGTCTACATTTTGATACCTCTTTTTTTTCCCCATTTGCATTCTCTCTCTCTCTCTCTCTCTCTCTCTCTCTCTCTCTCTCTCTCTCTCTCTCTCTCTCTCTCTCTCTCTCTCTCTCTCTCTCTCTCTCTCTCTCTCTCTCTCTCTCTCTCTCTCTCTCTCTCTCTCTCTCTCTCTCTCTCCCGTATTCCCCCCGCCGCGAGCTACATACATGCCTATCGAT
>NC_066525.1:9611684-9669184 GCF_024679095.1 Eriocheir sinensis
TGTCCACCTCAGCCGCAGGACCAGCCTCGCCTCACCTCGCCTCACCCCGGCTCACTTCGGCTCTCGGCTCGCCTCGGCTGGACACGGAAATTTCCCTCCTTCAACTAAACTCTCTCTCTCTTGCTTACTTGCTTGCTTTTGTCGGTCTGTGTGCCTGTGTATCCGTCTGTCTCTGTCTGTCTATGCCTGTCCCTCCGCCACCACCACACAAATATCTGCTAACCTCTCTCGTTTGCTGACTTGCTCTTCTCTGTCTGTCTGTCTGTCTATCTGTCTCTGTCTGCCTATGCCTGTGTCTCCGTCCCCAAACAGAAATATCTTACAAAACCATTTTCTTTATTGTTTGGACACGGAAAAGTCCCTCCTTGTACTAACCTCTCTGACTTGTTTACTTCCTTGCTCTTCTGTTTGTTTGCCTGTATATCTGTCTGTCTGTCTATGCCTGTCTCTCCACCTTCACCACCACCACCAACAAAAACAACGATAAAAACTAAGCAAACAAACTACAAAGAAAAAAGTACATCACAGGGCAGAAAAAAAACTAAACCTCATTCCATTTATCATTTTTTTTACCCTCCCTCCCTTGCCTTTCTGTCTGTCTGTCTGCTTGTATATGTCTACTTATGCCTGTCTCTCCGCCCCCAAAGACAAATATCTTACAAAACTATATTCGGTTTTGTTACAACTAATTTACCTTGCCTTTCTTTTTTTTGACATTTTACAATATCCAACGTTAACGTATGTGATCTCGAGTGCGACTTTGCTCGAGTGTACTGGCGAGGGTGAGGGTCGTAGTAGTGTGTGGGGGAAGGTGAAGGGAAGGAAAATACATTTGAATTAATCAATTGTAAAAGTGATATTGAAGTGACGCGGTTGGGCTGGTGAAGTCGTTATGAACAAGGCGTAGGTAGTGATAAGAGAGGAGCGAGGCAGCGGTGGTGATGACTCGAGACGGTGGTTGTCGTAACTTCAGAGATTCATTTTAGCGATATAGCGTGGTGGGTCTCGTGAAACCATGGAAACGAAGTGTATTGTATGATGTCATGTCTGGGGGATAGAGTGTGTCTGCCTGATGTCACGTGACCTCAAGGCTGAAGTGTATCCGTGTGATGAGTGACGCATTACAGGGAGGAGATGGTGTTGTGTGTGGCTTTTGTCGACGGAAGGAGACCTGCTCGCGTGGATGAGATGGAGAGGGAAAAGACAGAATGGAGGCGAGGGTGAGAGGGAGCACCTGTGCAAGGTGATGCAGACGAGTCACAATGTCACAGGTGAAGCGGGGTCACCTGAGCGCCTCCCTCTCCCTTTCCCTCCCACCAAGCCCTGGGCAACGGACTTACGTGTGCCGACAACTTATTTCTTAAACTTGGCCGTGGAAACAATCCATTACGGAGAGCAAATCTTTCTAAACTGTAGAGGTCGCTCAAAAGGAGGGTGGAAGCTAAAACTTTGTCGGGCCCGCGAGCCCCCGAGCAGCGCCAGGTGAGGGGGCGCCGGTGCCGGGGGAGGAGGTCAAGAAAAGCCCTTTTCATTAAATTGAAAGCCACTCTTTTGGTCTAACTTTGAACAAAGGTTTGGAGTAGAGGACAAGACCCGATGCTGAAAAGAACCTTTGTCCCTACTTGGGAAACATTTCACCCCGTGTGTCCCGCGTCCGTGGCCCCGGGTGGGGCGCCGCGCCACTGTTTTGTTTCCAGCCGCTGCAGCACAATGTTTTACGATGACCTGGATAACACAAGCACTGCCCGACACTAGATTTGATCCCCGAGGCTGTAAAATTCTTTCTGACTAATGGAGAAACAAAATTCACAGAGAATATGGACGTTGTTTATTGTGACGACGCTGGAGGCAGCAGCCGCTGTTTTCTACCTCAGGACTATTTTTTTTTTTTTTTTACAAAATCTCTTAAAAGGAAAATATGAAGAAAACAATATTTTGCCAACTCAAGAAATATCTTAGGAAACCTTCAGGAGGCAAAGTGAGGCGTCCCTCCGACCCCCCCCCCCCCTCTCCAAGCTCCGGAGGCCGGCGACAGTCGCAATAGTAAGATTTTGAAACATTATAATAATAGCAAACACCCTGAGCTCGTCCCTAAACTGTTAGCCAGACCCAAATAGGCGGCTAATGAAGAGAGGATGGCCGTGGCTGAGCGGGTGCCCGTCTGGCTCTCACGTGAGGCATATTAAATAAATGGCTCATCAGCGGCGAGGTCGATTTGAATGATTTATAGAACATTGTGTATTTTGATGGTGCGCCGACCCGCGACGTTTCAAAAAGTTTCGCCTCCAGTGAACCCTCTTCGTGTGGAGCCTCCTGGGCGGTCCTGGAGGCAGCACAAAGCCAGGCCGGGAAATGCTTCTTTGTGTGACGAAGCCCCAAGACGCCTGACGAGCATCCCTTCACACATGCCGCCGCCCAACGCCCTACACTGATGATCAAGTTTATCGAAGACTTCCCTTGTGCTTAATATCAGAAAAGCGATCCAGGTATTAAATCTTTCATCCGTGCCGGACGGGGACATCATAAAGCCAACATTATCACGCGCTGGCCGAATGTTATCGCCTTTAGCAACACGGTCAAGTAACCGCGATGTAAATCAACTTACCCGGAAATAGGTGCTTCGTGTTTACGCTTTGGTAAATAGCAACAGACCGAAGAATAACCCACACTTGCCTCCTCGCGATGAGGCCACGTCCGTGTACTGCGCCGACGCGTCTGGCAGATCAGGCAGCCCAAGGTGGAGCCATCCTGAGGTTCGTTGTTACACCCAAAACTCATGAACGACGCCGTCCGCTGCACGCCCCAGAACAGAAGAGAAACGTCCGGCCTGGAGCCACGGGACGAAACAATAGCAGTGCTGTGAATGTAATGGGTCGTGGGGGAGGGGAGGGGGACGCCAGTAGGGAGGGAAGCGCGCACATGAAGTATGGCCGCGGCCTTGAGTTATTGAGATGAGCACAGTGTAAGATTACCACGTCGTGGCTGCTTTGCATTTAATGTATGAGCTGATCCGCGGTAACGAAGTGGACGAAGACTGTACAAGACCCGGCGAGACGACGAGTGGGGGACGGGGCTCCTCGGCGGTCCTGGCGGAGGAAGAGAGGGAGGAAGGATTCGGCCGAGGACCCTTGCGATGATCTGAGCGACGGGCAGGACGCTGAGCCCCCTAAGATGACGAGAGACAGGCAAGCTTTGTCTACCCCGTGGGTGGGGCGAAGCGTCTGTCCCTCCCCTTCGTGTCCTGGCGAGGCTCTGCCAGAATTTTTGGCTGAACTGCGAACACTAATCATCAAAAAGTTAAGACGCCAAGTAAACATACGAAAATATACGAAAAAAAATATCATCGTTTTTCTCCCCCAAACTAGAAAAAATAACGAAAGGGAAGTTACAGCGGGGGGGATCAAAGACTCTCAAGCGAAAAATATTGCAGAAAGAACAAACTGGAAAGCGTTTTTTCAGTAGAATTTTCAGATAGTCGGAGGAAACATGAAAAAAATCCCTCATATATGAGAGCAGAGTCAAATAAAATAATCTCACTGCGGGGAAATGTGATAAAGCTGTAAGATATTATAGAGCATAGGGCAAAGCAGAGCGGCCGAAGAAAAATAAAAAATAGAAGACAAAAATGGCTGCCTGGACAGCGAATTCAAAAGGTCGCCATAAAACAGCGAGCACATATAACTTGAGAAAAGACTGCAGGAGGGGGATGTAAGGCCGGCGAGGACTGACTGTGACAGTGTCAACACCAAGTGACGGCGAGCTGCCTGCGCCGCCGTCCGCTGTTGGGGCCGGGAAAACATAGCTTTGTCTTATGGCGGCGGCGGCTGACACAGGACTCACTCCTTTTTCTGAACTATTAAAAGAATGTGTATAGAAGGGTAAAGACACGGATCCGGGGCGGCGGCGGCGGGGGCAGCGGCAGCAGGGAGGACACGACGGGGACACGCGGCCTTACACCGCCGCCCACTCCACACAAGTGTAACTACAGTAAAAAGAGGAAAAGAGAAAAAATATCACGCCGTAGAACCGAAATGGATGACTCCCTTGATAATGTTATTCAATACTCGGATTAACTCATTAGAATTATTATTAGATTCAACAGCCAAGTGCTTATTCCCGTAAATGACGTAATATCCCATCCATTGCACGTAATAAATTGCCGACCGTTGTTTATATTATCAGCTAAGTTGACGTAATCAAGTGCTTCGGCAAATTGTAAGGGATTGTGGACGATGCCGTAATTCAGTGGACGCTTCGGATTAGTCCAAATGTTTCCTGCCGCTGCACAGGCCGCGTGACGCCGTCCTCGCCCGTTGCTTTGAGTTACGCCCAGGCGGAGCCGCCGCGCCCCTCCGAATTAATTTCCATGTTCTGCGTAACTCTGGCGTAACGAGCCTCAGCCCCACAGGGGAGTCCGCACCATGCCGCCCCTCCCATCACTCTAGGCAGCACCACAGCAATCTTGGCCACACCTCTTCCCTCTCCCATCACTCTAGTCAACATCACAACTATCTTGGCCACACCTCCGCCCCCTCACATCACGCCGGGTCACACAACCGATATCTTGACCACAACTTTGTCCCCTCCAATCACTCTGGCCAGTTCTAAGGCTATCTTAGCCATACCGCCGCCCCCTCCCATCTCTTTTGCCAGCACCACGGCAGTCTTGGCCTTCCCCCCATAATCCTCACTATGGTCACCGTGTGCCTTGAAAACTTTCACGCCCATGTACAAAAAGAGCGTCATCAGGTGTATCAGCGGCGGCGGGTCAGCAGGGCCGGTGACGTCAGCGCCCCCGCGGGGGAGGCCTCGGCCGGCACCGACAACACATCTCATTATACACACGTAATTGCAAAAATCTATGACACCCGCGAAGGGTAAAAGGTTTTGCCATAAAAAGTACCGTTCATCATCCTAAAGCTGGCCCAATGATATAGTGACCCGCCAGCACACATCCAAACGCGCTCAAAAATTGAAATACAAAAATTCGCTTTAACTTACATCGAACAGAAGCCACCCAAGCGGAGCAGCCATGAGGACATAAATAATTTCACGACGCTGATCGCTGGACGAGGAGAGCCGCAAGCCGACGACCCCGACGCGACCTTCACTGCCACGCCGCCAGTCACAGATCCGCCGCCGCGACGAAACAGCGATGAGTAATATGGATCAACGGTAAACATAGTAGTTGTTCGGGCGGGACGAGGCTCGGGCTGGCTCTGCGGTCCCGCCATTGATTTAAGAGACAAGCGGGAATAATTATGAATGAGGGCGAGTGAATACGTAATCATTGCCACGTCTGCCATAACTTGGAATCATTATCAATCATCCTGCCAAGTGTCGCCGGCCAAGAGCTGTGAAGGGGGGAGGGGAGCGAGGGGGTGCCTGATGTGTGTAAGAACTTGACGCATGCAGCTGACGGGGGCGAGGGGGTCGGAGATGCCGGAGGGGTGTTGGGGGTGGTGTGTAAGGGATGAGGGGAGGGAACCAGTATACAGAAACACGGGTCAGAGAGAACATTATGCCTTTAGGTAATTAAAACCACAGTCATTAACGAAACAGAGGGAGAGAGAAAGAGAGAAAGAGAGAGAGGTATATGTATGTATAAAGGAAGGGTGTAATCACAGCTATGCACGTAGTCGAGAAGTGGCACTCAATAGGTGTATAATTTTGCCGTATTATCCCATACGTCAGGGTAATCTGCCCACCCAAATAGCGAACACAAATCATCGGCAGAAATGACTAGTTACATGGTGAAGTCGTCTCCCTTGTTAAGCACCCACATAAACCT
Organism: Eriocheir sinensis; assembly: GCF_024679095.1. Lineage (NCBI taxonomy): Eukaryota > Metazoa > Arthropoda > Malacostraca > Decapoda > Varunidae > Eriocheir > Eriocheir sinensis. Next base: position 9,617,476 of record NC_066525.1, read on the forward strand.
CTCGCCCATCCATCTCTCGCAGTCCCGCCCATCCCCACAATCCCGGCCTCGACCCCTCGTCCACGCAGGCCTTCCTCTCCTCCTCCCCACCCCTCCGACGCCCCCGACCTCCTCTGTTGATGGATGCGGCACTGGGTTGTCCATTTGGTTGTCATGCGTCTTGTCCAGTTGCCGCCACGCCCCCTCTCTCTCCTCGACCACGACTCTTCCTCCGTTCCTTCATGGTTCCTCCTCTCTCCCATGCCTCCATCCCTCCCTCCCTCTCCTTCGTCTCCACTCCCTCTGCTTCCTTACGGCCAGTTCATCGTCTTCGCGAGGACTTGGGCCACATTTCCCTAAGTCAGGCCTCCATGCATCGAACTATATAAGTGAGGAACAGCCGCGAGGATAAACCACGCCGCTGCCTTCATCCCCGCGGCCTCTTGCTGTGCGCGATGGATTCTGGACCTCTTCCTCTTTTTGTGTATGTACCGATTGCATCTCTCGAGGGAGGAGGCGGCGGCGATGGCGGTTGAAGAAGAGTGACAGACGCCGGAGAGAGGGGGAGAAGAGAGACGGAGAGAGAAAGAGAGAAAAAAGGTACATTATCCTCCTTCTTCCATCTCCTCGGTCGTAACCTCCACGTTTCTATGTGAGGGAGAGAGTCTTTTAGTGACGGTCCGAGGTTCGTGCGCGGCGCCTTGGTGAACACACACACACACACACACACACACACCGTCACTGCGACTCACCGAAAACACCTGCCGTGGGCGTCTCTTACACGGAGCCGGGAAAAAATATTTGCTCTTCGTGGTTTAAGTGTGTGTGTGTGTGTGTGTGTGTGTGTGTGTGTGTGTGTGTGTGTGTGTGTGTGTGTGTGTGTGTGTGTGTGTGTGTGTGTGTGTGTGTGTGTGTGTGTGTGTAAAAGCTCCTTCCCCCGAAAAGATTGACGGCCGGAAAAAAAGAGAGACAGACAGATCCATCCTTTTGGCAGCACTTTTCCAAGAGCAACAATGGGAAGGTTTAACCCCTACTTTCCTCCTATACAAAGGATCACGATGGTGGAGAGGGAGATGTAGAGCAGGAGGACGAGGAGGAAGGGGAGAAGGAGGAGGAGGAGGAAGAAGAGGAGGAGGAGGTGGTGGAGGAGGAGGAGGCAGCATCGTCAGGAACCCATCTCTGACGTTCCCGCCATATTTATCGTTATGTGTACCATTATCACTCGTCTTTATCCTTTATGTGCATTCTTCCTGCCATTTACTTTCGTTTAGAGGATGATGGAGCGGGGTCCATTTCCATTGTAATTCCGAAATTATCTTTTGTAAACTCTTTATATCGCCATTAGGGGGTGTAACAGGTGTGAAGGCGGGGTTATCAAATGAATATGCCAAGATTAATGAAGCTCTTTTGTACAACTTTCGTCGCAGTGTTATTAGAACGCGACAAGTTTTATGGCCCGAGCCCAGAAGGCGCTCGGTAAATGATGCCTTAAAGCGTAAATAACTGGTATCATTCTCTCTCCTCCTTTGTGTCCCGGGGCGTCGCGCGTCTGTCCCTCCGTCTGGCGCGACCACCTCCACCTCCTCCTTGGGGGCGCCGGACGCACGCACGCACGCACTCACGCTGCCAGGGGAGGACGGAGTCGTAATGTTGCGGCGCCTCGTGTGAGCGTCAGGAGGGCGTGCATTAGACTCTTGTGTTCTGAGCAGAAAAATTGCCTCGAGGATACAAAAATGGTGTAAAAATGTTGTGAGGCATCTTCCCTCACGTCATGGTGGCCGCGTTTCCCTAACTACGAGTCGCGGGCGTCCCTCAGAAGCGCGGTAAAAAGTGAGCGTCGCAAGTGAACAACAGTCGTAAAGAAGACGGTAATCCTATTTGATCTGCGACGGTAAATCTTTTGTTTTTGTGACTCCGGAGACATTTTCCCCGGATTAAGTTTTACATTAGGAACACACACTCCCCGTAACATGACAAGGAATTATACAAAAAATATCAGCGAGACGACCAGGGAACAACATGGCAAGGTACAACACGCCTCCCGCCGGCATGAGGGACCTAGAGCGAGCTGAGCCGTAAGGTCGACACCCTGCAATCAGCGGAGGCAGCGAGCGGCCTTATAGATGCAGAGGGATAGCCCAATGTGTGCCGCGCGTGGGGTCTGCGTCGAGCGACCTGGGAAGGCCCGTTACCAATACAGCTACTAAAGTATCCCTCGTAATGCGAATCCAATATCTCCGCCAAAATTCCCCGCACCACCGAAATGGTCAGCTCCAAACCGCTTAGACTCCGTAGTTAACGACGTCGATTACTCGTTCGACTGTTTATGGTAGTCAGTGCAGCTGTTAACTCCGCAATCATCTGCGTCCTCCATCAGGCCAGATAACTCCCTAATGCCGCACTTGGAATTGGATCAGGGAGCCATATTTGAAGTGGGATTAGGGATCTGCCGCTATCCTACAAACACCGGACGCCACACAAAATCTGGTTAAGAAGATACAGAAGAAAGCTGATTTCATTGCACGGATAAAGCTAAATTTTCATCAATACACTCGTTTGGAGGCCAGCTGTGGCAAAGGAGGAGGAGGAGGAGGAGGAGGGGGAGAGGAAGGAGGAAGGAAGAAAGGAAAGAAGGACAAGAGGAAGTACATCTAACGACAAGTGGAGAAGAGAAAGAAGAGGGAAGCAGAATCTAACTTGGAAAGGAGTGTGGGAAATGAGGTAATGGGGAGGTACAACACATAACCAAAAAATAAATAAAAATAGAAATAAAAAAAGACGGAAGGAGGATATATAAAAAAAACCTCAATATTGAAAAGAGAAACAACAGCATCTCACTAAACGCGGCTTATAACCATAGATAAAAGCTAAATAAACAACCACACCCACCCACTCCCACACCCACACACACACACATACACCAAACCACCGACCCACCCAACCACCCTACCACACACACACACACAATGGAAGTAAACCGGACGAGATAAAAGAGTAGGAGTGGCGTTAATGTATGTAATAAGGCAAGACTGACTTCCGCGATACAGTGCGAGTAGAGGAACTTTATGGAAATTGGAGCAGCGTGTAGTTACTGCCTGTCTAGGGGGGGGAGGTGGCGAGGAGGGATGGGGGGCGAGGTGGGGAGGTGGGGAGGGGAAGGATGCGGAGGAAGGGGGGAACAGATGGAAGGAAGAGGAGGTATGTTGATAGAAAGAAAGGGAGGGACAGGCGGAGGGAAAGATGAACGTGGAGGAGAGAGAGAGAGAGAGAGAGAGAGAGAGAGAGAGAGAGAGAGAGAGAGAGAGAGAGAGAGAGAGAATACACAATATAATAAACCAGACAAAAAAAAATAGACAAAAACAATGAGACAAACAGGATCAATAACACATATAAAGCAAAAACAAACAAACAAACAAACGAACGAACGATATGAAAACCATAAACACACATTATGAGAGAGAGAGAGAGAGAGAGAGAGAGAGAGAGAGAGAGAGAGAGAGAGAGAGAGAGAGAGAGAGAGAGAGAGAGAGAGAGAGAGAGAGAGAGAGAGAGAAGGGAGGGAGGAAGGGAGAGAGAAGGGGAATGAGGGAGGGAAGGAAGGGAGGCACACCAGCAAACGCAGTAGTGAGGCTAATTTGATTCTTAACCACTGAGTTATTTTAGCACTACTAGCAAATCCCCTTTGATGGTCTCTTTCGGGTGCCTTGTGGCGTATTAGTGACGGCGGCAGACTTGTGTGGTGCGACTGTGTGTGTGTGTGGTAGGAGTACACACACACACACACACACACACACAAGGGGACTCCGGAGGCATTATGTGTTACAGCCGTGTGGGGTTCGTATGATGTTATAGGAAGATGCTGTGTCGTGCTTAGTAAGGGGGGGGAAGGGGACTCTGTGTGTGTTTGTGTGTGTTTGTGTGTGTGTGTGTCAGGATAATGTGGTCGGTGTGGGTGATGTGTAGATGAGGATGTTCATGTATGGAGTCTGTGGCGGCTGTCGTGTGTGTGTGTGTGTGTGTGTGTAGGGAGAGTGAAAGAGAGGGAGGAAAGGACGGCTGCTGTGTGTGTTAATCGTGTTGGTGTTTATGGTAGCAATAGTAGTACTGGTGGTGGTGGTGGTGTGTACTGTATGGGTGGCGCGTGAGTTGTCTGGTGGCCCATAGCGGCGGTGGTTCGCTCCAGCAGCCGCGTGATGGAACAGATTAGCGTGCGAGTGACAGCCACACTTACACACCCCGAGTAGTGCCTCCCCCTGTTACCATGTGATGCGCCGCTCTTACCGAATGCATGACGGCGCCGAAGTAATTCAGTCATGTATGGGTGGTTTGATCTACTTTTCGGGTATTGCAGTATCAGCTGATGGTATGATGCGCGGTCCAAACTACATTCATGGCACTTACTGGAGCACTATAATCATGAGTGTGTCTTTTGCTGTACTTTCCAAGGTGTTGAGGTATTAGGTGATGGACGTATGTATTGCGACTTTAATTCATGAGCTCTGATATTTGAGTTCCATGAAAGAGGAAGAGGAGGCTCGGAGGCTCGGCGCGCGCGTGTTGCTTGTGAGTGAAGAGGCTGAGGGGGAGGGGGGGGGGGTAAGGTCTGTTTGCCGTACTCTCCGGGGTGTCGAAGCACTGGTTGATGGACGCATTTATTTGGGTTTTATTTACGAGTGTTGTCTTGTTTGAGTTCCGTAAAAGAGGAGGTTTGCGGCGTGTGTGTGTGTGTGTGTGTGTGTTGCGGCAGGAGGAGGGAGCCGCGGGGAGGGAGGGAGGTCGATGGCGTCGGAGACTCGGCTGCGGGGCCAAACAAGGTTAACAGTTTACTGGCGACCACTTTCTTACCCGTAACTTCATAGCGCGCGGCTCCCCGGCAGCTGGGGGGCCCCGCTCCCGCCCGCTATATGACGCCTTACGTCTTCCCTTGCCAAAATTAACCCCGGAATAATATTCTTGCATTCCGTAATTATCTGTCTTCCCCCTCCTCTCCGTCTTCAATCTACAATCTATTCGTCAAAATTTTGGCCTACTTTTATCATTCTCTTCTTTTTAATTACAGGAGTTTCTTCTCCCTTATTAACTCCATATTTAGCCTTTTGTTTTGCTCGACATTGCTCGTAAAGTGTATTCTTTTCATACTCTGCTTCAAAAAATTTACACTATTTTTCTTGATCATCCGGCCTTCCCCTTCCCGTCCGCCATGCATCAAGCTTTCATTACTTAGTTAAAAATAGAGCGACTCCGCTAATGACGGGGCGCCAGTAAAATGTAACAGATAATGGCGCGTGTAACGTATCGGCCCCAAGATGCAGCAAAACCTGTCGACTGTAATCTTATTCAATAATCTGTTGTAATGCCGGGGCGCGGGCGGCGGGCAGGTGCGTTACAGGCGGGCCATTACGGCGCATTACAGCACGCGCCGCCCCGCACACGCTGATTAGTCCGCCGCGGGGGCAAGACTCTGTTTATATACGGGCGGCGGCGGAGGGGCGGCGGCGAGGGGCGCGGAGCTGGCCCGGATGTCAAACTTATACGACACCCGGAAATAACGGAACTTGGTAACCAATACTACCACCACCACCGCCATCCCCGCCCCCACTGCTCCTGCCGCTGCCGCCGCCGCCGCTACCTCTGCCGCTTGCTCCTTCAACACCACCACCACTACCATCCTTCACCCCTTACATAGCAATTCTAACAATACTACACAATAATAATGATAATAATAATAATAATAATAATAATAATAATAATAATAATAATAATAATAATAATAATAATAATAATAATAATAATAATAATAATAATAATAATAATAATAATAATAATAATAATAATAATAATAATAATAATGTTGCTGTTCTTATTCTTCTTGTCAGTTTTTTATCATAATTATAATCATTAATACAATTATAATTATTGTCTTGCTATCATATAAATCATCACGAAGAAGACATATCGTCGTGCGTCAGGTGTAGTGATGGGGGGAGGAGGGGAAGAGAGGGGGGGCGGCAATGGATGGGGCATGGGCTAGGGCAGGGTGGTGTGTGGGCTGGGAGTGGGTGAGGAATAGGGTGACTCGTAGTGGGGGTGGGGGGCATGGAAGGTCCACCCCCCCCCCACACTCCCGTAGAGGGGGGCACAAAGGTGGCGAGATGGATCCCTCAGATATCTCGTCGCCATTATTTACAACACAACATTAAAATTTATGGTCCCCTTCAGATAGACAAACCCGCTAGTGCTCTCTCTCTCTCTCTCTCTCTCTCTCTCTCTCTCTCTCTCTCTCTCTCCTCCTTTATGCCTCCCTCCCCCTTTCCTTCCCTCTGACGACCCCTCTGCTCCCCACCCTTCTTTCCCCTCCATGTTGGTCAAGTGCTACCTCCACTGGCCTCTCCACCTCATTATGTACTTCTTCCTACCACTCCTTCCCTCCCTCTTTATCCGCTTCCCCCACTCCCCACTCCTTCCTCCTCCATCCACCCATACCTGACTTCTGTTTTCATCCGCCTACCCACCTGATTTTTTTCTTTCACTTATTTATTTTCTTCCACACTTCCTTCATTCACCCCTTTCATCCATAACCTTCAACACTGTTCTTTTCTGCTTTTACTCGCCTCCCATTTCTTTTATTCTCATTTCTCCAACTTTCCTCCATATTCCACCCCATCTTTCACCCCTTTTATTCCTCTCCCCTCCCACTTCCTTTCCCTATATCCTCCCTTTTCTCCCCTTTCCTTCCCTTTCCTATACCTCTCTCTCCTCTTACACTCATTCCACTCCACTTAATTCCCCTAATCGCCTCTTCCTCATCCTCTTCCTCTTCTCTTCCTAACCCATCTTTCTTCCACTTCTTCTTTACTCTTCGTTCATCTTTTGCAACAAACTTTTCTCTTCCACTTCTTTTCTTTTCTCTCCATTTACTTTTCCTTCACTTGCGTCCCATACCTTTTCTACCTCAGGTTTCTCCTCTTCCTCCTATTCCTTGCTCCTCCCTCACCCTTCTCTCCTTCCTTACCTTCCCCTTGCTCTCATTCCTTCTCTATGTTCTTTCCCTTTCATTCCCCATCCACAAGCTATCGTACACTCCTACACCTGCCTCCGTCCTCCTTTCCCCATGCTGGCCTCCCCCTCCTCTCCCTCCCATCCTTTCCCTTAACCATTTCAGTGCTTTACCGTTGTCTCATCCTTTGCCTACTACCCCCGGCCCTTCCAGCCCCCGCCGCCTCCCTTCCCCTCCCTCCCTCCCGAACCCTCTCCACTGAGAAAACAATTACGCCGTGGCTCTACTATGAATAACCAATCTTAGGGAAAAATAAACATACAAACACGCATATGAAATGACACGCGTAGATTTTCTCAACAAACTATAACCTAACCCGATCTAGTTGTAAGAGGAAGGGGGGAGAAGTAGGAGAAAGGCATGGGGGGAGAGGGGGGGAGAGGGAGGAAGCAAAAAAAGGGGAGTATAGAAATATCTATAACCAAACTATATGCAGCAATAAGTTTTACAATATGTCAGCATGATGGCCCCTTACTTGCAGACGCGTCACAACAAATGATCGTCGTATCTCAGTAGGATCTCATAACATGCCAACATTAAAGTGATAAATAAAGTTCAACAGCTTAAATATGATCGACCAAGCCTCGGGTAATGTACCTCAATTTAGGCTGTATGATGCCTTCCTTGCTAGCGCCGAGGATAATGGTGCGATGCAGTGGCGGGTATTGTGCCGCGGTATGGTGCTAGCTATGGTGCGGGAGCTGCCTCGGCGCCTCACCAGCCTAACGTAACCTCGCCTCGCCGCGCCTCGCTTCCCCTCGCATCGCCGCTCGCCTCCCGTGGCCGCGCGAGGACGGTTAGGTGGTGTGCGCCGCCCTTGCCTCCCTCCCTCCCTCACCTCATCCCTCCTAACCCCCCTCCTGACCTCATGTGTGTGTGTGTGTGTGTGTGTGTGTGTGTGTGTGTGTCGAGGGCGGAGGAAGTGTGTGCCGCCCTTCCCTCTCGTCCCTTCCTTCACTTCACCCCTCCCAAGCCCCCACGACCTGCTCTTGTATCGGCAGGAGACGTGTGTGTGTGTGTGTGTGTGTGTGTGTGTGTGTGTGTGTGTGTGTGTGTGTGTGTGTGTGTGTCAGCCCTGATACGCTCGCTTGTTTGGGCTTGCTTGAGACGCGGGCATGTCATGGGTGATAAATGCAGACGCGTTGTCATATCGTCCCCACACATCTCATCGCGGCGTCACCTCACGGGGGTAATAACGGAAGGGCGGCGGAGGCTGCTTACCCGGCCCCGGCAGGAGGGAGGGTGAAGGAGGGGAAGAAAGAGGAGGAGGAGAAGGAGGAGGAGTGTGGAGGAGGAGGAGGATGGTGAAGGAGGAGGAGGAGGAGAAAGAAGAGGAGGAGGAAGGGTAAAGGAAGGAGGAGGAGGAGGGATTGCAGGAATGGGTTAAAGGAAGAAAGCAAGGAGAAAAGAGAGGTACGGAATGGGGAGGAGGAGGGATGCAGGAATGGGATAAAGGAAGAAGAAAGCAAGGAGAAAAGCGAGGTACGAAATGGAGATAGAGATGGAGAAGTAGAGGAAAAGAAGGAGAATGGGATAAAGGAGGCGAAGTAAAAAAAAAGAGAGGGGATTGAAGAAGGGAAAAGAAAAAACAAGGAAAAAGAAAGGTAAGGGAGAGAGGGAGAGAGGAGAAAGGGATTTAGAAGGAGGAGGAGGAAAAGGAAGGAGGAAGAATGTAGAGAAGAGAGGTATGGAATAAAAAAAAGAGATGGAGGAAAAAAGGAGGAAATAATGGGGAATGAGAAACAGAGATTGAAGGAAGGGAAAAGGGAGGATAGAATAAAGGAAGGGAAAGTAAAAGGGGATGAAGAGGCCGGAAGGAAGAGGAGGAGGAGGAGGAGGAGGAAAGAGAGATACGGAATGATAGAGGGAATGGAGGTAAGGAATGGGAAGGAGTAGAGAGGAAAAGGGAAAATGGTGTAAAGGAAAGGAAAGGAAGAAAAGGGATGAAAGGGGTAGAAGAAGAAACAAGGAAGAAAAGGAGAAAAAAAAGAGGGAGAGTGGAGGAAGGGATCTATGAGGAAGAGGAAAAGAGGAGGACTAAGAAGGGGAAGGAATGAAGAAGGGGAAAAAAAAGGTTAGGATGTAGGGAGAGAAAGAAGAGGTGAGGGTGAAGGAGGGGAGGGAGGACACAAGGAGAAAAGGAAGGAATAGGAGAAAGGGGTGAACGAGCGGAGGATGTTGAGGGGATGAGAATGGGGCAGGAGGAGGAAGGGGTGAAAGGAGAAGCAGGGAACAAGGGGGAAGGGGAGGGGAAGGAAGAGGGAAGGATGACAGAGGGGAAGGAGCCAAAAAGGAAGAAGGTAAGCGATAAAAGAATGGGATAAAAGAGAGCGACAGCAAAAGCAGCACCAACCGTTGCCGCAAAAACATGAAATAAAATTAAAAAAAGATAAATAAATAACATCAAGAAACACCAAAGCTTCTGCGACATCAACAACAACTACAAAAACAACAATAATACTACTAATGATGATGACAATAATAATAATAATAATAATAATAATAATAATAATAATAATAATAATAATAATAGAATGATAATAATAATGATAATAATAATAATGATAATAATAATAATGATTGTAATAATAATGATAATAACAGTAATAATAATGATAGTAACAACAACAACATCAGAAACAACAAAACGAAACAAAATCATCACAACACCAACACAACACAACAAAAGAACAAAAACAAAAACCACCAAAACTTAATCAGCAGTACAACCCGACACACAACCAACCTTTACTTAGCGAACCAAGGAAACACTCGGGGAAGCGGCGCACGGAGTCCTTCCTGCGCGCCCTACAGCCAGTCGCGGCCCGCCCTTCGCACAACCTAGCCTGCCGTGGCCCTCCGTGACAGGTGGCTCGGGCGGTGGTGGCGGCCTGGCGGGGGTTAGCGAGGGCGAGGCCGCGTCAGTGTCTCCGCCGTGGGAGGTGGTGGGAGGAGCCAGTGCTCGGGTCGATGGGCGAGGAGGTATAGGGAGCCGGGCTGAGCAGTATCGGCTACCGGGCACACTCCGACGGGGCGGTGCTCGAGTATGGCAGAGGGGCGGCGAGGCGGAGCGGCAGAGGGCGAGGTAGCATCAGCGTGCGAGGTGCGTGGCGGTGGTAGTGGTGAGGTGTCGCTATGCATGTAAGTATGATGACGGAAGATGAGGTTGTTGATGATAGTTGTATGAACAGGAGGTTGGAGTGAGTGTAAGGTTAGGTCAGGATGTGCTGTATGCATGTGCTGGGGTGTGTACCATGTGTGCTATGTGTCTAGGGGAAGAATGAAGAAGGTTAAATATGGTGCCAGAAAGTAAGGGTGGTGAGGTGAAAGGCGGGACCAAGGTGAGGGTAAGATAAGGTAAGGTAAGGCAAAGACGCGGGAAAAGTGTGTGCTGTGGTGTATGGGATGTGTGATGCAGTAAGAGGGAAAAGGCGTTGATTATTCTGGTATGGTGTGTGCCTATCATGAAAGGTGGGGATGATAGTGTGTGGGTAACTGTATGTATTGAAATGGTGGTGTGTGTATGGTGAGTGTGCTGCAGCGATATGGCATACTATCATGATTGTTGTGGAAAAATATGGTATGCGGAATGTATGTTTATGTATGTATGGTGGCTAAAGAGAATCAGCACTAGAGAGATTAGGTGAATGGTGAGCTGTAGAATGTCTGTGAACTGCGGAGAATGCTCGAAAGTCATGGTGGAGAGTTAGAGAGTATGGTGTGTGGAGAGGTGGTCAGCAGGCGGGGAAGGTACAGCAATTATGACAAGAAAAAAGAGAGTTGGAGCGAGGTGACACGGGGCACCGGGAAGACGAACACTAAATAACCAAGAAATGAAAACTGCGTTGAATTGATGGTAAGTTGACAATAAACACTGGAGGCAGAACAAAAATAAAGGACAGAAAACAAAACAACTTCATACTTCTGACATTATTGACTAGAGCAGACTTCTAAATGAAAGGTAACAAAAAAAATAGATGAAATAGGAGTCTTAAACGTTAAAGATAAAAAAAAATCCAGGAAATTGGAATCAGATAAGAGAAGGAAGGAGGGACGGCGGGAGGGAGTTAAGAAAGATAAGCCACACATATGACTAGCTGGTGGTTGATGGTTTGGTAATGAACAGAAAACCGGCGTTGACAGCGAGGGATATGCGGTGTGGAATGGATGGAGCAGTGGATGAAATAGTGGAGTGATGCGGTGGTACAGAGTGAGTGGCGTGATGAAAGAGCGTGGTGACGGAGGTGGTGTTAAGAGCTCGGGGTGGAGTGGTTAGTGGTGAGGGGTGAGTGGCAGGCAGTGTGGCGTGATGAAGCGGCGTGGTGACGGAGCGGCGGCATAACAGCGGCGGGATGGCCCATGTAGCGATGAGCTCAGAGTAATCGCGATGGAGTGACGTAACAACTGCATGTGGACGTGTGTAGTGGGGACGACAAACGGCGGCGTGTTCCCGGGACTGGCCGTGAGCGAGGCGGGGCGTGAGGGGACGACAGGAGCGACAGGACACGAGGGGCGTTGTAAGTCTGGGCAGTGCAAAGGCGTGCGGTGCGGTGACGTGGTTTACTGGCTAACAACTAAGGAAAAAATACGAGCACACACACACACACACACACACACACACACACACACACGACAACGTTTCACAGCGCTTTTAGAGAGGACGATGTATAACGCACGTAAATACAAGGAGGAAAAAAGAGCACCAGGTGACACTCGCAGTTGACAGCCACCAGAGAATTATGGGGAAGACAAATAAGAGATAAATATATAAGCCAAATAAAATAAATAAATAAATATATAAATACAAAGATAGATAAATAAGTGAAGCTATTGATTCCTGAGCCGCGCAAACACACTTTCAAATGGCATTATATAAGGTTAAAGTGACGTCAACGCTCCCGGGGCAAGATTTATGAGAGGGGCGTTTGTCAGGTCTATTATTAAAGGCACTGCTGGCCTAGAACACTCTTTTATGATGAGAGATGTGGCCGCCGCTGTTGCTGCGTGGCGGTGGAGTGTGGTTTCAAGGCGAAAAACAAGGCAGATTTATGGGTGAGTGGCGTGGACTACTGTTGCACACTCCCCGGGCTAATAGTGACATTATAATGGAATTGCAGATTTATTACGCCACTGTCGCCCGTTGTAGGGAGTGAAAAGAAGTACACACGCTTGACACCAAAAACAAATGACGAAAATTATAACCTGCGAGTTTGCGGAGGAGTCGGCCGACCAGGAGCAAGAGTTATGGACGTGGTGTTGAGTGGGTGATCTTTATAACAGCAGAGCGGCGGCCTCCCCTGTCCTCTCCTGCCCCAGCCTGCCTCCTGTACAAGCGGTGACGACATCCTCGAGGCTTCCGGGCACATCAGCTGACTTGAACGTGAACGGTTTATGCAGCCGCCCGCCTCTTGCAGTCATCGATGTATTTTAATAAATGACTGAGTGCTCAAAAACAAGACGATTCTACTAAGGAGGAAGGCGTGGAAAAGGGGGAAATCCCAGTTGATGTGAATGGTTAAATAAAGATGATGTGTATCCCTCCACCTTCCCTGCTTCCACATCAACTTGGCTAATGAATGATAGAACAGAGATAATCGAAAAGGTAGTGACAGAGAAGGCAAGGAAATTATAAAAAAAACTCGCATAAGGTAAATATGGTTAAGTAGCAATGATGTGTCTCTTCTCCACGTTCCTTCCACACTCAACATCGACTTATGCTGACTGAGTGAAGAACCGAAACAACAAAATTATGAGAAAAGACACCGTGAAAATGAAGAACTTGCAGGAGGCGATGAGAATGGCTAAGCAGACGAGGTGATGTGTCTCTCCCCCCTCCCCTCCACACCACACCCCATCACCGTAATGACACTCGCTAAGCGCCGCGCACCTGTACTCTTCAAACCCTGTATCGGCCAAGCTGCGTGAGGCGACAAGTGCGTAAGAGTGAGCATCGTATCGCCGGGCATCAATAATTTTAACGCCCCAATAAACAACTTCCAGTAAACGCCTCCCATAACGCCGCCTGCATGAACGTGTCCCGATGCCGTCGTCTGCATACTTATCCCTTGTGTTGTATCTGCCTTCGGTCAGCCCTTCCTATAAACTTCATCCTTCTCCTAGACTCTAGAAATTATCGATGAACTTATAGGTATTAAAAAAGGGAAAAATGACCTCCAATCAAGCTTATAATAATTCACTATCCGATTTCTCCGTCTACATATACCAAGAGGAGACGTCACACGGTATTTCTTCTCTATCAGGACACCTTACAAATAAAGGTGAGTGTTTGCACCTGCTGCCTCCCGTTAACTACCTTCTGATGGTGACCCTTGGCCCTTCCAGGAGTATGCATGCCATTTAGGTCTTGCTTTTGTTGTGTGTTAAATGTTGGTGGTCTTACGGCTCTTATGTTCAATCACGAAAACTCAGCAAACAGGTGATGAACGGAGCGTCGCCGCCTGGCCAATGCCGCCGCAAGAAGCACCAAGGGACGGACGGAGCTGCGCGTGTGACGGAGGCGGCGGCAGAGAGGGAAGGGGACAGGTAACACGGGGCCGCGCAGGTGATGAATGTCTCTGTTGTGGCGGCGGTGTTGTGTTGGCGCCGGTGTGGTGTTCAAAGGGCTTACACTTTATGGAGCTGTGCGATACTTATCAATAAAGTACAATGGAATTAGCCAAAAAAATTCATGTTTATATTTTTCTGCGATGAAAGTATGTTATAGGCTACGTCTTTTCATTAAATTTTCACAATTTCAAAGTAACAAGTTTTATTTTACTTTGATAGGATCGGTGAGAGTCTGATGGCATCAGAAACTGGCACAAAACTACTCGCAACGTAAACTTTTTGCCTGCATATTTATGGGTATAACAGGTGACTAGACAGATTATGAACGTTACCACTTCAAAATTTAACAGGTAGGTAGGTGGATGGATGCAGATATCAAAGTAGACGATCAAGATGTGAATGGAATAAAAGAATAGAAATGAAATATATAATGAATGTCACAAAAAGGATGTCCCAATCGATCCAGTTAAGGGTGAGGCAGAAAGTCAAGGAACAAGCTGCTAAACTAAGCTTTCACAGTGCTTGATTCTGAACACTACATCAAATACATTATATTGTACTCCAGTACCTACAGTGTTTTCAGTCCTAAATCACAGGAAACTCCTCGCAGAATTATTATTTAAAAAAAAAATCATTAGGAAATACCATTTAAGCGTCACTTCAATACAAAACCTTTCTGGATTTTTTGTCATGTAGGCAAAAGCACGAGTGCGTAGACGCGGGGACACACACACACACACACACACACACACACACACACACACACACACACACACACACACACACACACATGTCTCCGATAGCTCAGTCGGTAAAGCATTGCACTGCCAGGGTTAACGGCCTGACAGGCGGCATTTCGAGCCCCGCTCAGGGCGGAAACTTTCCGCTGACAGGGAGTGGTTCTGTCCCCCCTAGAGCAAGGGGAATGGGGTGTGTGGTGTGTGAGGTCCTGGCAGTACCCAGAGATCGACTATAATGAGCATGAGCTTGCTCTAGTCGGGAGGGTACTTGCTGGCGACTGCGAGTACAACTCGTAACCAGGCCGTGGTGAATTACACCCATCCACACACACACACACACACACACACACACACACACATTGTTCCTAAGCATTCCAGCATTTCAGTTGAAGTAATGACTCGTGGAAAATGGTTAATTGGCTCATGAATGTAATAATTATGTATATGTGAGTAAGTAAAAGTTACGACTGAATTACTTTTTTATTACCTTGTTTAAATTTCAGACATCATGGACGACACAATGAAGGAAAGGAAGAGAAATTTCGAAACTTTATGAACATCAAAAAAAAATATTAATAAAACTTTTGGCATGAGATAATCCCGAAAAGTCAAGCTGTTTTTTTTAAAGAGAAGCATATGATGTCTGAGCTACCGACACAGCATCAGTTAAATGTTAAGGGGGAGCAGCGGTGTGCCAGAAGGAAAAACATGACAACGGACAAGGACCAAGAAATAGGCGATGCTGGAAAATTGTTGGCATAAAAGTAACACCGATACATAACAGGAAAAACATATGAAAAAGAGGGAAAAAGCAAGCAGCGGGCATCATTTGGAACGCAGAAGATTAACTCCGACCGTGGACCAAGGAGCCCAAACAATAAGGTCAAAATGTGAGCAGACACGAAAATCCTTGAAATGAAACAAATCTATGAGGCTGTCAATACCCGGAATGGTGGAGCTCACACCCAACAGCATCCACAGAAAGCCTCCAAAAAGATTATAAAAACGAGAAACAGATTAATGTGAAAATGAATAAAACAAATGAATCAATCAAATAAACAAATAATAAGTAAATAGACTATAATTGTTTACATAACCTTTACAATGGAACACGGCAATGACCAGACGGACAGAAGGTGGCCAACGAGTCATTACTTAGATCACTGTTATGAAGCACAAGTTGGTGTTTGGCCACGGAGCAAAAGACAAGCTCGGAGTGGCAACGAGGAATCAGTGAGTAAAGTCGCGTTCTCTTTCCCGAGGCGAGGAACAAACGGCCCGAAGGTTATACAGTGATAAAGATCAATATCCAGGTTGTCGCTTTGCCGTGTTTCGTTCACTCCTCAGTATAGTGTGATGCAGCACACACACACACACACACACACACACACACGAGAAAACAAACAAACCTCTTACCGGAAATGACCTCCAATACACACACACACACACACACACACACACACATGATCAAACGCACATACATACATACAAACTCGCCACCAGACCTTCTTTCTCGTAACAAAACCGGTCCACAAAACCAACAAGCAAACAAACAAAGGACTAACTACTCATATTGATATTAGAAAGAGACAAAAGGGGGTGGATGAGTCGTATTTCATATCAAAAAGATCTCCATGCATCCTCTCTGCTGATGAAGTGATGAGAAAATAAAATACGGTGTGCAACATATCAAATTAGGATCTTGTTAGGCCTCTAATGAAGTTTATCTAATACTATTATGTTGTGCAATGAAATATTACTCATGACTGTGTTTTTGTTGAGTCTGTCGTGGCAGAGAGAGAGAGAGAGAGAGAGAGAGAGAGAGAGAGAGAGAGAGAGAGAGAGAGAGAGAGAGAGGGGTGGGGTGGGGGGGGAGGGAGAGAAACAGTCCATCTCGCCACTATTAGCTCCACGG
Organism: Eriocheir sinensis; assembly: GCF_024679095.1. NCBI lineage: Eukaryota > Metazoa > Arthropoda > Malacostraca > Decapoda > Varunidae > Eriocheir > Eriocheir sinensis. The sequence goes on from NC_066525.1 coordinate 9,633,734, forward strand.
CGCAGTGTAGTTGTATATTTAAGGCCACGTAAAAAGGCCCATTCCACCCACATTGCTCGCTCCTCTTCTCCTCCTCCTCCACCTCCTCCTCGTCCTTCCTCCGCCGCAGGTATCATCATCACCTCGCCATAATGAGGCCGCCAAGACCCGCCGCTGATGAATATAACATTACGGCAGCCATTATCAGAGCCTCGAATATCTGATTCCTCTCAGCGAGACTGTCGGGCTCAACGGCGCCGCCCCGACCCGCCCAATCAGGAGACAGGTGTGGTAGGACTCCCTTTGCCCCTTCACCCCACTCGCTATCTCACCCATCCACCCACCCACCCTTCCCGCGTCTCTCCTGCACCTGATACACCCACATCCACGCACCCGCCCGCTCACCTACCCTCCCGTCCACTTACACGTCCTCTCACTCGTACACTTACCAACTGAACCACTAATACACTTAACCACTCAACCACTTACACAACTACCCGTTCATCCTCGCCAACCTACCATCACCAAACTAACCATCCACTCACACACCACCTCCCCACTTGACCACCCACCCAACAACCTATCAACGCTGTCAAACTTTTTTTAGCTCGCTATTCTTATTGATATCATAAGAGCAAAAATATAATCATCATTTTTACTATGAAGTCGTCGTCGTCACCACCGCTACCAAAGACATTCAGTTATAACAACAATCTATCACGAAGCACAAACAATCACCTTCGGCATTAAAACAATAATTATGTCCCTCAGTCACTCGTTCCCAGCTAATTATTATTTTTTTCCATAAACTTCCTGGAGTTCAACAAGCATAAATATTATGTCCGTGTGCTGTGAGTACTGTGGCGAAGGTCAGCCGAGATTAATGCACCTTTAATGTGATAAAGCTTTCAGCATTTAAATTAAATTCGCGGAAATTATCAGAACACTGATTAAATTGGGAAAACACACCGTGATGGGCATCGTGATGTCACACACACACACACACACACACACACACACACACACACACACACACACACACACACACACACAAACAGATCGACTATAATGAGAGATCGACACAAACACCCAGAGATTGACAATCAGGGGATAGGCATAACTTGAAAAGAGGTATAACTCGAAAAGTAGACATGCATTTGCGACGGAAATGAGGTACAAAACCATGCAATTCACAACGTCTATCACCAGAAAAATAAAAAACCAAGTGAGAAAATCGTCGGTAGGGTGAAACTGTAAATTGTCCGCCAAAACACACTTAACTCACAAATTTGGGGATTATACAAAACACCAGCCTTCTGTAGCCCTGCATACGTGTCCATCTTGTGTATACCTTTTTACTCGTATACTATGGAAGCTATTTAAACTTCGAAAATAGTACCTACAAGTCAAAAGATGGTTGACGGACGCGAGGAGCTGCCTTCTTTGAACACTGAAAACAAATATGACGGCGTGTCGTGGCGACTGGATCCCATTTTCTTTCTTTAAAAGTTTATGTATCCAACAACCATTTTCATGTGCTTCATTATTACTTTTTTCTCTCTATGAATAAATTTTAAAGCTTCATTCCGATCTATGATGTTAATTGGCAACAGTAAAATTTTACAATAACAAACTTTATTCTGTCAGCGGCATTGTGATATCTGGCACCGATACACGAATTCTTGACAGTCTCACCATACCAAAGAAAACAAGATAATGCTGAAAATTTATGTTTACAGTTGATTTTTAGAACAGTCCATGCTGTAAATCAAATCAGTAAAATTGTTCCTACATTCAGTATAGACATTTATTTATTGCACTCCTGTTCATTTTCATATAGACGAAAAATTGTGTCGAGAAAGTTAATGCGAGTTACCCTTTCTTACCTACAGGTGGCTGTACGGCACCTGATATCCCCCTCGATGCAATACTAACCTTTTGCAACTCTTAATCTTTCAGTATACCCTTCAGTTCACCAGGCTGCTGTCGTTTTATCCATTAATACTCTTTAGTCACTTGTCAGTCGATAGCTTACTTTCGCTATTTTCTGAATTCCATATTTTACTCAATTTTCTTTATCAGAGCATACATAATGGTATAATCCCTTCAACATGCCTTTCACCAGCTATATACTTGATACATCACGCTCTAGCCATCATGTAGATACCCGAAATCTTACTTCAGGTTAATAAGGTCATCATCAGCTCCTTTACAAACTCTCATGATACTCTGTTGGGATTCCTCAAGTTCTTTAAAGGCTCTGTACGACCGCGCAGCGTCAACATAACTTGGGCAGCCGTAGACTCATAACGTGGACGCGTAGTGTACGGCGACTGTCCTGCCATAGAGGGGAGGGCCGCGGCGAGGCAAGCGGCGAGACGACCCCCAGCCCCCGGGTAGGGCGTCGTTGGCTGGCCGGGCCTCGTCCCCGCATCACTGTCAACGCCCCTCACTACATCAGCCCTAATGACCCCGACGACTAATTGGCCAGCAGTAATTAGTTTGTTCTGCATGTATGCTATTTGTCTCGTGCCGAAAAACCAAAGGACAGCACACCAAGGAGAAACACGCGGCACGGAAAAAATCATGCTGCGAAGAGCGACAAAGTGCGGCAATATCAATAATTACACTCAAAATTAAAACGCCATCTATAACTGTTCACGACTTCATTAATTACTGGTAAAAAACACTCATCGTCCCGGCAATCCATCAGCTCCCAGTGAGCCTCGGGCAAATATTTCACGCGATAATTTTTGCAAATCACTCCACAAAAATGAACAGCCTTTGTTTACCCGAGAGGACACAGTGAGCCGCGCCGTAAAATACTGATGTTTGAGAGCGATGCGCCGTCCATCGCGCCGGCAGGACGAGGGGTTAATGCATTATTTTTTACACTCAGCAAAACTACACCGATTATGAGAGGAGGTACAGCTGTTCGGCGAGACACACGCCGATGGAAGCACCCACTGACACATGTCCCCCATCCCCAAACCCTTCCAATAAATACAGCCTCACACCCATCCCGTCCCTCACGGCCTTATCGCAGCTCACCGTGATCGCAGCAAAGATTGTAACCCGCGGGTGATAGGCGTGAAGGTGAAATTAATGGAGACACTGATTCCCGGCAGAGCTGATCACTCGGGGCATCACACCCTTGTTTAGCAACCGTAAACTTATAACGAGCCTTTGAGTTATCGCTCGGGGCCGATAGCGACGGTGACAGCGGCGATTAAAACCGAGGTTATATTGAGGGGGCGGCGAGGTGTGTGGTGTCGGCCGCCATAATAATGGTCATCATCATTAGCAGGAGCATCGGGCGTCACAATAGGGCCGCCAGCCAAGATAACTCCCCCGGCCCGAGCACCAACATCATAATGATAATCCGGCCCCAGAATGGAGCAGCGTCATAACAGTCCCGGAAGTTTACAACGCTGAGGCAGAGTGCAATGTTGTAGCGAGCACCTCCCTCTCTCCCTCTCCCTCTCTCTCGACCTCTCCTTCCAGTCCTCCCTCCCTCCCTCCCTCCTCCTCTTCCTCCTCCTTTACATGCCAGCGGGAGGAGGGGAGAAGTTGAAGGGAAGAGGGGAAGATGGGAAGATGGTGCGTAGGAAGGAAGGAAGTTAGAGGTGCGTGGTAAAAGGAGAAGTAGGAAGAGGAGAACCAGGAGGAGCATTTGAAGGAGGAGAAGGAAAAACATAGTGAAGCAGTGCACGAGGCCCAGAGATGCATGTGAAATGGAGAATAAATACGAAAAAGTGACGCATAAGAACATGAGAAACAAAAATAAAAAAAATAATAGTGTGAGCAAAGGAACTGACGGCAATGCATCATCATACACATTCGTGGAAAATCAGCTGACATTGGAATGAAAAATGATAGATAATGAAGGATAATGAGCCGGGCTGAAGAACGGATGAAGTTGTTAAACATCAGAAACATGTGAAAGTTTCGCAAATAAATAACAGAAAAAAATGGAAAAAATCATGACGGAAGGAGTAAACAGACCACGAGGAGAAGGAAAAAGAGTTAGAAGTAAGAACAAATAAAAGGAGTGAGGAAAATATATAAGAAGGATACAAAGGATGAGATGAATTGCGAAAGTAGATGAAGAATACAAGAAAACAATGACGACGTAGACGATGACGACGAAGAAAAAGAAGGAAGAGAAAGAGAAAGAGGAGGAGGAACACAAGCACGAGGAGGAAGAGGAAGAGGAGGAGGAGGAAGTGGATTCGGAGGGAGCGCCGGTGCGGGAGGCAGGTGGGTAGGTAGGCGGCTGGCGGGAACAGCGTGCACATCATGGCAAAACAGCCCACTATCTCATGAACTAAAACCCTCTCTTATCTAAACTTGGAGGATCGAGGCCGACAACAGGTTGCCGGGATACCTTAACTTCCCCATACAGCTGTCACCAAGAGGGGGGTCGGATCCTATTCTCCTCTGATGGCTGGAGACGCTTTTTTGTTATCCCATCACGAGTGTTGCGACTCCTCCTCTTCCTCCTCCCCTCCTTCTCCTCCTCCTCCTTACTTGTCCTAGTGTTCAAGGTGAGTCTATTCTCCTTCCAGAGCTTTGTGGAGGAGAGAGGAAGGGATGGAGGAGGAGGAGGAGGGGGAGGAGGAGGGGGAGGAGGAGGGGGAGGAGAGAGGGAAGGAGTAAGGGAAGGTGGATTCAGGGAAGGGAGAGGTGGAGGTGATACTCGGACTCATATTTGAGGGGAAAGCAGAGTCTAGGAACCGAGTGTCTGAGGGAATTTTAAGGTGGTGAAGTGATGTGAGCGGGGACGCTGATGTTGTTTTGAGGGGAAGTGAGGTGACTGCTGGGGGCCGAGGAAAGGATGCTGTGAATGAGGAAGAGGAGAGGAAGAGGATAGCTGTATTTACTTGACGGGGTGCTGTGTGAAGAGAAGAAGGGCTGTATCCTGCACTGAGTAGTAAGAAGAGCTGTAGGGAACGGAGAAAAGGTTTGGGGGAGATGTGAGGAGGGCAGAGAGAGACCTAGAGGGTGCAAATGAGAAGAAGGATGCGGGGGTGAACAAAGGGCAGTGAAGGGTGGGGAAAGGTGTTGTGAGGGTGAGGAGAGAGGCTGTAAGGGAAAGAGAGGAGTGTTGTGAGGAGTGAATAAGGGTGCTGTGATTGGACGGAGAGGAGGGCTGTGAAGTGTTGAAAGGAGAGAAGTGCTACAGAGTAAGGAGAGTGGTGTTGAGGGTGGCGAGGACGGGGTCGTGAGGTGGGCAGGCAGGTTATGAAGTGACCAAAACCGATGCCTCGTTGGTGTTGACAAACGGTGTTGTCGCCGTTTACAGGCCAACAACCTGCTCAGGGCCTCTAAAGCAGGTGAATGTGGGCCGCGGGGCGACAGCTTCCCTTTCCCTGACGAAACACTTCCAGTTAATATTTCCCAAACTCGCGCGAATAATAGCCGCCTTGAGTGAGGCCGCGTGTCAATATTTCATTATTAATTTGCTTCCCTTCAAAAGTTTGCTCTTTCCGGCGGCAGCGGCAGCCACTCCTGACACATAATCATACGTCAGGCAGCGAAGCGCTCAAACAACACAACAAAAACAAATTCCATATGGTCCTGAAAACTTACCTGGCCATATCCACTAATAAACTTCAAAGACACAACAAAACTCCATTTGATAATGGAAAAAAATCATCCTGTCTGACTTTTACCACTCCAATAATTAACAAAACCGTTTGCCAACAAAAATCATGAAGCCCTCGGCTCCCGGCCTTTGATGAGAAAATTTGGAATTGGCGTTTGCGAGCGGCGGTGTAGCAAGTTTGATATGCCCTGAGGAAATTTAAATAAGTGTCTGAAAGGGGTGAACGTAATTAAAATTGTGAGGATAGAGAGGACTTTTGAGAGTGTACGAAACGGCTTCGTCAGAACAAAGGCGGCGGCCCAAACGGAGAGGCGCCGAGGCGCTTGTCCCAAGAATTGATTTGTTTTGAGTATCTTATTTACACACACAGTCTGATAATTTAATCCGTAATTAAATTGGAATGGAAAGGACATCTATAGACGTTTGGTCAATAATGACGGAGGAGGCGGGTATTTATGTAAGCATTATTGACACGGACTTAAATTGAATCCCGTGAAGCTCGTAACTTGACCATTTTATAAGCATTCTAATACCCGGCCGGGGAAGGCGATCACCTCTTATCATTCCCTCGTATTGACGGCCGCCCCGCGCGGGGGTGGCAGCGGCTCAGGGCGTCGCGCCAAGGCCTACCACTGCCTGTTACGTGGTGTTGGAACAGCCTCACGAGGGTGTCGGCGGGGAGTGTTCCTGCAGCGGGCGGGGGAAAAGTAAGGGGGGGGGGTCATTCCCCTCTAAGTGTCACCAGGAGAGTCACAGCGATAAAATAGGTCATGTTCTCCACAGCCTCCACCACCACCACCACCGTTACCACCACCGCCATCAATACCAACACCACTACGCACAACCATAACCACCACCATCACCACCCCAATCATAACCTCCCCCACGACCAACACCACCATCGTCCCCGTCACCATAAAAACCTTATCTCCCCTATCACTGCCATCTTCCATCCTATCAAGATCACATCTCGAAATACCCTTATCACAACAACTAATAACGTCACTATCATCAAAACTACCATTACTATCACCATCGGTACCCACTATACCACCCCCTGGATCTCTACCCCAGTCACCAGTACACCCACGACCACCCTCACCACCACCACCGCCACCATAACTAACAACCACGACGGCAATAATAGCACAAGCAGACTAACGACGCCCACAACGTGCGGCAAAAACAATATTTGGGTTTCCGTTCGAGCAGTCATGTACAAACAGCAGGACACTGAGTCGCCATTTCACCACCACGCCTCAGAACATAATGCCCCCTATAGCGCCCCCTTCCCCTCGCTCCCTCCTCCCCCTCTTCCTCCTCTTCCCCTGCTGCCTATATCCCTCCGCCTCCAGCCGTATAGCCTGTACATCGCGTCACCCACATCAATAACTTTCAGGGAGCGTTTGTTGATGTTCACTCTATATAAACATTCCGCGGCAAACACATTCACGGTTCCGCAGTACACACATCACGCCCGCTATGATTTATCTCTCCAGGTCAACAAATAATCGTGACATGGGGTTACAACTCCAATAAACAAAAATAATGGTTCACTGCCTCCCTCCGCCGCCGCCACCGCCTCCGCCGCCCACTGGTGCACACGGGGGAGGGGGCAGAGGGGAGAGGGGGAGGGGGGAGCCGCGCCCCTGTAATGCGCCTGCCGGGGGTCTCCTTGGCAGGCTTTTTCGCTTTTTTTTTTCAAGTCAGCCGGAAAGTTTTACAGTGAAGATAAAATGTAATTAATTCAATAGCGCCTGAAGGTATTCCCGGGGTCGGAGATTATAATACTAATTGAGCCATCTCTGGGAACTTACGGCAGCTCCCAATTTTAAGTAACGCCCGCTACTCCTCACGCGCCGCGGGTTACGGGCTGCATACTAATCACACTTACACCTCCAAACTACAACCTAAAGGCGGCCGTTGGGTATACAATTCCCAACATTCCTTTTCACAAAAATCGCTTCTCACACTCATCCAATTGACACTAAACTGAGGAAAGTATTATATATCCAGGTGGGTCACCCCGCCATTATTTCCCGAAAGCTGGAATAAGAAACTCGTAGAAGAAGGAACCACTCACTACTGCCCTTTTATGATGCGTTTCAATTCAGCGTCCGAAAGCGACGGTGAAACATCCAATAGTCATTATCGTTCGGCTTAATTAGATGGTGAGTTCAAAGGGCTTAAAAAGTCGATCCCAAGCGCGGCATCTCCGTCGGCGAAATGGGATTAGTGCCGGGGAAAATGTGGCCCTTCGCTCCCCCGTGAGGATACTGCAGGGTCGTGCCACGCGGCGGGCGGGGAGAGGGAGGGACGGAAGGAGCGGGAGTGAGTGAGGATCGGGGGAGCAAGAGAAAGAGGGCGAACGACGAGGAGAGAGAATGGCATAGCGGAAAAGAACCGAAAGAATAAAGAAAGTCAAATACAACACATCTTATGCCTTTAAATAAATCAAATAAGTAGGCTATCTAGCAGTCGTAGTAGTCAAAATAAATAAACTTCAAGTAATCATAAAAAAGCAACAAAAGATCATATAACAAATCGTAAGAAAAAAAAAATAAACAACGAAGAGAAAAAGAATTATTTGAAAGGGTAATTATTAAACTCAAGCGACACGCGGATCGATCTTGACACATCGATCCCAGACGCTTGTAAGAGAATAGATATAAAAAACAAAGATGTAGATTCCTTTGTTGTATAAAAAAAGGGCTGGAAGAACGTGTGTCTGTAGGGGGTAGGGGGGGGTTAGAGAGAGAGAGAGAGAGAGAGAGAGAGAGAGAGAGAGAGAGAGAGAGAGAGAGAGAGAGAGAGAGAGAGAGAGAGAGAGAGAGAGAGAAATGGCTGTGGAAGGAAGTAGAAACCAGGCAATAGGAGGCGGAGGTGGAGTCAGAGTCGTAGGAGAAGGAGGAGGAGGAGGAGGAGGAGGAGAGAGGATGGACTGGCGGGGACACAGTCTGAAGTGGCCCTGAGGTGCAGTTGAGAGGGAGCGAGAGAGAGCGACACACACACACACACACACACACACACACACACACACACACACACACACACTTCTTGGGGGCTCACGGGCTACCGGGGAAGGAACGCTGAACAAAATTGTGAGAAGCTGGCGGGAAATGGACTCGAGGAATTCACGCTCACAATGAAGAACAATTTGGTACACGCTTCACCTTGCCCGACGCGGCGCAAAATAGGAGAGTGAGGAAGAAAAGACGCTGCGACCGAACGGGAAGACTCAAATGAGAACCATAATGGGGGATGGACTTTGTCTCGAGTAGGCGGGAGTCAGCATGTTGGCAACGGTGGGAGGGAGAGAGAAAGAGACCGAGGTAGACAGAAGGAAAGGGAGAGATAGTGAGAATTACATGCAGGGATAAAGGACAAGGTTAGAAGAGGGGGAGGTGAGATAAGGATGTCTAAAGGGTGAGGAAAAGAAAGGGGAGGGAAGTAGAAGGCAGTAGAAAAAAAAGGAAAGGGAAGGAGATGGAAGCAACGTTACATGCAGGGATAAAGGAAAGGGTTAGAAGAGGGGGAGGTGAGATAAGGAAGTCTAAAGGGTAAGGAAAAGAGAGGGGAGGGAAGTAGAAGGCAGTAGAAAAAAAAGGAAAGGGAAGGAGATGGAAGCAACGTTACATGCAGGGATAAATGAAAGGGTAAGAAGAGGGGGAGGTGAGATAAGGATGTCTAAAGGGTGAGGAAAAGAAAGGGGAGGGAAGTAGAAGGCAGTAGAAAAAATGAAAGGGAAGGAGATGGAAGCAACGTTACATGCAGGGATAAAGGAAAGGGTTGGAAGAGGGGAGGTTGAGATAAGGAAGTTTAAAAGGTGAGGAAAAGAAAGGGGAGGGAAGTAGAAGGCAGTAGAAAAAAAAGGAAAGGGAAGGAGATGGAAGCAACGTTACATGCAGGGATAAATGAAAGGGTAAGAAGAGGGGGAGGTGAGATAAGGAAGTCTAAAGGGAGAAGAAAAGAAAGAGGAGGGAAGTAGAAAGAAGGAGAAAATAGGAAAGGGAATGAGATGGTAGCAACGTTACATGCACGGATAAAGGAAAGGGTTGGAAGAGGGGAGGTTGAGATAAGGAAGTTTAAAAGGTGAGGAAAAGAAAGGGGTAGGAAGTAGAAAGCAGTAGAAAAAATGAAAGGGAAGGAGATGGAAGCAACGCAGAGGGAAGGACAAAGGGTAGGGTTGAGGCTAAGGAAGGGGTGAGACTCTATGAAAGGGAGCTTAGGGGGGTAATACGAGTGAAAGGCGTGGATCAGGAAGGAAGAAAGACAGAAAGGAGACGATAGAGATGGAAGGAGTATACAGGCACAGACAAAGTGTAGAGGCGAGGTTGAATCCAAGGGGGAGGGGAGACTTGAGGAAAGGGCGCATAAGGAAAGGCTAGGGATGCAGGGGGTGACGCGGGGGTGTAGTGGCGGGGTATTCATGAGGGTGACGGGTGGGACACTGTAACGCATGGCACTGTGCGCGAGGAGGGCTCCACGACTGCGCCAGGCACCTAAGGATAGAGGGAGTGTCACTGTTATATGAAGTCATGTAGGCGAGGGAGATATGGCATTGTTGTGTGAGGCACTGTGCAGGCCGGCAATGTTGCGCCTTTGTTACGGCACCACTGGGAGGAGGAGGAGGAGGAGGAGAAGGAGGAGAATGAATGTGAAGAGTAAGAGGAGGGAGAATATGAGGAGGACTATGAGAACGTGGAATGGGAGGAGGAAGAGGATGAGAAAGAGGAGAAAACATGGAGACAAGGAAGAGCAGGCAACAGACAACCTACTGGCTTAAAACGAGACTGCTGGCTTTGGTGATCTGATAAATTCGTCATGTTCTTCAGTGGCCTGCTGAACATATTAAAGCACTTACTTTCGGTAACTTTCCGTTCACTCCTGACACAACAAGGTAACGGTTAGTAAGGTTAATAAGGTTTTTAAAGGAGTTGATCAGTTTTACATTATATAGTTCTTCTAAAAGTCTTCTTTTCTTTTCTAGTGGCGGATGACTGTTCAAGAAAAAAAAAACGCCTGCCGATGTCTGTACAACGTCGAATCACTGGAATTATTTCGCCGTTATTTTTAGTTCTTGGGTTGGTTTGGGGTTAAAAAAAACGAATTGGAGTGATCGATGTTTTTGTTCAGCTACGTATTTGAAGATCTGAATCAAATCCCCTTATTAGTCGTCTTCTTTACGAAGCAAAGTGGTTGAGTAGCTTTAGACATTCTTTATACAGATGTACCTACTAAGGAGGCACTATTTTCGTAGGGCTTGGCTGCCCTCTTTCAAGTAATTCGATGTCCTTCTTATAAGTACACAACCAAAACTGCTCTCCGTATTCCAAGTGAGGTTTTTACCAACGATTTATACAAAGATAATATTACTGTTGACGCCTAACACTCGAAGTTCTTCGTTAGGAACCCGATCATAGCATCAGATTTTTTTAAAGCTAACTTATAGTGCTTTGTGTGTTTCAAGTTACTACTGAAAGTGACCATGACCCAAAACAACAAACTGTTTCTGCACAACAACAACAACAACAACAACAACAACAACAACAACAACAACAACAACAACAACAACAACAACAACAACAACAACAACAACAACAACAACAACAACAACAACAACAACAACAACAACAACAACAAACAGGAGGAGAATAAAGGTAATCTGGAGGAAAACGAGCAGGAATATGAAGAGGAAGCTAAGGAGGAAGACTCGTCCAGACACAGGGGAGAGAAGGAGGACATTTACTATAATAAGGAGGAACGAGAAGGGCGGGGTGGGGCGTCAGGCACAGGGGCGCTGCAGGGCAGGAGTAGCTAGGGAGCCGCCCTTCGCCGCCCTACAGGAGCCTCCTCAGCAATGTGTGCCTATACCCATACGCCGGCACATAATAACCTGCTTTCAATGTCTCTGTTTATGTACATGTATCTGTAAATAGCACGATGAACTACCTAAGGAAACCCGATTTAGAGTGAAAATGTACTCGCAGCATAATACATATATACTGAAACAGAAGTGCACCTATCAGTTATGGAGTCCACAATTGTGTTCCAAGTGGTTTCTCTGTAATACGTAAGTCGATGTCATAATAAAAGGACAAAATGATGCGAGTGGAGGTAACCTGAGCAGCCTCTTTGGTGTTCACACATACTGTATATTCAGTGTGACTGGCGACAGTGGTGAGAAAACCTATACATGCAGGCAAACTCAGGCACACAAATTATAAACAGAGACTGCTGCTCGGCTACGGCAAACACTCCCCAAACACACACACAATCACACTCGTGACTTTTTTTTTTTTAATAAGAGATCATCTCGTTTACCTTCAAGGGAAGTGACGAAAGACAGTGAAGAACACTTACCTGAAAAATAAGAAAAAACATATATGATGTAATATTATTAACAGTAACATTAACATTAATAACAACATTAGCAACAAAAACAACAAAAACAACAACATCAGCAACAACAGTAACACTCATAATAATAATAATAATAATAATAATAATAATAATAATAATAATAATAATAATAATAATAATAATAATAATAATAATAATAATAATAATAATAATAATAATAATAATAATAATAATAATAATAATAATAATAATAATAATAATAATAATAATAATAATAATAATAATAATAATAATAATAATAATAATAATAATAATAATAATAATAATAATAATAATAATAATAATAATAATAATAATAATAATAATAATAATAATAATAATAATAATAATAATAATAATAATAATAATAATAATAATAATAATAATAATAATAATAATAATAATAATAATAATAATAATAATAATAATAATAATAATAATAATAATAATAATAATAATAATAGATAATAATAATAATGAAATAATAGCAGACGAAGAAGAAAAAGAAAGAGAAAAAGATGAAAAGATGTACAACATTACATCTGTAACATTTTCTTATTCACTTAAGGTCAGTCCAGCCTGGTACATATTCATACACAAGCTAACAACCGTCAGCACAGCGTGTGGACGCGCCACGGTGGTGGTGAAGTGCAGAGGCAGCAACACAGGGATGGGGAGGCGGTGTATTTACCGGCCCCGCAAGACATGCGAACAACAATAACTTTTCTTCCTGTGGTATTGTCCCTTCGCACAGATCATCACCCTTACGAGAGGTCACGTCAGTGAGGGAGGGAGAAAAAAATCATAGCCAAGTGATGTGTAATGTAGGAATAAAAGCTTCCCATGGTGACGCTAAAATAGAATAAAAAAAAACATGAAAATAAAAAAAGAAACGGCCCACAGTTATGCTAATAAAAAATGTATAAATAAAACTGAGACATATAGTTATGCAAGTAGACATCTAAAGTCACATTCATAACATGGAGCGCGGGTTCTTTCTGCTCTGTGCTACACAATGATACTGGGGCATGATCTGCAGGAACTCGTAAGGACGGCAAAGGTACAGCACAAAGTCAACGTCCTCGCCGCCTCTTGCTGCCGACACATGTGCCGTTGAGAAGAGGCGTGTCACGGGCAGGCCGTCGTTAGGGTGGTTTGTGAGGCTGCGCAGCGCTTTGGTTCCTCAGCTATTGGCGGGTGATCTGCTGAAGCCATCTTGTGAACCTCATGTGTATCACGGGTGTGTGTGTGTGTGTGTGTGTGTGTGTGTGTGTGTGTGTGTGTGTGTTGTAACTTAACTGTCTATTCCGTGTAAAGATATAACTGTTGGTGTATTGACGTCATTAAACGTATCATGAGATAAACTGATAACACAAATCGTGGTGAATTGCTTAGTTTGTGCACATTCTTTTAACGGTGTACTTATCTACATTCGTTTAATTAGTAAAAAAAATCTTCAAAAAAATAATAAAGCTCATAGCGTTAGCGATAAGCTCATGGAAGTCGATATGGTTCAAGAGAGAGACCTTTATTAGGAGATAAAGGAGAGGGAGCGTGAGGGAGGAAATCGTCATCAGTGCCTTAATGGCTCCCCCCACCCCACCCCCAAAGAAAAGTATCGAGTAATCCATCCAGTCTCAACATCATAATAACGGTGCACTCCAAATCCACGAACATAGACCGTCAAGCCAAGCGTGTGGTTCTGAGCCGCGGCGGTGCCAGGTCGTGGGAGGGGCGGCGGCGGTGGCGGCGGCGGCAGACACCTCGACACCCAACGACAAGAACATGAGCTAATTTCAATAAAACCAAGACTGCTCCCACACGTAATTCCAAGGCGAGTGTAGTGAGTATATTCCCTCCCCTCTTCCCTCCGTCTCTCCAGCGCCACGGCTCCCTTGGGCCGGCTGAGGGGGGGTGGGGACGCGGAGGGGTGGGTAGGGAGAAGTTCAACCCCAGCAAATGGTGCACATTTGTTCGGTGACATGTGAGACGACCAGGAGACAGCCGGGAGTGATGGCGGCCGTGTCTCATCCCTGCCTGCCATTTTGCATGTGCCTCCGCGATCATCTCGGGCGATATCCGCGTCGTCTGTTATCTGGAGCCCCATCTGGCGAGTGATGCATCTGATCAACTTTACCCTCGTGCCGTAAAGATTTCTTCTGCCCCTTATTAAAGTGTTTGTCGCAGACGCAGCGTGGGATAGGTCCTCTTCACCCTGACACAGGAGGCGGGGAGCAGCAGGCGAACACAGACCGTCGGAGGAGTGATGACACAGCTTCCCTCCTGGATCCTGGTTCCTCAGAACGAGTCGTGTTTACATTCACATGCTTCACTCAAGTGGACGCCCACACCCCCTCAACTCGCTCAAGTTCGGGAGTTTAGTAATAATAAATAAGAGGATTTCCCCTTGATATGTAGATAAGTTTATCGGAGGATATGGCCAAGGCCTTAAAAACGAACCCTTTTTTGCACGGGAAGACGTGCTGAACGTTCTCGGCGTCACGGGGAGCGATTCGCCGTGTCACTTACAGACAAGTGTTTGGAAGCCTCCTCGCCGGATCCGGCAGAAAACTTTCCTGGACAAACTAAATCCTACATTTGATTCAAATCTTTAGTATGGACTCTCCATACGGAATGGGCCCTTTAACAAACGGACGGCATGCCTAATATGAAAAGTCAAATATCACACTCAGCAGGTGAGGCACTTCAGATGGGATTCAATCCTTTATATGGCAGACATCCACACAGGACGACCAAAGTCGGGGCAGAACATTTACATAATTTATTTCCCGTTTGCCATCGCCCAGTCGGGAGATGAATGTCCACTAGGAAAGGTTCTCCATCTGCACTTGGCAACAAGGCAAGGCAAGACTTCCCAGCACCAGGTGTGTCGTGACGCTCAGTGCGTTGCGCCACCACCGTTCTCTGGAGCGTGAGCACGTTCCTCGGCCTCCTTATCTTCTTCAATTCCACCACCTTTTACAGGCACAGGAACGGGTAGCCTACTTTCAAATAAATTCATGGCGACTCTAACGATGTGGATGAAATTCCATTTTTTTCATACATTTCATACCGAGTTATAAATGAGCAAGACTGGGCTGGTGGGCTGGTGGGCTGGTGATCACTTCAGCATCACGACGCCGACTTTTAACGACCATCCTCAACTGGAGGTATTCTTTACAATCCAGTGAGATGTCGAGGAATAAGTTATTGGTTATTTACAGCCTTACCTGAGCTACAATTGATTAGTGAGTATAAGTAAAAAATTTCTATGTTACACACTTTAGTTTCTGGTTTCAATAAAAGTGCCGTGCTTATGCTTTTTTTTTTTTTTGTGCGTGGGAGATAAAACCAATCCAACTGTCAGACCAAAAAATCCATGTCAGACAAGACTTTCACGACAAAAAATCTGCATAGTTATTGCCGGAGGAGGCACCTCCGGCCGCCGGACTGAGCTCACAAAAGATTGTTATGGATCCCGGGTTTAAGGTCCAGTCATCAGCAGTAACCGAGAGTCACAACTCAGCCGTGTCACCGAAATCAATGGCTCGGCGGCCAGCCAGAGCTATAAAACTTATCAATGCCCCAACCTGACCTGACCTCCGGAACGAGTCTGTCAACGTCGTCGGTGCTCGCCACCAATCACCGGCCAGCCCGCCCCTTGCTTGTCTATCACTTGGCCAATCATCTCAAAGTGCTTATCGAGGAGCATATCTCACCACCAATCACGAAAATGTCTCATTCGCCCGTGTCCACCAGGAGCCAATCACGATAAAGAGCTATCTCAGTTTTAATTACTTCACGATTAATCCGTCGCGTCGTGATGGGTGGGTCCGCCGAGCTAAATTATCCAATGAAGAAATTAACCCCGCAAATAGGAGCTCGTTGGAGCCCCACTGGGGAGCGCGGCCTTCTTGCCCATCACATCTAATTATCTAATAAAAACAATAGCGCGCAGCTTTAATGGGAAAGTGATGAAAGATGGAAGAGATAAGGGAGTTATTGGCCATAAAGAAGCTGTTCCTGCGAGAATGACGCCATTACGATGCCCCCGATAAGGTGAGCCGCGAGGTGAGGTGCGGCCCGCGGCCAAACGAATGGCTAAATGCATGACCGATCCCAGACATGGCGGCGTGCATGGACCAAGGAACATTAGCTCCGAGTTAAGAGACTGTGGTATCGACGTAGGGAGAGTAGGAGGGGCTGAGGGCGTCTGTTTCTCTCTGTATACGACTTCGGGGCAAGGAAAGTCTGAAGCGAAGACAAGATCGTGGACGAGGGATAAAAAGTTAACACACGGATGCAAAATAAGAGGGAGAGGGAAAGCTGTGTTGGCTGGAAATTAAACAATACTTCATAAGAGGGTGAAAAGGAAGAGATGTACCAAGGAATGTTCCCTTATTCAGCCTCGAACACTGAGTGAAGGAAAGCTCCAGACATACGTACTCGTAATAATGTTTAACGAACAGGCAGCCAGCAAGGAAACCGTTATAGTTTCTTGCAGTGGTGCCAACAGGGTACTGGGGCGACGCTCAAGGGTCGAACGCCGTCTGCCGCCCGCACACCATGCACGTCCAGTCTGCGCCGAAGAGATGTTGGCAAAATAATGGCCAATTTTAGCGGTTGCGTGAGTGTTCTGTACCTCAGTCGCCCCCTTGTTCCCCCCTAGGTCCCCCCCTGGCGTGGGATCCTCACGCCGGGACACGGGAACCCTCGCCTTCACCGTGTAGACGCAGAACGTAGCTCGATATTTCGCAGACCGCAAAACATTTCCTCGGTGATGGCTAATTTACGGCCTAGAAGCATGGGTCGTGGCGAGGTATTAGTCCTAAGGACGCGGCCGACAGCTATGGCCACAAGGCCCATTACTCACATTACTTGCCTCATTAGTAATATTTTCCCCAGTGGGAGGGTGGAGTTCGCAATAATTTGTAAACCACATTGGCTGCAAAATGCCTGCGCCCTCAGCCTGTCTGCACGCCTGGAAGGGGATCCTGCAGCGGGGAAGGTCTACACCACCACCTCCCCTCCTTCATGTCAAGAGGGCAATAATAAATGCTCACTTGGGCCCGGCATTCCGCGTCCCCGGGGTAGAGCTTTAAGTTACCTCGAAAACAACAGTCCACCACACTCCCTTTATACATGTGAGTGATACTTTTATTTATGAAAAAATACACAATTAGCTGTACTGTACATCAGCAATAAGTAGAGGAGGATATGCATGGAGCAGAGTGATACGATACACAATAATATGAATGTTGCGATGCCTGTGCAGGCACCACGCACGTCACTCCCGACAATGACACCGATGAATTTCTTTTATTTTCTTCACAGTATTTACTCATATGATTCGTATATTTATTTGAAAACGGCATCTCGGTGAAAAAAGAGGACATGAAATTCAAACTTTATTTGAAAATTAAAGGATATTACATTTAAACATTATCTGAAACAAAATTATTCATAAACATAACCCTTCAGCTTCAGCCTCAACCATACATCTTAATGCAAGAACGTGTTTGGCTGTTTCGTAGACATGCTTACGAGCGTACAGCTGTCTGACAACCTCTGAAGGTTATCCATATCTGTCTGTCTGTTGGTCAGTCTACCTGCCTTGTTTCTCTGTCAGTCAGTCTGCCTGCATTTATCTGTATGTGTACATGTTTGCATGCATATTATGTATGAATGGATGCACGTATGTATAAATATATACATATATATGCATGTATACATATTGTATAATTATGTGTGCCTTTATGTTATTATATGTACGTATACATGCTTGAATATTTATGTATTTATGTATGTACCACATGTATAAATGTATATATATACATGCAGGTATTTATCCATACGTATGCATATGCATGTAGGTATACATTTATGAAGCTTGATATAAATTATGTATAGACTCGTGAGTAACGCACGCATGAATACCAGTAGAACTACCGTGTGTGAAGAATATTCCGTGTGTGTGTGTGTGTGTGTGTGCGCGAGCGCGCCTGGCTGAGGCAAGGGTAGGGCGTCAATCTACCGGGACGGACGGGTTGTGGGGCTCGGGCGGGGTGAAGGAAAGGGGTGGGGAGGGGGGTCGCAGCTCCCCCTCTCCGCAGCGTCGGGGTGAGTAGCCTTGCCCCGCTGAGATACGATCAGTTTATGCAGGAACACTACTTCCTCTCATTGCGGGCCCGAGCATCATTCCCCGACGCAGAACACAACTAAGGAAACAAAAACACTGAGGGAAACTGGCGACCAAATCTACGTTAGCGCCTCTTATAAACGTCACCGGGGAGCCCTCCACTGCGGCCCCATAGATCAGGCCGTCCATGGGCCCTGCGGAGCTTCCCTTTGGCGAGTAATTATCATAAAACGAGCATTTGTATGCCCACGCCCGGGGTCCTCCCGCAGCTCCCCGCAGGACCTCTACACCCCCGCTTACCCAGCCTGCCCCCCGGCCAGACCCAGGATGAAGACGTCTGACCATTGTCGGCGGTGAGTGACGGTCGGCAGCCATGACTTACTGCCGGAGGAAGCCTCGATAAGGAGAAGCTACGAGGCGGAGGCTGCGTCAAGGTGGACGAACAGACAAGCAAACAGCGTGAGGAAGAGATAAGTGAGAGGTGCGCGCCTGATGGAAGACGACGCACCAAAGACGAGGAGAAGGAAAACACATCAGAGGTAAACTATGAACTCTTTTGCTGAGCAACACTGCCGTAAGGGGGAAATATGAAAGGACTGAACCGAAAATAGTGTTACAACACATTCAGAAGAGACAGAATAGGGAGAGGAGGAGGATGCTGGAGGCTCGTGTCCACGGTGAATGGTGGGACGAGAGGCAGCGGCGGTGCAGACTATTACATCAGGAAAGCCGTAGTGAGAGAGAGAGAGAGAGAGAGAGAGAGAGAGAGAGAGAGAGAGAGAGAGAGAGAGAGAGAAACTGAGACAGAGAAACAAAGAAACAGAGACACAGAGAAACAGGGACACAAACAGAGAAAGAGACAAACAGACAAAAAAACAGGGAAACAGAAGGACAGAGAAACAGAGAGACAGAAAGAAAGACAGACAAAGAGATAGAGACAGAGAAAGAGACAGAGATAGAGAGAGCCAGCCAGCCTGCCGAGGAGTCAGAACAAAGATGAAACTATAGTGAGTTGGAAGCTTGTGGGATTTAAAAGCTTCACAGAAATCGCGGGGCCGTAAGGGTCGGGAATCAGCAGGAACAGTGAAGCCTAAATTAATAGCGAGGCCAAGGCATTACGCGGGGCAGGGAGGGAGGGAGAAGCAGGGGCTGTGGGGCTGAGAAAGGCAATACGGTGCTATCAGGAGTATCAAGACCTCTCTCCACCCCTCTCGTTCTGTTTTCTTTTGTCGGGGCAGCGTCTTAGCGAACATTTTAGTTGCTGTTTTCTTTTGTTTTCCGCCCTTGAGCTGCTTCCCTTGCTGTTAAAAAAAAAGGCAGCCCAGATGGGAGCAGGTGAGCAGAGGGGAGCAGGGGAAAGCAAGAACAGCAACACGTCAACAGGAGTAGCAGTAAGTCAGCAGGGAAAGCAGTAACTCAGCCGGGATAGTAGGTCAGCAGCAGGGAGGACATGAGGCTGTCAGGGCGGGCAGGGGGTCAACATGGAGGGCGGGAGGGAGCACAAAGGGAGGGGGTAAGGAGACGAGCCAAACAAACAGGTAAGTTACTCATGGCTCATAAATCTGCCACACCTGAGACCGAGCGGCTTGGAGGAGACAGGGATCTAACCCACGCTAGTGACGGGGACAAGGGGGGTAAGGGGGAGGGCGAAGATGTGACGGTGAGGGGGAGAAGAAAAGGGGGGGGGGGCGACGTGACGGGGGTCGTGTGTGTTGAAAGTCTGGAGCATCGCCTTAAATAATTTGTGTTCAGACGACTCGCCAGCAAGCACAATGAAGAGAGTGAGAAGTTTGAAGGTCATGCGCTGACACCAAGAGAATTATGTATCGTCAGTCTTGTCAGGGTAACTTTAATGAGGTTTTGTGTTCTGAAATACTTCACTCGAGTACCCTCCATCCCCCTACCCGCGGCATCCACCCGTGACGACTCTATACAGGGGCCTCGCTTGCCCTTTTATGGTGCAGGCCTTGTGTGCCGGGAAGCCAGACGTGTCAGGCAAAACTAAACACGGCAAAGGTTATTAGTCTCAGCATTCTCCACCTAACTGATGCTCTCCCTCCACTCTGTTCCCTTCCATCACAAGAGTTGCTTTTTTTTCTAACGCTGACCACGGCCCCCGACATTTTTAAAGCTATTTCCTCTCCATCATACAATAACAAAAAAGTAGACCTTTAATATTTGTACCTGAAAACATCGTGATACCTTATTATCTAACGTTTTCCTAACTTAAGGATCCTCCAAATGAAAAAGAACCCCAGATGTTTGCCAAGTGAAGTGGATGTAGTAGGATTTCACTCTCTTTGCCAAACAGTTGAGTTCTTCACAATAATAAGAAGGAAACAGGTAGAAATTATGATTTATAAGGACCACCACAGCCAAAACCACTGCCTCCCCCTCTACAAGGTGAAGGAAGTGGCCGCCTCCCAACAGCAGGAGTCCGTCAGTGTCCGCAGTGTGGCGACCAACAACATGAGTCACCTCAGTCGCTGTGCAGAATTCGCCATTTGTTTGAATCTTTATGCGTGTGAAGCTTATTCCGCGAGTCATCAGAAGCGCATCAGGCTCCCCGTGAATCGCTGGCCACAAGGAAATTATGATATATAAAAGCGGTTTTGGTAACCTGGGGAGTCGAAGAAATCCTGTTAGAGGCAGCCGAGTTAACACTCCATTAGTCTGGTTCGGCGTTAAAGTTCGTCCCTCGGAGGCGTTGTCTGGTACATACGGTCTTTTGTCCCGCAGCTATAGCGTTGTTTTGGCAGCCGAACGAAAAATAGCAAGACTTGAGGTCGCGGAGGAGTGAGGGAAGAGCAGCACTTTTGTTGAGGAATTGTTTGATCGGCAAAAAGATGACAAGGGGAGGCAAGGAAAGAGAAAGCTCATGTCAGTGATATTGGCTTTCCAATAACATATTGACAGTTATTTCCGATCATCAGACTCATCTGCTGCCCTCCGGAGTGACGTCACTTGGAGCCGCGGGGCCCGGCGGGTGGCGGCGGCGGAGGGGCCTTGCGACGCCACCGCCACTGCCGCCACACGACGCATCGTGGCTGGTGCAGCAGTACAAGAGAAGCTTTTCGTTTACGACTTCTGCGTATTAAGCAAAATTCACTCAAAGGAAGGCACAAAACGCACACATAGTTAACCAACAGCCAACACACTGGCCTGTCAAAGCTATTGCCGCGGTAGTACAAGATGAGTTACAGGGCTGCAAACCCTTGAGTAATACTTCCTAACCACTTCTTTGTAATAAAATGGAAAACCAGACTCCACTGATCTGCGGTGATGAATGTCTAGAAGACGTTTTTATTGATTTTCTGATCGGTAGACATCTCAAGCCAAAAAAAAACAGTATAATCATACAATTATGATACATTTTGGGGGACAATAATTTCCATTTTTTGTTACACTGCCTCCCTCAATAATCACCCCATTTCTCCGGGTCGTGACCGAGCCCCAAGCCGTTATCTTCCAGACCTTTACTCCCACCGCCCTCACTTCTTTCGTGAGCCACCACCACCACCACCACCAAGCCCATCACCTATCTTTAGCTCCCCTCGTAACTCACCCCTACACCTCGTCCGCCACTGTTATCTTCATTCACTACTACCACTAATCTTCACCTCCGCTCGGAACTCTAGCCCTACCTCCGACACCACCGTTACCTTCACCATCACCGCTACCATCACCAACACCTCCATCACCACGGAGAGACAACACAAACTACCCTTCGTTCATCCCTCGTCAGATACAACGACAGTCACATCTTGCCGGGCTGCACCACCACCATCACTCCCTTACGAACGCTCACACAGGCATGAGAGTTAGTGAAGTGTTGCTGTCTTCAGGGTGTGTTGCTCTGAGCTGTGGTGTAATGGATGGGGTTGTGGTGTGCTACATGGGAACTGTATATGTATGATTGATTGATTGGATTCAACTCATGGTGTATACGAATGAACCCACCGCCCTTCACCTCGTCTCATTTCCTCTCACTTCATTTGCACCACAAACTAACACTGAATCCCTTTTTATAACACACACACACACACACACACACACACACACACACACACACACACACACACACACACACACACACACACACACACACACACACACATTAATGACTTTCGTACGAGTAAGGTGCAGGTGGATGTTTTAGCCGTAAACAAATACTTCACCTTCAAAACACTGTAACCTCAATATAAACCATCGTGTGCACGGCTATTTATAACACAGCGGATGACAGATATATTTGTATTAATATTCAATCCGGTGGCGAGTCGCATTCTTATGATAGCGGAGGCAGATTTTATTTATATTGCTTTATGGTCCGACCCCGGATCTTCCTCCATTAAAAAAAAGGCCACGTGGAGCGCCGGGTCCTCTTGAACAGAAGTCCGCACGAAGAGCCGCGACAAACATGGTGACCCGAGAAATAAATGGCCTTCTGAGGGATCGCCTTACACATTCACTGGCGAAGGTTTTGCTGTGACCGCCGCCTCAGCCACGCCACGATAAACACTAAACATTCCTGGAGTGCAAGTACGAGACGTTCGTTCCTTGAATCAAACTTATCATCTCCTTAAACAAATCGTAAAAGTCAAGTTACAACATATAAGCGATTTCTTTATTAATTTCCATCCGCCAGGCAGCACCACCACCACACGCACAAGTATCGTTGCAGCAAAGCACGAGTAGCCTACACGCTAAAGACTCACTCCACACACTCTCAACGACAGTCTCTTCCCATTGCCGGCTGTCACTCCCCCACCACCCTCATCACCATCATTCTCTCCTCGTCCGTCCTACCATTCTTCCAGCCGCTCCCCTACCCCTCCTCCTCCTTATCCATCGCCTTCCCCTCCTTGCTGACCCCGAGCTGCCGGCCGTGAGGGATGATCATTAAATCATACGTGAATGGGTTACGTGGACAACGGGTGTGGCAGGCGGATCATGATGTGCTGCTTACATAACAAAGACCGAAAGGGACGCCCACTCGCCCTCCATCGGCGAGTGGGCGAGGAGGGGATGTACGGCGCTGCTCGATGGCCGCCTGATGGCCAGATACCAGGCAGAGGGGGTCAGCGGCTCGGCCCGTTTCGAGTCCCAACACGGTCACTCCTGCTATGGGGTGGAAGAGGGGGAAGAGGCTGCCCTATCCACGGTGTTTACGTGTGGACGAGGCGCCATGAAGAGTGACTAAGTTTACATAAAAAAGAAGGTACTCCTCCACCCTCCCTCACACACACAGAAGTTACTTTTAACTAAAAGAAAATTAATAGCTTTAAGATTTCAATAACTCGATGCATCACCAGAATATTACTAGATAAATATTTATGATCGGACCCATCCATGACGATGTGGAGAGTATAGCATTTTACTGAAAAAAATGCAAGTACCCATATGTAAGGACGCAGTGCCTGATGTCACGTTTCACCTTGAACAACCTCCAGAGGGCGCCTCGGGGGACTGGGAGGTTTCAATCTAGCATCCGCCATCTGTTACAGCTTTGGTCAGCCGAATTCCCTTCCACAAAAACACAACACCGAGTTCAGCGGCGTAACTGAGCACCGTAACTTATATGGGTCTGTAAAATTTGCATGACATCTCAAGCATGCAGATGTACGAGTAGCAATCAGATCCGAGTCTGTCTCAGGTACTCGTGGTTAAGAGATGCAACCGCAGATTGGACTAGTTCCGCGCCAGCCCCGGCGTGCGGCGGAGCTAAACTGTGCGTCTCGCTCAATCTGCATATTACGAGAGGCGCGCCGCCCGGCCCGCGTGTCCCCCGGCCGCCGCCGCAGCCACACTGGAAACAAAAGCTATGGGGGGTAATAATGATAATGGGCCATGATTGTAGGTATAATTGCCACCCTCACAGAGGACGTAAGTAATATTCCACGTCAAGCGTAGGACAGCAAAACACTTGAGAAAGTTTTCAGGCAGATTTATGGACTCCTTGGAGCCCCGCCACCCGGCCGTGCCAGTGTTGTTTTATGCCCTCCCTCACCTCCCTCCCGCACCCCCTCCCCTCCCTTCCTCACCGCCCTCCCCTCCTCCTTCCCTCGACCTGGGTTTCTGTCTGTCAGCCTGTTTGTCTCGCGCTCTTCCCCGCATGTAAACAGTCACTGAGTTCTTAACCAAGATTCCTATCGGGGAAAACCTAATGAAACTAATCTCTCTCTCTCTCTCTCTCTCTCTCTCTCTCTCTCTCTCTCTCTCTCTCTCTCTCTCTCTCTCTCTCTCTCTCTCTCTCTCTCTCTCTCTCTCGCCCTCTCTCGCCCTCTCTCGCTCGCTCTGATGCTTCGACCGACAGACACACAAACAGGCAGCACAATAATGAGGACATTCAAACCAAATATTTGGTGAGTTTGCAGAAACAGACTAAGTAAGTGACCAGAGTCATATGTCAGCTTCAGAAGAGCGGGATGAAGGCCAACACAAGACAGGGTGAGACAGGAAGGGAGGGAGGGAGGAGGGGAGGGAAGCAGGAGGGGCCAGAGCCACCTGCACGTTCCTTCTCCTCCTTCTCCTTCTCCTCCTCCTCCTCCTGTTGAAGCATCTCTGGCGCCTCGACCCTAAAGAATGCTTAGGGTCAGCTTCTCTTGAAGACTAAACCCCCCCCAAAAAATTGTCTGTCTGCCGGTGGACATACCTATCGGATGCGCTGCAATGATGATGCATATGATGAAAACGGTGATAGCGATGCCGACGGTGATAATAAACAATAGTAATAATGTTGATAATAATGTAAGAGATAACAAAAACTGCAGAACAAAAAAAACAGCGCAAACAACAAAATAACAACAAAAATGGAGTGACATAAATAACAAGACAGCCCCTGCACCCCTAACAACAACAACAAAAACAAAAACAAAAACAAAAACAACAACTATCTACCACCATTTTTATTTTTTTTTTTTTAAATTTTTAAAAAAAAAAAAAAAAAAAAAAAAAAAAAAAAAAAAAAAAAAAAAAAAATACAAAATAAAAAAATAAAAAAGTGCGCTCAAGGTAGCCGAAGAGGAGGAGAGGAAGTCCAGATAAGTCCCAAGTGGCAGGCAGAAGGAGATACAGAGAGGAAGGGTGAAGGTCAGAGATTGTTCCAGAGTGAGGAAAAGAGTGAGGATGCGAAGAGTAAATGAGAGGGTAAACTCTTGGTAAGGATGAGCATGAGGGTAGGGATGAGCAACAGGTAGGGATGCGGGAGGGGGGAGGCAGAGGGAGGCAGAGTTCAGAAGAGCAAAACCAGCAGAAATAGAGATAGAGTTAGAAAGAGAGAGAAGAGAGAAGGGGTAAAAGATGTAGAAAGATTTAAGAGGAGAGGAGGAGGAAGTGAGAGGAGGAGCCTTGATGAGATCCAGAGCCTCAGAAGAGCTGTGAAGGAGTGAGCCCCTCCACACATGATCCTCCATAGGAGGGCGGACAAGGCCCCTGTATATGGAGTAGCATAGAGGGGGGAGGAAGGAGCAGAAGAACGGAGGAGAGACAGCCCAGCCGGAAGGAAGAGAACTAGAGAGGAAGAGGAAGATGGATTGAAAAGAGTTGAGATTTTAAGTTAAGGATAGACCGAGGATGTTTAGTGTTGAGGAAGAGGATTGTCAGTGTTGTGGAAGGTGATAGTTGGTGGATTGTTTTAGTTGTGATTGAAGAGTGGATAGGTGTGGAAGATTGCGATTTTTGAGGCGATGAAGAACACTTGGTTCTTCAATTCTGAAATAATAGTAAGGTCTGAGGGTAAGGTCTGAGGCCTGCAGCCTCCAGCCTCGTTAAGTTCCTTGTCGTTGTTCCTTCTATTAAAGAAAATTAAAAGAAGTTGAATGGAATAATCAGGAATGGATGGGGAGGGACAGTTCGTTTTGGAAAGAAGATCATCAATGAACAACAGAAAAAGAGTGGGAGATAGGACAGAACCCTGTGGGACACCACTGTTAATAGATTTAGGGGAAGAACAGTGACCGTCTACCACGTGCACCTTGCACACTCCCCTTGTCACCCATCACCTCCTGACCTGCTCCTTCAGCCCTCCGTACCTCCGTCAGCAGCAGCAAGCCCTCCCTCACCACCTGCGGCGCCTCCCTCCCCTGTGCCGCACGCAGGGTGCTTCGAGGCCTGGCTGGCGCGGCCCTCGGAGGAGTGTGCCCCTAGTCAACACGCACTCGACGCCTCGCTCATTATCGGCGTGGCCACCTCCTCCTCCTCCTCGCCAGCCGCGCGGCTACCTGGCCAGTAATGATGAGAATATTCAATTAGCTGACCATGTATCACGCACTCGGTGACCACAGCGGCCGGCCCTTCCATTTTTATACTTTATCGAGCGTAAAATATAACACAGAGATTTATGGCGGTACATAAAAATGACCGAT
Source organism: Eriocheir sinensis (assembly GCF_024679095.1). NCBI lineage: Eukaryota > Metazoa > Arthropoda > Malacostraca > Decapoda > Varunidae > Eriocheir > Eriocheir sinensis. The sequence goes on from NC_066525.1 coordinate 9,660,228, forward strand.
CTCCTTATGAATTAACATGAGCGGTCAAAGGATATATTGATTTATCACAACGACAATATATACGGCCCGCGGTCAGGTGATTTTACGTTAGTTTATAGAAGACGAGGATGGTATACTGAAGGAGAGGTGGAATGTCAGCCAGGAGCGGCAAGGCCGAGAAGTGCACGCCAGTGTTTTTTTTTATCATCGTGTGACAAAGCAGAGTTTTAGTGAATGTACAAACAATGACGAAGGAAAGACGGATGCACCCTCCCCCCTCCACTGCTTGTATTCATCGCTCAGCGGGATAGACGCAGGATCGGTCGTCTCACTCCGACAAGCAGTGGGTGGGGGGACCCCTGGCGACGGGGCTCGGCTGCCCAGACTTTGATCCCCGCCGCTGCGCCTCGATCCTTGGTCTTTCGGTTCCTTGTCAGCCCCGTGTCTATGTCCCGACGTCCTGCTGCTGTCGTCCTCAGATAAGTTTCCGGCGAGGCGGACATGGATGGGTCTTTATTTGATGGTTAACGTCCACGGGGGCTTGTAAGCTTGGCCGGGACAGCGGGAGGAATGTTACGGCTCGTGGGAAGACGTCCTCGATTTATGAAGGCAGACTACCCGAGGTCTTGCGGGGGATTTAGGGGAGCACACCACGACCTGGAGGCTCCGGGTCAGCGCCACAGTCGCCGCGCCTCCAGCAACTGCTGCAGTCTCAAAGGACAGATCAGTTTTATCCCTGCGCAATCAGAGCTGTGGTGCATATCTTTTAAAACAAGATTTAGAAATATAAAAAAAAGGTGTCAACTGCATTCAAACTCAACCCAAACACTGTCCCTCCCTTCCCTTCATTTCCATCCATCCACAACCTTGCACCGCTTCCCGCCCACATAAACCAGCCCCGTGCCCCTACACCCATCGCCCCGACACCAGCAACGTGCTCACTCAATCCCCATCCATCACCCCCAGCCGTCACCCTCCCAGGACAGTGACCACCGCAAACAGTCGCAACAATATTCAGTAGTCGAGTCCACCGCAGCAGAGTTCATTACGTGTTTGCCAACAAGCGTGCATGCAGTTCGTAACAAGACACCTCGGGCCCCACACACAGCCGACATTACCAGCACAACCTGGGCTCGGGAACACCTCATTACATGCTCAGCACACCAGGTGGCCACACTCACTTCGGGGTGACGGGGCGGCGTGACGCTCACCGGCTGCCTGGGAGTAATTTCTTGGTCACCCCTCACTCTCCCTCCCGCCTCGGTCTGCACAGATGTTACTGAACTGTCACCATTTATTTGTAACTCGTGCTATCTAAAGACACGAACAAGAGTTGACTATTAGCACGCTGATGATATCTTGGAGCAACGTGCCATTACGCCTCCACCGCTGATTAGTGGCCCGCCTCCACAAAGCCGCCTCGGGCACACCTCATTACACCGACTCGTATTTTGATATCTTTGCCCGGCATCAGCAGGTTCCTCATTTAGGTCTAACGCCCACGTATCACAGCCGCTGTTCAGGCCGCGCAACACATGGGATCGTCCTTTAGATACAGCGCGGCGCTACAATTTCAGCTACACTGCGAGCGTTCATAGATTCAGGCTCTACGTGCACGGCGGGGTACACAACTTATGAAAATAATAAATACTCGGAATTAATTGAATTAAACCTTATTAAAAGATGAATATGTTGCAAAATGTTTTGCATATCACTTAATTTACCTTATCTGTAAAAATAGCATCAGCAACATAAGCGATCTCATCAGCTGAAAACATGAGCTGGCTCCTTCGTAAAATAAAGTATGGAAATCATTAAGTACAGTCCAGCCTCTGGTTGCCGCGGGATGAAATGCTTGAGGCAGGTAGAGAAGGACTTGCATGCAGTAGTCTACGCAGCAAGGGACGCGTCCTTACAGAGAGACACCATGGCCCAGGCAGGCAACATGATGGCAATGATAATTTGTCCACCTTCGTAACGTATTGCTTTCTTCGTAAAAACTCCAATAAATTAATGTTAAAATATCAAATTAAATTAAACAATCTATGTTCATCCAAGGGTACCGTGAGCCTCCCAGCGGGTGGCAGCCTCCGCTCCCGTGGCTCGTGACCAACCCTCACCCCCACCCCCACCAACCCTCGTGACTCAGGCTGAGTGCTGCGAGGCGGGAGGCCTAAGTATGTACCTAAGCACCGCCACCTTTATTTATGGTGACAGCAAAGTTGATGTTCCTGTCTGCGCATTCATAATAAGGAACAGCATACCTAACGTAATAAAGACAGGGTTAGTCTATCTCTGTGCCAGTGTTCAGCCCGCCGAGCCTCGAGCCTCAACGTATATAACCATGGACCGTATCAACGCTCCTTAATCTGGGGGCACCAAGGCCTCTCGTAGGGTCGTGCTGTCCCTGGGAAGGATGAGCCACGTATACGCCTCTTACTGAGTACAACAGCTAGGGGCGACAATCAACGTAATAATGTTACACGTCTATCAAACACTGACCTGAATCATTACATGGGTCATCAGGTGTACATTTACTTTAAAATCAGCAACGTTTTTTTTTTTTCTTCGTACTTTTTATACATTTTTTTTATCCTACTAGTAGCAGCATCATTTTTTCCCCCAGTGCAAGCGAACGTCATATTCTCAACTCTTTTTTTCTCATTTTTGGCAGTGTCCCGTTGCACAGCTGCCTCCCTCCCCCCACACACACACACACACACACACACACACACACACACACACACACACACACACACACACACACACACAATCCCAGCGGCAGACCACCAGGAAGCAAGACAACCAAGCAAGACAAGCAAGTAAGCACACACTCTGTCTCTTCAGTGTGTTGGCAGAGGTTGACCCGTCCTTCCGTCTATGTCTATCCGTCCTCCAGTCCTTTCCGCCCAACCGTCAGCCTACGTTCGCGTCCACCTGAATCTGTCTGTCTGTGGCTGTCTCTGCGCGGGTGAACGTGACTCGGCAGGAGGATTAAGTATCACCCAGGAAAATGAAAGTCCGGCGAGATTGTGGGGTTAATGTCGTATCGGAAACCCTTTGGGGCGGGCCGACTAGAGGCTGGCGCTGAGGTATTGTTGCATTTGCCGCGTCTGAGGCTCGTAACTTACCTTGATGCTTCCAGTGACGTGATTCTCGGGAGAGGGGAGGAAGGGAGGAAGGGAGGACGAGGAGGAAGGGGATAAGGAGGAGGAGGAGGAAAGAGGGGGTGGAGGAATGAAGGGAGGAGGAGTGAACGAACGGAGGAGGAAGAAAAGTGAATAGAAAGATGAAGAGGGGACAGGAAACATAAATAAGAGAGAGAGAGAGAGAGAGAGAGAGAGAGAGAGAGAGAGAGAGAGAGAGAGAGAGAGAGAGAGAGAGAGAGAGAGAGAGAGATAGATAGATAGAGAGAGAGAGAGAGAGAGAGAGAGAGAGAGAGAGAGAGAGAGAGAGAGAGAGAGAGAGAGAGAGAGAGAGAGAGAGAGAGAGAGAGAGAGAGAGAGAGAGAGAGAGAGAGAGAGAGAGAGAGAGAGAGAGAGAGAGAGAATGAAAGAGCATAATGAGGAATAAAAATATGAAGCAACAAAGGGAAAGATAATAAGATAGAGAAAGAATAAAAAAAAAATCTGGAGCTACGTAGGAATATATAGGAAAAGAAATGGTGGTGGTGGTGGTGCATGGAAGGAGACTTGGGGGACAGAAGGCCATGCAGGAGAAAGAGGAGGAGAAGGAAAAGGGTGAAGGAAAGGAAATGGTGATGACAGTGACAGAGTGATTGGAAGAGAGCGGAGAGGACAAGAGGAGAGAAGGAAAAGGATATGGGAAGGACGGGGTTAAGGGGGGTGACAGAGGAGTGTATATAGATGGTGACGTGAGGCCGGAAGGAAGGCAGTAGAAGCAGGATTAGGGTGAAGGGACGGAAGGGGTGAAGGGAGCAACAGAGGATTATTTATGTAGACTCTTTGTTGTAGAGGGACGTGAGGCGAAGAGGTAGTTAAGTAAGAAGATAGGAATGAAAGGAAGGAAGGGAGGAAACGAAGCACAAGCGGAGTGTATATGTAGAAGGACGTGAGGCCAGAAGTAAGGAAAGTAGAAGCAAAATAATAGTGAAGGGAAGGAAGGGATGAAGGGACTGGCAGTGAGGTGTACGGAGGGGGATGTGAGACCAGGGAGTAGAAGCAACATAACAGTGAAGGGAAGGAAGGGATGAAGGGTCTGGCAATGAGGTGTACGGAGGGGGATGTGAGACCAGGGAGTAGAAGCAACATAACAGTGAAGGGAAGGAAGGGATGGAGGGACTAGCAATGAGGTGTATGAAGGGGTGTGAGACCAGAAGGGAGTTAAAGCAGGATAAGTGTGAAGGGAGAAGGGATAAAGGGAGGGTAGTGTATAGACGGGGACGTGAAACCAGAAGGAAGAAAAGAACTTAGGAGCAGGATAAGTGTGAAGGGAGAAGGGATAAAGGGAGGATAGTGTATAGACGGGGACGTGAAACCAGAAGGAAGAAAAGAACTTAGGAGCAGGATAAGTGTGAAGGGAGAAGGGATAAAGGGAGGGTAGTGTATGAAGGAGGACGTGAAACCAGAAGGAAGAAAAGAACTTAGGAGCAGGATAAGGGTGAAGGGAAGGAAGGGATGAAGGGAGCAAGCAGGATTAACAAATTATCGTATTCAGACACTCAGCACATCGCATTTTCCGGTTTCTGAGTCGCAGCTATCGCAAACAAACGCCAACAAGTAATGCTTTTAACGAGAACTTTAACTGGTATTTCGTTATCTGTATGGGTAAGAAAGTTTTGGGCCCTGGAACTGAAAAATGCGATGTTTTGAGTATGATAATTTGGCAACTCTGGGAGCAAGGGAGGCAAGACGAACGACACCACGAGGGACACGGACGGAGGCGACAAATGACACACTCTCGCCGGCGGGTTACAGACGGATAACTTCCCTCAATAACTTCAACGGAAAATGCATGATAATTTTAACCATCCGGGAAAGGAAGCCATATTTCAGCCGAGGGACACATTTTCCTCGCCACCACCACGAGATCGCGGACCAAGCTGACTCGACCAGTTGAGAAATATTTCCCGAGGTTACATAGATCAGCGATGGGGAGGCGGGGGCGGTGAGGGGGCGAGAAGGCGGTAATGTTGGTGTGGTTAAGAATTGATGACTCGAAACACAAGATAACACGATACTTCCTCTTTGCCTCTCCTCATGCACCTGCTTTCCTTCGTTTTCCCTCCCATATAACTGCCTCCTCCTTGCACTTTCCCATCTTTATCCCCGCTTCCTCCCTTTTTTTCCTTTTTTCCCTTTATCTTCGCTATCCCATTCCTGTCCCTGCTTTTCTCCCTGCTTCCCCTTTGCCTAGCTTTCCTATTCTTATCCCTGCCTATTCCTCTCCCTTGTCTTCCCTTTAGCTTTCTTTTCTATCCCTGCCTTTCCCCTTCCTCTTTCCTTCCCTGTTCCTGCCCTTCTTCTTTTTCATTCACTTTATATTCCCTTCCTGTCTGTGGCTTTCGAATTCCTGTTTCTTTCCTTTCCATTTCCCTTCCCTGTCATTGAATTAACTTTTCAAACCTACACCCTGCTCAGTTTTATCCTTTATGGTTGAATATTTACCCAAAGTCACCAGGGAACAAGAGGTGTGTAGGGCTCCCCATAGAGGGAAGCAAAGCTGGGTACGATCATGCATCCATCGCTGGGCTGGTTCCTTCCTCCCCGCTGGACGCTCTGCCACAAACAGCTGTCACTGGCCACATTCCTCGCCTTGTTATGGATGGACACTCATTATTCGCGATACCTGAGATTAGAGAGAACAGATTTCTACTTCCAAAGGGTCTGACGCGAAAGTTTTACAACCCTCAGGACCAATCACGAGGATGACTCAATTCCATGACTGGAGGCAACGCGAGGACGTCTAGGGCGCGATGGCTGTGGTCAATATTACAACTCACCCGATGGGATTACCGACCCCTGAAAGGACCCCAAAATGCACCTTGTCATGCCGTTCACATCTCACCGTTACTACTGTCTAAAACACTATATAGGGTCGTATTATGAGATATTTCGCCGCCCAAGAACACCTATTTGACAAGGCTTTCGCAGGAGTTGTGGGCATTTCCAGTAGTAGTTTTATGACCCTGGTGGTAATTTGACCCTCCTTCTGTACCCTGTGCCTAAAAAACACTCATTAGAACTTGATTGATATCCCCCTTTGACCTTTAGAAATAACTGATGTAAGAAGGGAAAGTGTCTTTTAATACCAGCCTATATATCTTGACGCTTAGCTTTACCTACGTGGCACAGTTCCCCAAAATATCGTGCGTGGGCAAAAATGACTAGTTCTGTTTTGCTGGCGTGAAGGAGAGGCCGGAGTGGACCTGAACGCAGCAGAAGGTCTTGAGGGAGGTGTTGTGTCCGCAGAGTGGTGGGAGTTATGTCTACCCTTCACTCCGCTCCCCCGCGAGTACAAAGCTAAATGTTTACACAGGTGGCGAGGCTGCGTGCTCACGGAGTCTGTATCTGGTACTGGTATGTATTTGAGACGCTCACAACGGCGACATGAATCACGCCCCGAGCACACCTACTCACCCGCAGCACAAACACAGCCGAGATATGTTGGTATCCTGTAGAAGGCGGGTAAACGGGATATTTCCCGCGTATGTGTCATCACCGGTTATGCATCCCTGTTTTCGTGTTAGGAGGAACTATTTTGGGACGGCTTCCCGGAGACAAAGTCAAGGTGTGTTGGCATCCTAATTAAGGCGGGTTGACGGGTTGTACTGCAAGGATAACACTATTACCGGACATCAACGTGAGTTTTGATTCATCAGGAGTAAAAATGTCGGATGTCGGATGTCGGAGCACGTGTGAAATGCTGAAATGACATAATGAATGGGACGATGTGTAGCTGCTGTAGACGTGGATGGGACGACGAAGGGAAGGGAATGGGGTGGCAGTATACATCTGTTATGGACACGTTATAAATTCAGGTCGAAAAGGGATGTGATAAATATATTCATGAGTAACTGATGGGACCATAGGAACTGTTAAGGATGAAGCGGATAAGAGAGGCAAAAGTAGACTGGACAAGAGGTAAACTGGTGTGAGGAAGGGCTACGAGGGTAGCATGTGAATGGCGAGGTGCTGAGAAATGAAAGGTATACGTATATCAGTCACCATTAACTACTATCATTAAATAATGAGAGGACACAAATGACTAGTTCTTGAAGGACACGGAAGATTGATTCCACATACTAATGGCGGTGTTTTAACCTTAAAGACAACAAATCTTGCCGCGACGTCATTTCGAATATCATACACGGTAACTATTATTAAGGTACACACACACACACACACACACACACACACACACACACACACACACACACACACACACACACACACACACACACACACACACAGGTAAAGACAATATGAGCAAATAATTTCCCTCAATTTTGCAGAAAATAAGACAATATGGAATGAAACGCTTCGGATAGCTTAGAACAACCCGATTTTGCTCGTTTTGGCCTCGCCCCGCCCCGCCCCACCCAGCCCCGCCCTTCATACCTCACCTGTACACACACACACACACACACACACACACACACACACACACACACACACACTGTATAAACACATTCATAAAACCCGAGGCACAATCCCGGACTCCGGATGTGGGAGAAACTGTTTGGAAAACTTAACATAAACTTTGCTCAGAGTGACGGGCAAGATGTCCGTCAGGCGAACCAACAGGAAAGCCCCGGGACGGACGGCGGCGCGGGGGAGGGGGCGGGCCTGGGAGGGACGGAGGGGAAGGAAGGTGAAGAGGTTCAAGGGTGACACAGAGCAGCTGGCGCTGACGGGCTGATGCTTTAATTGTTCTATCGTGGCGTCGGGCACAAAAAACAGCCTTCCACATGCAGGAATTCACCCGTAATAAGCTTGAAAATACACCGTGATTGACGAGACGGGGAAAAAGGAGTGGGAGGAGAAGGGAGGAGGGAGGATGTTTAAGGAGGAAAGGAAGAAGCCAAGGAAGAAAAGAAGAATGTAGAAGGGAGAAGGAAGAAACCACCTCGATATTTTTCTCCTTGTTAATGTCTTATTAAGAAAAATCTGTTCATGACTCGTGTATTGTTTTAATACTGGATTGTTTTTCCCCGAGTGTGAGTCGATGGTTCCGGTGGTCGCCTCCCCGCATCGTAATAACACATCCAGATGTTCATGAGACAACAGCATAACATCAGTGCGCGGCCTCCCATGCAGGGCGCAGCGGCGGCGGCACGTCAAGAGCTGCGTTTGTTATATTCTTGAGGGTTTATTGTCTCCTCTAGACGGTTTATGGCTTGTTACTCAGGCCACTTACCCACTCCCTGCCCTCACACACACACACACACACACACACACACACACACACACACACACGGGAGCGCTTCTTTGACCCCCAATTAACCTGACTAATTACCGTGTGTCCGCCTGTCGCGTCAGCCCCTCGTCAGGCTCGCCTCAAAAATTGCCTAAATGGATGACTCGCTCAAGACCTCGCTCGCCTGCAGCGGTGAAAGGAAAGAAAAAAACGCACGCCCGGAGCCTCCAGCCTCTCTTCGGCTGCCGGTAAGGGCGCGATGGCTGGCAAAGAGGTCACTGACTGTTCATATTATAAATATAAATATATATATATATATATATATATATATATATATATATATATATATATATATATATATATATATATATATCCAAAAGTTACACCGATCCTAAAAGTTCTGGGTAATGAAAGATAAGGTAGAAGAGAAAAGACGAAGCTCACAGATATTTATGGAGCAACATATTTAAAATCACTCTAGTAGAAAATGTAAGTGTGTAGGGAATATCAGACGTGATCACGCAGAGGGATATGAAAGCGTAGTGGACAATCAACGAAGACAAAATTACAATCTATGACAATTCCAATTTGGAGAGCTT
>NC_066525.1:9674184-9681684 GCF_024679095.1 Eriocheir sinensis
GTGTTTTACTTGTTCGTGTAATCATTCCAACACCCTAAGAAAGCAAGAAAAAATAAACCGTCCATGCAGAGTGTGAAGCCATGGCATGAAGGAAGCGGGGAATAAGTGAGCAAATGAAAGAGACAATTAAAGTGAAGATCAATTTGAGATTCGCTTGTGTGAGAGGAAGACTCATTTCTTGAGGCGCGGCGAGTCAATAGTCTGCAAGTAGGAGGTAAGAAGCAAAAAAGCACGTGAGACTCGGGTTAGGCGCCGTGTGTCGGGCGGAGGCACGGGAAGGGTGATAAAGCCGAGGTGTTTGGCTGCAGGCACGGCTGGACGCGGCGGGGTGACGAGTGTGTGTGGGGCCAGGCGAGGCAGTACTGCTTAACACCCACGGCTGTTAGCTTAGTACTCATGAGTATAACCTTTGCCGGCCGCCGCCTCCATAGCATCTCAAGCAACAGTTACCGCCATGGGTAACAATTATTTTTTATCATGAGAAAAAGATGTAAATAAAAGAGAATTAAGATTTGTGAGACAGAATGAGTAGATGGATGAGTTAATGAATGTGGTTATATATGAATGAGTTAGTATATGAATCAATGAGTTAATGAATGAGTAAATGATTTAATGAGTTCATGAATCAAGTAAAGTGAATGAGGTAGTAGGTTTACAATTAAGAAGTAAATAAATTAGTTAATACATGAGTTAATGAATGAGTGAATATTTGAGTTCATAAATGAGTGATTAAGTTAATCAATGGATGAATGGATTAATAAATGCAATTCAGTGTACATTTATCGAAAAGTGAACATTCAACAATATTTCCACTTAAACATTGCTCTCTATCTTTCGCTTATCAAGATTCCTCAAAGTCCTTCACGTGTGAATAATTTTCAATCACTTCAATGAAAAATAAAAAAAAGGTTTATAGTTGGCTAAGCGGAACGAGATGAAAAACAAAAAACTTATCACAATGACACATGAAACTTACGTCGAAATAAATAAAAAAAAGGATAAAAAAGACGATTATAATGACCAATAAAATCCATCAAGAAGTCAATGAAGCAAGTAAGGAAAAGATACAGATGAGAAGACGAAAAGAAAATCATCAAATCGGAAGAAAAAAAATATCAAACGAGAAACAAATTTTAGCCTTTTCTTTTCAACTAACTACTTATCAAGAAAAAAAAGGAACAAAAAAACTCATATGTAAAAGAAAACTAAAGCAGGAAAACAGGCTGAGGTTAATGAATCAGCGGAGAAAAACGAGGAAATTCCCGAAATATGAAAAGCGAAGAAGTCAGGAGCGAGTGCATTAAACCAGCGAGTACATCAAAGTGTCGCACCCAAGACTCAGATTGTCCCCGACTGATAGTGAGGGGGAGAAGGAGGAGGAGTAGGAGGAGGAGGAGGAGGAGGAGGAGGAGGAGGAGGAGGAGGAGGAGGAGGAGGAGGAGGAGGAGGAGGAGGGGGAGGCCAAGGGGAGGAAGAAGATGGAGAGGAAGAGGAGAAGGAGGAGGAGGATTTGGTAAGAAGGGGGAAGATGTACTGAGAAGGTTATAAAAATGAGAGGGTAGGGGAGGAGGAGGAGGAGGAGGAGGAGGAGGAAGAAGAAGAAAAAGAGGACTGGGAAAGAAAAGAGAAGGAGGAGAGAGGGGTAGAATGAAAACAGTATGAGAGGAAGATAAGGACAAAATAAAGCAAAATTATATATACAAGAAACTAGAAAATTAGAAAAAAAATAATAAACGAGAAAGGAGAGCATAACAAGGAAAGGAAAATGGTCTATATTGGCGACAAGCAAAGACAGACAAGCAGACAGACAGACAGACAGGATAACAAAGCACACACACAAAACGTTAAAACAATAGACAAACGTAAATGAAAAACGTATGCGGTGTGGTGTGCGTGTGTGTGTCATCGTCGCCACAAACAAGCGTGCAGTGTATCATTACCTCGCCAAGCCGTCACAAGCGCCATTAAGGTAGAACAGCCGAAGATGAAGGGGACGCAGAGAGGCTTTGTGGGTGAAGGAGCGGAGAGGTGAGGGGGAAGGGGAGGGAAAGATGACGCAGGAGGAGGAGAAGGAAGTAGTGGAAGATGGGGTAGAAGGAAGAGGAGGAGGAGTAGAGGATACGAAAGGGATGAGTAGACTAGAAATAGAAAAAAAGTGGAAAAAGGAACGAATGAATGGAGACATGTAAAAATGATGATGTAATGAAAGTAGTAGGCTTACAATGTTGAGTAACAATAGAGTTCGGGGAAGTGAAATGTTTAGTAGATAATGGTCGATAAATGAGAAGAGTGGAGTGAATCCTAAGTAGAACGTTGCAAGGGAACTAAGGCTCATAAAGTAATGGAACGAGATAATTGATGAGCCATGTGTAGGAAGCATGAAAAATAGAGAAATGTCTAGCAATGATATGAATGCTCGAAATCATTCTATTGCTTTTGTTATTATTTGTAGTTGTTGTTTTACCAGTAAAGAAGGTAGCTTACAGGAAAATGACAGAAGTTAGGAAATCCCTGCTCTCATAACAAAACAAGACGACAGATTGTTTGAAAGAACAGGAAAATAAAACTATAGGATGGGAGTTTAAAGGTTTGGAGCAGTCATCATTCTTTGCTGGCTGTATGAAAGCTTACCTCCAACAGGAAGAAAAGACAGGTCTCGATGGGCAGTGGCGAAAGTTTTTCAGCAGGTAAGGGTGTTGTTGTCGTCGTCGTTGTTAATTACAGCTGTGCCGTGATGCGGCTGGGGGTGGTTTCCGCTGGTGAGTTGCCGCTCGTTGCCTGTCTCTCACTCTTTAGCTACGAATAAAAAAACATACCTTTGTAAAGACAAGATTTAAATCTTTTCCATAATACTATGCTCATTTTTATATTGTCCTGCAGCGGATATCTTTTTTGTTATGGAACAAAGATTAGCCAAAAACACATTGCAGTGTAGTCATGTTCAAGTCATCTTTCAACCTTTTGATACCAATCAGATAATGCCGCCACCGCCGCCCTCCCCTGGGGGTGTGAGACCTATCGCTCGACGGTAAAGTAATCGTCACAAAAGAGTGGAAATCACCTCACTGTGGAGCTCTTAAAGGAGGGCGGAAAACCCCCAGTAAAGACATTCCCCGAGGCACACAGCAACACAGCTCGGCGAGGCTGCTGCCGACACCAGGCCGGGCCGACACGAAGGTCTAATGTCACCCACATCATCTGTCTAGTATTTGCTATATCTCTTTATACATATTCTCTCTCTCTCTCTCTCTCTCTCTCTCTCTCTCTCTCTCTCTCTCTCTCTCTCTCTCTCTCTCTCTCTCTCTCTCTCTCTCTCTCTCTCTCTCTCTCTCTCTCTGCACCACATAAAAAATGTGAAGAAACCGGAAGAATCTTATTAGATATACATTATCTCAGTGTCTCAAAACACACGAAAGTTAATCTGGCAAGTAATGGGAAAATAAACCTTGCAGTGTCGGGGACTGAGCCACCGACCAGCCAGAAAAGGAAATGCAGTTTTCTATCACAGCGACAGTCTTGGAAGACCTTCTGCGTTGGGCGGGACCCCATGTACACACAAGCTCACTCGTATCAGGGGTAAAGGGAGGAAGGGGCTCGCATACATGGAGCGGAGTACAGAATACTGAAAATCTACTGACAATTACACGTAAATGGAAAAAGAGGTTTTCTCCAGAACCCCCTCCCGTAGAGAATAGTTAACCCTGCCGTCATTAGTGAGGGATGCTGCTGAAGAAAAGTAATAAAAGAATGAAGGAAGCGAGCATCGGGCGGCGCGGGAAGCAGTGTTTTCCTAGAGGTGAAGGCTTTATTACCTGCCGGCGGGGGGCTGACGCAACAAGTTATGGCCCATAAAAAGCACTTTATCGTCGATTTACGGATTATCTCGCATTTCCGTTGGCTTTAAGAAATACTGATATATTCCTAAATATCTCTTGAAAATGCGATAGAATCTTATCTTTAAGCAATATCGGGAAAAAATCCGAACATAAATCTTCATTGTACAAAGCACACTGCAGCTGTCCTCGCCGAGCAAGACGTAACACTAAACCTGTCGGCGCGCGGCCCCGTCCATGGCGCGGGGCATCCAGATCCTTGCTTAACACGGGGCGACAAAAAACATTATGGTGAGAGAGTGTTTAGTGAAGGCAAGAAGGATCTTTTTACACGGGAACACATCTTCATGTAGTTATGTATCTGGTATTTATTTATCTATCAGTGTCTGTCTGTTTGTCTGAATTTTCCTTGTTATACCATCTTGAATATGGCCTTTCCTTTTAGTTTATTATTGAAAATTGTGAACTTGTTAAAATACCTTACGGTGCTCTCATTCAGTAGTTAACCACCTGAGCACCACAAGAACACCATTACGACCAGTTTGCTTACACCATCAGAGTCCACTATTACCACAACGACCACAACTAATACTACCATTAAGAACAATAACAAAGAACAACAGCAACACTCACAACACACTACAACCATCACCCTTACCATTACTACCAATAATACACTATCACCATCACCATCCCTTGCCTTACTACAATTACCATCAGCAAAAACAGCAACAACAATAACATACATAAGTCAACACCACTAACAATGACAACAACGACATCAACAACCCACCACCAACACCAACCTCATGATCACCAACTAAGCAAACATAAAAACGACATCCCCAACAATAAAAACAACAATAGCAACAACAAAAGCAAAAACAAAACACGAACGACAACACTAGCAACACCAACAACAACACAACACCGTCTGAATCACAATGAAACACAACCTCCTTTCCTCCCCATGCTCTCTTCCCTCATGCTCCTCCCTCGCGGCTCCCTCGAAGTCATAATATAAGCAAGGCGTCCCTCCTCACACAGCCATTAAGTGTACGAGAGATTAAACGAAGTGTTATCAGCCCTTCCCTCACTTTTCCTCATTCCGTTACTCTGTTATCGTCATCATCAACGGGTGCCGCGCCTCGACCCCTCCGCCTCGCCCCCTCCGCCTCGCGTCCCTGTAATCAAGTGACACGAGATGGTTGGCGCAGGAGCCCCGCCACAAGGCCACTATTAATGTTGTGTCGGGGTTTTGTAGCTAAAGTTTTGCCACCCCGACCTAGCTTCACCTTCCTCCCTGAAGGACCGACCCTCTCCCTCCCTCCTCCTTCCCGCACCTTCCTCCCATGGAGAAAGGCGGTCCTCCTCTCTCCGCCTTCCCTCTCTCTCCTCCCCTCTATCCCCCCTTCCTGGCCTGCCTCTTCCTCTTCCCCAGCTCACGTCTTCCTTTCTTCTCCTCCTCCTTCCTCTCTTCTCCCTCCTTCCTCCCTCCAGGCCATCCTACTCCTTCATCCGAGCTTTCACCCTCCCTCCCGGCCATGGTCCCCAGCGCCAAGTCCCTGGTCGCCGTGGTAACCAAATTGTGTGAGTGCGCGCGTGTGTGTAACAGAGGTCTTGCAGTCACCCTACTCATCATTAATAATAACGCAGAATTATGACACCCGGCCGCCTTTCCGTCGCCGGGTCTGCCTCCCCCAGCTTTATCTTAATCACACCGACTCCCCCGTCGCCCTCGCCGGGTTACAAGTGCAAAATTTATGGTAATAATGTTTCCTGCCGCGCTCATCTCGCCGGTATCATCCGCCATATTTATGAACCTCCTGTGACTTCCGACGGACCAAAGTTCTGGCGGGAAATTTTTTAACTGGCGGGAAAATTTAAAACGTCCCCGGCGCTGGTTAAGATTTGTGCCGCCGGGGCGTTGCGGAAACAAGGGTGGATGCCGCCAGAGTTACGGGCTGACATTTTTTCACCCCTCTTTTTTTTCTTAACGTCATCTCCCTTAATGGAAAAGTTGCCTTATGAATTGATGTGGAAAACGAGCTGTTAAGTTGTCAACGCCCGGAAAAGTGGGTGACCTAAGGCGGCCTCGCGGGGGCCTGCCACGCGCCGCACACCTCTCTGACGACACTCTCTAATATGTAATTATATTTTACCTAATTTAGTCTCGTGTTGCTCAAGCATCACCGTAATTGGAATGCATTTGTTCCACTTTGCTCGACCGTTCCATTTGCTGCAATAATCACGGGGAAATACCTGGGGGTGGAGGGGATGAAGGGGGAGGGGTGGGGGGGCGTACAATGTGCACAGGGAACTATTCTTGAAGGTGTGTGTGTGTGTGTGTGTGTGTGTGTGTTTGTGTGTTCTTAACTGCGCCGACATCTCAGCAGGAGGCGTGTGACACAGGTGCGGTTGACAGAATGACTGGCGCGGAGCAACATGAAACAGTTGACGAAGGCCGCGGAGGTAATGGCGCTGTGTTTACTACTACTACTACTACTACTACTACTACCACTACCGCTACCACTACCACTACTACTACTACCACTACCGCTACCACTACCACTACTACTACTACCACTACCGCTACCACTACCACTACTACTACTACTACTACTACTACTACTACTACTACGAAAGAATAATTGCAGATAAGATAGGAAGGGAAGGAAACTCGGAGGGAGGGAGAAAAGAAGAGAGTATGCGGTCGGTATGTTATGAAGTGCTTAGGCGCGGCACTAAGGCACAATGCTCACCTCCGTCGCCTTGCCCAGGACAGTTATTCCTCCACCCACCAACTATACGTAACCTGGGACGCGAGGGGCCTGGCTGAGGGTGAGACTACAGGGAAACTTTAAATATTTACAAACGACGACTGGGTGAAAGGCCACGAGGGAGTTAAAAAGGATGAGGATGACTGTCTTGCTGGAGGAAAGAAGGTTGTGGAGCGAGTTGACTACGACTCCACGACAACCAACATACATAAGGAGTACTGGAACCACCACCATCACCGCCGCCTCAGCCACCTCCGCCACCTCTACCTTCACCACCGTCACATTCACCGCCGCCGCCGCCGCCGCCTCCACCTGGGATCACGGAACACCTTCATCATCAGGCCACGTCACCTTTCCCCGAGTTCTCACAAGTCTCGGAGAAAAATATCTTAGGAAATGCTTGCTTTTCAGATTTACTTGAAGTCATAAGTCTTTAGAGGGAGGGGCGATGGATCACACCAACCACCAGGGGACGAGTTTCTCTCTCTCTCTCTCTCTCTCTCTCTCTCTCTCTCTCTCTCTCTCTCTCTCTCTCTCTCTCTCTCTCTCTCTCTCTCTCTCTCTCTCTCTCTCTCTCTCACTCTCACTCTCTCACTCTCTCACTCTCACTCTCTCACTCTCACTCTCACTCTCACTCTTTCACTCTCACTCTCTCACTCTCACTCTCACTCTCTCACTCTTTCACTCTCACTCTCACTCTCTCTCTCTCTCTCTTGCTCTTTCTTGCTGTCTTTTATCCACCTCCCGACGCTCCTCCTCTAGCGGCATTTGTCGGGGCCAGAAAACAAATTAAAATCACGCCATAATTCTATGCTAGTGATCATAATTGTCAACGCTAATTATCATGAACGGTCTCCCTCGACATCCATCAGGACGCCGCTTCCTCT
>NC_066525.1:9686684-9866684 GCF_024679095.1 Eriocheir sinensis
AGACACCAAGCCCAAGCCCAAGACACAAACACACGCTCCGAGTCACGCCTGATGCTGTATCGATGCTGTATGTAGGCCCGGGTGACTTGCGCACGCTCACTTTCAGGGATGCTGCATCTTAAAGCAATCAACAATACTTTCAAAATCTCTCCCTCCAGCCTCCCCTTCGTTCTCTCCTCCTCCATGCTCCTCCTGCTCGCCCTTTTTCCCTCCATCCCACCCGCTTTCTCTCGCCTCCCACCCACCACCGCCTCCACTAAGCTCCTCCCGAAGGTTCCATGACAAACGAAACATTCCTTAGAGCAAAATGTACGAGGGTGATTAAGTTCCGAAATAAATTCAAATTCAATCAGCAGAAAGAGAGAATCACCTCATTTTTCAATACCTCGAAGAACTGTGGAGTAGCGAAGGAGGGAGGGAGGGAAGGCAGGAGGGAGGAGGAACACGAGGAAGGGGGAGAGGAAGCGGAGAGCGGATGTAGGAGGTTAGGTGAGGGAGGAGAATGGGGGAGAGAGAAAGGCGAGGGAAGGAGGGAGGCGAAACGGCGTGCGAGGGGGGTGAAGAATAAAAGAATGTCGGAGAGAGGGAACAACAATGAAGAAAGAGAGATGCTCTTGTAGAGAAAGAGGGAGAAAAAGGGAATAGTGGAGGGGAAGTGGAGTAAGAGAGTGAGGGAAGAAAAAAGAACTGTTGTGTAATTGGAAAAAACGAGAAAGAAAAGAGCAAAAGAATCAGAGGGAAAATGAGAGCAAGCAAAGGGAGAAAAGAGAGAGACCAACAGGCCGAGACAGAGAGAAAATAAAAACGAGAAACGAGAGAAAAAAGGAACAAAGGTAGGCGGAAAAAGATGGAGAGAAGTCAGAAATAATAATAGGAACGAGAGAGAGAGAGAGAGAGAGAGAGAGAGAGAGAGAGAGAGAGAGAGAGAGAGAGAGAGAGAGAGAGAGAGAGAATATGAAAGCGTCTCAGCGTGGCGGGCGGCAGGAGTGAGAAGAAATAAATTAAACAATCCCGTACAAATGATGCGTGATGCGACACAACACCGCCGACCTAATATCACGGGAAATAGGCTTCATAATTTTCAGGCAGGAAAGAGCGAGACTGGAGACTTAAATCCGGGAGGGAAGACGGGAACGAGGGGGGGAGGGGGGAGGAGGGAGGGAGGATGGGAGAGGGAGGAAAGGAAAGAGCAGGGAATGAGAGAGAGAGAGAGAGAGAGAGAGAGAGAGAGAGAGAGAGAGAGAGAGAGAGAGAGAGAGAGAGAGAGAGAGAGAGAGAGAATAAACTAAAGATTGAGACACAGAAAGAATAGACAGTAATACAGACGAACAGACAGACACTCATAGAGACACATAGAAAGACGTACAGATGAAAGTAAATATGAAAAATATGAATGGAGTAAATAGAAAACGAGGTGGGAGAAAAACGGAAGAGGGGGTGATAAGAAAGAGGAGGAGGGAGAGGAAGAGGAGGAGGATCTTTAGGCCTAAATATCAAGAAAAATGGAAGGGGGAAACATCAACACTAACAAAAAAAAAACGTGGCACCCAATACAGGAAACGCATCAAAGGCGTGAGTGAGGATAAATAAAATAATAATAGATGATAAAAATAGTAATAATTCAGGAAGTTAAGCATCAAGAGTAATCCCAATCTTCCCATGAATTAAATAAAACTAATGCTGAAAGTCAACAGAAACAAATGAAGAAACGAAAAATAGAAAAGCAGACCAGCAGATTCGGAGGAGGAGGAGGAGGAGGAGGAGGTGAAGAAGGAGGAAGATGTGGAAAGGAAGAATGAAGTCGACAAGGAAGAGCAGATGATTTGGTGGAAAGAAAAGAAGTAGAAGAAAGAAAAAATGTGGAGGAGGAGGAGGAGGAGGAGGAGAAGGAGGAGGAGGAGGAGGAGGAGGAGCAATAGCAATAGGTTAGGAAGCTGTTAGAAGGAAGACAAAAAGAGCTGACGCGGCTGGACAGGAGAGTGTGACCCCCGGCCCTCCATCACCCCCAACGGCTTCCCACACCTCCCCCTCATCCCCATCACCACCACTACCTTCACCATCCAATCCCTGACCATCCTCAAACACTGCAGAGCGCCCCCTTCCCCCCTGCCCCTCCCTTCCACCGCTCCACACCGCAGCCACCGACCACTGATGCAGAAACAACGTGGTCATCCTGAAGTGTTGTTGTCCTCGTCTTCGTCTCAGTCTCTCTGCATGACGTTTCCCTCCACCATCCGCTAAAGAAGAGGATCAAACTATTTTTTTCATACTGATATACTCGCTCATGTTTTTATCTTTTTGTATCCGTCACTACCGTCAAATACCCATTGCCAGTTGTTCATGTGTTCACTTGGAGTTTTGACTGTAATAGTTTCGTCATTCATCACGTTACCCTGATACACATAAACTACCTAACACTATAGAAGTCTACTTTGAGGCCCCAAAAAACACTGACAAAGCACGCTAAAAATATATATCATTGCTCCACAAAATCCTCAAGAATCCACAAGCAAATTCTCGTAAACATTTATTCCGTAACGCTGCAAGGCCTTTACGAATTATTACCTTCATGAAAGATGTTGACATTCCCACCACATGCGGACAGCCAAATCAGCTTCCCTCCTCGCCCGGCGTCCCCCGCAGCTGGCCGGTCTCACCCACACCTCGCTCACTCCAACACACTCTCCCGGCGCGATCACAATAAAATGTACGGCCTAATTTTCTTCTGGGACTCTCCACTTCATCCTGAGGAGGCGGAACTGTCTCTCCTCTCTTTCTCAGCCGGAGCCTCCTCGACCTGGTAGCGCCGCCCTTCCCCTTCCCCGCCCTGCCTCCCCGCCGGCCGTCTCATCTCCGCTAACACAAACACTGCCTTCGGGAGAACACACTGCCCTCCTCTCCGGCTCCTCCGAAGCGCTTCCAATCTTCCACACTTCACCCGGCCAGATCAGGAGCCGCACGTCGCGAGTGCATTTCCTTCCTCCTTTCCATTCGTAACACGAGGAAAAAACGTCTCCCTCGGGCCATCGCGACCCCGGATTCACGGCCTGTTTGACCTGTGGACTCGGCGGACACCCCTCTACATCTGCCGAAGAAATCGCACAAAAGAATTTAATGCTACATAAAGAATTTCTCGCGGGAGTTCTCGTCGGAGGGAGGGAGAGCCAGTCGTGGCGCCCAGGACCTGCCATCCCCAACACCCTTCCATCACCCGGCCTGGAATTCAATATCGAGCTGTGGCCTGATGCAAGGAGGCTCGGGATACATTTGGGATCCGATGCGACCCCAGGCTGGTGATGCTATTGCGTCTATGGAAGGCGAGACGAGCGGACGGATGGCGGGCCGATCGACGGGAAGGGGACGGGATGGAGAGGCGGACGGAGAACGAGCCATAGCGAGTAAAATGAGGAGAGAGGAAAGTGGAGGGAAAGTGGGCTGCTAGACGAAAGTGAGACAGGGAAATAAAGGAACGGAGAGTGGTGAGGGAGGGAGAGAGGGAGAGAGGGAGCAGAGGGAGTGGGCATGGCGGGGGCATACCGAGGACTGAGAGTATTTCTTGTAACCTGTTTTGGAATGCTGGGAACAACACGTAACCATTTTTTTTCTGATCATTTTATTCAAAACATAAGAAATTTATCTTTGACTTCCTAAATAATGAAGATGAGACTTAAGTAATCCCAACCACATCTAAAAAAATATAGCTCATAAGGGAAAAATATGCATACGTCATCGAGGTCACTGGAGAAGGCAGGATAAATCTTATGACCCAACAGAAAGACTTTATAATGACCTGCAACTATGAGAGAAAGATAAATGTTTAGAAAGAAAGAGACAGACAGATAAACACAGACTACAGAAAACATGACACTGACAGACAGAAAGATAGACAAGCAAGCACAAGTATATACTGGAATGAAAGTCTGCAACGATAACTATTACATCACTACAAGCATTTAAAGAAAGTCTCTCAACCCAAAGCGCAACCAGTCGGCCTCTCCATGACCCCTCTTTCCTCTCCTCCCTCTCTCCCTCCGGCCTCGGCAGCACAGGAGCGGTGCGGCGGGCTCCAGGCGAAGGGCGGGCGGGGAGATGAAGGTGCAGGGGGCGGAGAACCTTCTGCCGCCGCCCCGCGTGTGAGGAGAAGTGAATGACCCAGTAAACACTTTTAAATCATGTTAAGTGAGGGGCCAGGTGGAAGGGGCCGGGAGAGATAAAGATGAGGAGGAGAAGGTAAGAGAAGAACGACGAGGAGGAGGAGGAGGAGGAAGAGAAGAGTAACAGGAGCAGCGGAATAGTGAGAAATAAAAAAAGAACGACAAATAGGATACGAAGGAAGAAGAGGAGGAATAGAATAAAGAAGAGGATAGGAGCATCGGAAGAAGTAGCTCGGGGACATTACAAAGGGGCTCGAAGTGTTGGCTGGAGGGGGCGACAGCAAAGGAGGAGGAGGAGGAGGAGAAAAAGGGAAGAGGAAACGGAGGACTGAACGACGAGAACAGTGAGGGACAAAATGAAGGAAAGGAGGGCAAAGTGAAGGAAGAAGAGAAAGAAAGGGAAGGGAAAAGAAGGGAGGTAAGACAGAGAGGGAAAAATGGTAGAGAAAGGGATATAAGAGGATTGGAAGTGAGAGTAAAGTAAGGGAGGAAAGGAAGAAGAAGGGAAAGAGGAAAAGGGATGCGAAGGAGACAGGAAGAAGGGAAGGAAAGGAAGGGAAATAAAACGGAGGAAGGAAGGGAGAGACGGGAGTGTAAGGGAAGGGAAAATGAAGGAAGGGAGCAACCGGAGGGAGAGATTAAGGGAGAGGAAGGGAAGGCAAGGGAGAGGATGGGCCGGAGGATGGAGGGCGCAGCAGCTTTTCCCGGCCCCCTCACCGCCACTCACTCATGGACTTTTAATAACGACGCGGCACACGAAAATATGCACATCCCGCCGAGTAAAGTGAGCCGGAGGAGGCGGAGGAGTGCGCGACGCGAAATACACTCCGCCATAAACTGAGTACAGAGTCATGAAGATGGCGGAGATTATGAATGCGGCGCAGTATTTCAGGAGACGCTTCATATTGAGGCCGCGGGTACTTGGCAAAATTGCAATAATAACTCAGAGGCATCACGGCGAATGGCGTGGAACAGAACGAGCCTCACTTCCCTCACCCTCAACCTCAGCCTCAACCTTCTCCTGCTCCTCTTCTCCCTTCTCCTCCTACGCCTCCTCCTGGTCCTAATCCTGCCCTTCCTTTCACTCTCCCCTTCATCCTTCGCTTCGTATAATTCTCTTCCTAGCCTCCCTTCTCCTCCTACGCCTCCTCTTGGTCCTATTCCTGCCTTCCCTTCACTCTCCCCTTCATCCTCCGCTTCCTATAGTTCTCTTCCTATCCTCCCTTCCCCTCCCGTTCAACCTTCGCCTCCTGTTGCTCCTCCCCTTCTCCCTTTTCCTTCTCCTGCTGCTCTTTCCTCTAATCCTACTTGCATTTCATCCTTCGCTTCCTAGTCCTCCTCCTAACTTTCCTCAACCTCACCCTCAACCTTCTCCTCCTGGCCCTGTCCCTCCTCTCCCTCCTCCTTTTCCTGTTGCGCCTTCTCGTAGTCTTCCTGTTACTTTCACTCACTTTCCCTTTCGTCCTTCGCTTCCTAGTTCTCCCATCTGCTCTCATCCTCCTAGTCCTCTGCTTGTATCCCTCCTCCTCATAGTCCTTTTCTCACCTCCTCCCTTACCTTCATTGTCCTTCTCCTTCAGTGCCACCTCTCCCACTCCTCCAAACATATTCCCTTATCCTTTCCCCTCCTCCTCCTCCTCCTCCTCCTCCTTCTCCTCCCTCTCCCCTCCTGCAACTCTTCGTCTCCTACTCTTCCTCCTCTTGGCCCTCCTCCCACCTTTTTCCCTCGCTCACCCTCCTCGTTCTTCTCCTCCCTCTGCGCCGCTTCCCCTCCTTTCTCCCACTCCCCTTCCTCTCCCCCTCTCTCCCACTGGCACCAGAACGATGGGATTCTCCTCAGAAGGATGCAATTGTTTCATATAAAGGATTACGTGCTCCTTATCCCTCCCTCCCTCCTTCCCTCCCTCCCTCCCTTCCTCCAATCGAAAACATAAAGATTGTTTCGAAGCGCCGCGTTTCGCTCCAGTCTATTTTGCCTTTTTACTTTTTTTCTTTCCTTTTTTTCTTTTACTTCATCATTTTCCAAGTCGGTGTCGTCCGCCGGCCCGCCACACATCACAGTTTGGCCCGAAAAGCTATTGAGGTTAGGCGTTAAATCATCCACCCACCAGAGACACACACACACACACACACATTATAGGTTAGCCGAGATGGATGATTGAATTATTTTTTTCTGTAACGTCTGACCTGGCAAGGAAAGAAAATTGGTAGCTTAGAAGATGCGTTGATAGATACCGTCACACAGCGAGACACTAATGAACGGCAATCTGCTAGTGGATCATCGGCCGCCGGCAGAATGTGCACGGCGGGGCGGCGGGACTTGGCTGGGCGGCGGCGGCAGGGTGGTAGCGGAGGACAGGCACTCATCACGGACTTCCGGCCTCAAGCACTGACTAATCTGACGAAACGATACTAAGCCCCGGCAATGGTCAGCTGATAAGCGAGTGGACGAGGGGAACGAGGAGAGAAGGAAGGTTGAGGGGTAGAAGGAAGATCGGGAAGTGAGAGAAAGAGGGATGGGAGGGAGAGGGAAAGAGAGGATGAGTTTGAGAGAAATATGAAGATCTTAGAAGAGGAGAAGAAAATTGAGGTGGAGGAAAGGGTCTCGGAAATAGTTAAGTAAAAGGGGATAAAAGATAGGAGGAGGAGGAGAAAAGGAATGAAAAGGGGTAAGTTGGAGGATCAGGAAGTAGAATAAAGGAGGAAAGAAAGGCTAAACTGTATAGAACGAGGTAGAAGAGGAAGCCCAGGAGGTAGAGAAGAATTGCGGGAAGAGGAGAGTTCAAAGGTAGGAGAGAAAGAGACTGGAGGAGGAGGACGAGAGGAGGAGGAGGAGGAGGAGGAATGGGATGAGGTGGAGAGATGGATTAGGGGTATGAGAAGGAGAGGGAGGAGGAAGGAGGGAGAAAGGGAGCGAGTGAAGGCGGCGGCGGCGCTCTGACCACGAAGATAAGCTTGCCTGATCACCGAAGAAATAAATCGCATAGTTCCTCATCCCGAACTGAGCAGCAAATTATTTCCCTTTATCAGCAGGCGTGGCGAGCATAATATGTTTCCGTTTATTGAGACGTAGTCGGCGGTGATGCAAGGATCCGGCTCGATAAGGCCCGTAAATCTTGGTAAAGGATTGGTTGCCTTCCTATTAAGGATTCCAGGCGCCACTCCGGATCCCTCATAAGGCCGTGATGTATCCTTGCAGCTACTCGCCGGCCGCGGATTATCAGTGCGTGTGGCCTGACGGCGGGAGGAGAGTCAAGGCGGTGAGTTAAGTGAGCCATCCGTCTACAGCAGGCCTCGGGAGCTCAAACCCTGGCCACTCATTACGCTCGTTAATGTGGTTATGTGGATGGAGTGCTTGCTTGTGGCCTCTCTCTCTCTCTCTCTCTCTCTCTCTCTCTCTCTCTCTCTCTCTCTCTCTCTCTCTCTCTCTCTCACACACACACACACACACTCAAAGCTTATAAGAAAATGATATACACATTTAATATCACGAAAGATTGTGATTTTTTTTTTATTCTCAACTCCTACCCCCTCTCCCCCCATCCACCCACTCCTTCCTTCCACGCCCCCTAAAAAAAAGAGTATCCACAAAATCTCTTTGAAATACTTGGCAGATGTCCATCCATAGTTTATAAGTATTTTGACAACTCCCCCACACACACACTTACCACCCGAAAACATTACTTCTTCCAACATCACAACCAACAATAAAAAAAAAATTGAGTAGTCAGCATCAATGTGTGTTTTTTTCTCTCTTTCTCTCTCTCTCTCTCTCTCCGCTGTGCCGACAAAAAGCTCCCCCGCCTTCGCCGCCGCACTCCCGTAACACTCGGCGGCTTCATTCAGCGCTCCGTCAATAGCAGCGTCTGGCTGATTGAGCGGACGAGAGCTATTTGGGTATTCTGAACGAGGCGGGGCACTGGGCCGAGGCTCTGGATCACCGGCGGGAATGGCAAGAGTGGCAGCTTCACTCATCCATCATAAACGACCCAATAAATCCGGCTGGGTGTCAATAGCACATCAGATCCTATTCAGAGAGCTTCCGTAAAATACTCGTAATTTATCTGAATCTATTAGCATAACCTGACAGTAAATCAAGATCCCGTGATATGAAAAACATTAACGTCGCGAGATAAACTCTTGGATTCCCCGGTTTATGGAGGTATAATTGACTATATTTTACGCGGAGACGAGGCTCAGCTCGGCCCGCGAGGAACTTTACTTTTTGAGCTGCACTTTTTCTCTCGAGTGAATGGCTGTGAGGCGGAGGTCGGGTTGGGAGCCTCAGTTTATCCTCTTGCACGCGTATGGCTCAAGATACGGAGAGGGGCGGAGGTGGGGAGGGAGGGGAGGAAAGTGTGTTGTTGACAAGGGAATTGAGTCTGTGCAGGGGCGGGAGGGAGGGGGCGGCAGAGGTGGAGGGCCGTGGTGGGAGAAGGGTGAAGTAGGCTACGGTGAGGCTAGGACCTTTGTGTTACTTGACAGAAAAACTTACATGTGGGCTAAGTTCACTTCCATTTCGTCAGCTCCAAAACACCACCTATTCAGCTCTGACCCTTAATAATCACGCTACAAACAATGGTAATTACATAAAACAAGTTGACTCACATCCAGTAAAAATTACCACCGCAATGTCATTCATGCAGAGGATAAGGCCTATTTTTGCAGATGATTTACAATAATAATGAGTACTTGACGAAAGAAATACACGAGGTAAAGCACAGGCTAAATAGGAGTTATGTCTGGCAGGGCATCAGTCTTACCAGGTGGCAGGCAACCGGGTGTCGGGCAGAGGCTAGCTTGGGGAGAGGCAGCTCCAACTTGGCTCCAACCACTGGGTCAAGGCCGCGACACACTACGCCCACCTCAAGGCCAGGAGCAAGGCCTGACCTGACTGTATCGCGTAGGGCAACAGTACACTCAGATCGGCACTATATGACACTCGTACGTCAATCATTATCACAACAATCACGCACGTAGCGCATCTCACCGCCGAGTGATAGCTGACATGCCCGGCGGGGGCGGGGCCGCGGGCTGGGGAGTCAGGAGCGAGCGGTTCATGAAGCAGTGGTTCAGGCGCTACGTAAATTTGCAGAATGCTAATAAATGTTCATTGATTGGGAAAAATGACATATCAAAGATGATAAAACACATTTACTAAGTACATAATAAAGTTACTAAGTCAATCGCTTTCAAAGATAGATTAGTGCACGATCTTGTTGGAGAAGCACGCGATACGTTGCTCGAGCCATAATATGAGCACAGTTTCCTTTACTAATGCATACACCCCTTTGTTGTATTGCTATTAAGCATCACTCATCCCTTCCTTTACTTATCACCTTATTCATTCACTCATTTTTTGTATTTATTCATTCATATATTCATTCATTCCTTTATATATTCCCTAATTCAATTATTCCTTCACTCAACACGAAGCTCAATGAAGCCTCGATTCACCGACTCGTCTGAGACTTTTATTGCCACTCCATGGTGGGAGGGGAATAGGGGAGTGTTAAATAAAGTGAATATTTTTTTATGCTGTACAGACAAATTTGCGATTTTTTTTCTAAAATACATAAAAAATCCATTTAAGATATATCATTCTTATATATACTCCATGTAGTGATAACGTGTACTACAAGCCCCGCCACCTGGCTCACCCACTGCTACACAAGTTGCTGATGCTGATGCGGTTGATGCTACTACTGCTGTTACAGTGGGTATCACTAATCAGTGATGGTGTTGCTTATTACACTAATAATAATAATTGGTTTATCTAGTCTTAATAGTCATTAAGCTGAAAATTTACAAACTACAAACAAGTAAAACAAGTAAAAAAATGAGGTTCGTTGGGGTTGGTGGGTCTGCCTACGTCATCAGTACCATAATACTGTCATTGCTACAGCAACAACAATGACAACAACAACACTGACAACAAATCTCTCTCTCTCTCTCTCTCTCTCTCTCTCTCTCTCTCTCTCTCTCTCTCTCTCTCTCTCTCTCTCTCTCTCTCTCTCTCTCCCCCCCCCGCCACTTCCCTTCACTCTGCATTCACCAGCCTCCGCGCACATAGTCTTCTTCCAGAGTTCTTCACACTTGCACACCGCCGCCTCCACTCCTACCCGCCCTTGCCTCGTACCCCCCCTGCCTCGCCCCGCCCCGCCTCGGCCTGTACTGCTGATAAGGCTCGTGTGATGTCATTTCCCCCTGGGCCACCCTCTATCCAATCGCCGTTAGCGTCGCCATAAACACACTCGGGGCTTTCAGATCCAGGAACGGCGAATCCCAAAAATGATAAGTCGATCAATCACGCTTTGTTAAAAACGTTTGCCCCTTCCCCTTGCCCCCCTCCAACGCTGAGTAGAGACAACTTAATTTGGGAGTGCCCGGGGCTGAGCTGCCATACAACCGGCGGGCGACAGCAATGGCCTGATATTTCAAGTGACAGCTCAATGGGACAGATTAAGAGCAAATGTTGGAATGTTACAAGTCTACCCTCAAAACTTCTACCAGCGCCCCCCTTTTCTCTCTCTCTCTCTCTCTCTCTCTCTCTCTCTCTCTCTCTCTCTCTCTCTCTCTCTCTCTCTCTCTCTCTCTCTCTATCTCTCTCTCTCTCTCTCTCTCTCTCTCTCTCTTCTCTCCCCTCCTCTCCTCCTTTCCATCCCTCCTTCTCATCGCCTTCCCTCCTCTTCCACCTCCTCTCTCCTCGTTCCATCCCTCCTCTTCCTTCTCCTTTCCCCTCCGTCTCCCCCTTTCCCTCCTCCCATTCTCTCCCTCTCCTGACATTTCTCGCTCGCCCCGGTGCCACCCTTCCTCCTACTTCTTTTAAATCCCCCCCCAACTCTTTCTCTCTCCCTCTCTCCTCTCGCCCTTCCTCTCACACCGTCCTCGTTTCAACCCCCCCATCCCCCCATTCCATCCTTCCCTCCTTCACCCTTCCCCCCTCGCCCCCAGGTCTCCCCCTTGGAATGATGAGGCAATTTTCCCCGAATCGTATCTCCGAATTTGAGGACTTGATCATATTGTCTCTTTCTTTGTTAGGATCAATATTCGTGTGATTTGAATATCTGGGATCATATGATTACCCGGGTTTCATTATCTGCGCGAGTAACAACCATAAATATGTGTTTACTGCGCAGGAAGAATGCCTGATGGACGTTATGGCTATATCAGCCGTACACTCACGGGGCGCAATTTCTGTAAACTGATTCCTGGGCTTTTATGCCGCGCCGGACAGGTGGTGGCGGCGGCGGCGAGGCTGGTGCAGGTGCGTCCCGCGGAGAGGATTACGGTGCGCGGCGGCGGCGGCGGCGTTGTGGATTACCGGGGCCGCCATTACCGGGGATTACCTTTACTGTGGATTACTTTATGGCGGCCCGACCGATCGAGGCAGCAAGGGTAATGAGGGACGACGAGGTGCTTTCCATGAATTCATTTTCGTTAATCACAATGTGCTCTTGTGCCGCCAGTGCCGCAGCGCCGCGGTAGCCGTTTCTTGCACTTCCTCCCGCCTGTGAATAATTCCCCATCTCTTATGGTCTCCCTTTTTTTCCAGAAGTCAGGTGCCTTATTCTGATATTTGTCATACAGTTATTTCTCTTTCCACTGTGACATTTGGAAAAAATCTCAATCTTACTTCTTTTTTCATACATTTTTTTTTTACTTTTGACAAAAATGTAAAGTATTTTTTGTTTGCAGTCTATAAAAAGTTCATAGTTTTACAACCATAATTTTAGTAGGTTATTTTAGACACGAGTATTAGAGTTTGATGAAGAAGCAGTCAATTAAGGAAGGAATGCTGGCAGCTGATTATAAACATGTAATATTGTACTGAGGAAAGTGTTGGTGGCCTAAACACTACCATCAGTGCTCGTACCTCTGTATATTCTGTGTTTTCTTCCCTTAAACACAGACAGAGAATATTGCTCCCGTTACAAGCACACAGCCTCCTCCTGCCGGCCACTGACACTGCCCTTCCTTTCCCATGTCCTCAGAGCTTCACTCCACGCATCCCGGCGCCGTCACCTGCCCTGCGCTGGTAATTCATTCTTAAAACTCAGATCTGCATCAACGTCACTCCCCTTGCATTAAGCACGATCCACGCCACCCTTCTGGATTGGCGACGACGGGGCTGTACGTGAAGGGATGCCGTCTGGTTGGGGGTCATAACATAACAGCCGTTCATTCGTAAAACTCAAACCTATATCAACGTCGCTCCTCGCACCCGGAACAGCCAGCGGCACCGTCACACTCACGGACATACGACGGCACTGTGCGTATGGAGGCTGTCTGGCTGGCGGACATTACATAACAGCCGGCGGGGAGCGAGTGTCGGGGCGTCGAGATACATCACATGCATGGCTTTATGAGTGAACAATGAGGTGGAAATGGGCAGCGGCAGCAGTCCGAGTGACGGGTCCATCGCCGCTACAGCACACTTAACAACGTCAGTGAAGGCATTCCCGGGGCAGACAGTTATCTTCATGGACCAGATTCTCCACTCACGCCCTGACTTATTCAATGTTGTTCTGGAGGTCACCAGCGTGCCGGGGCGGCCTGATGGATAATAGCGATCCCTGTCTCGTACACACCCGCTGTCCTCCGCCGCCCTGGCTCTTTGGCGTGTGTGTGCATGTGTGGGTGTGTGGGTGTGTGTGTGTGTGTGTGTGTCATCTAGTGTAGAGTGATATAATTGTTACTAACCGTCACCACAGCCGTGCACTATTATTATAATCATCACCATCAATAGTAGTAGTAGTAGTAGTAGTAGATGAAGTAATTTTAATACATTTGTAGCAGTAAAAGTAGCGGTGCAAAGATATAGCAGCAGTAGCAGTTGCAACAGTAGGGCCAGTTGGAACAGCATCAGCAGCACCAGTAACAAAATAACAGTACAAACGCCACCAAAAAACGGATGGGATAGCAAAAAACAAGAGCAGCAGAGACAGTAGCCGCTACGATAGGAACATAAGCAACAGTGACAGCAACAGTACTACAATAGGCACGGCCGGTGGAGGCAGGAATGATCGTAGTCGTGATAAGAGAGAAAACTGCTGTAGGTACAAAAAGTAGATATAGGAAGATTAACATTACGTAGCCCTGAACAATGTACTGCTAAGACTACTACTACCACTACTACTACTACTACTACTACTACTACTACTACTACTACTACTGTTATTGTTGCCATATATCGAACTACGTATCCATTCACCATCCCTCCTCAACACACACACACACACACACACACACACACACACACACCTCCCCCCCGCCCTCCCCCACAAACACAATCAACCCGCGAGGCCAATTTTATCTGCTCGCGGAGGTTAAACAGCAACAATATTTCGCGGGGCCTCGGGAGCGGCCGTCACACACCTTCATCACCGCCATCAACATCGCGCCGCGTCATTATCTGCATCATCACACTCTCTCCATCCACACGCCCAACGCGCCGCCCCGCCCCGCCCCGCCCCTCCCCCCGCCCTGCCTTCACCCCTCACCCCCACCTTCTTATTTTATTGATACCCAATTTTCTCAGGATCTCATATCTCGCTCGATCCATTTTTTCTATGATTGTGGCCATGAATAACCACATGCAGTTTCATCTTTTCACTCCCTCGTCCTCCTCCTCGTCCTCGTTCTCGTCCTCGTCCTCCTCCTCCTCCTCCTTCATTCTGTCTTCCTCTTTCTCCTTCCTTTTCTCTATTATTTTCTTCCTTTTCTTCATCTCTCCCTTCTTGTCTTACTTCATTACCTTTCCCAAGCTATCAACTCCTTTGTGTGTTTTTCTTCTTTTTCTTCCATTTAGTTATGTTGCAATAAAGGATTTCTCTCTCTCTCTCTCTCTCTCTCTCTCTCTCTCTCTCTCTCTCTCTCTCTCTCTCTCTCTCTCTCTCTCTCTCTCTGATTTTGCTGTTTTGAAGTTTTATTTTTTTTATTTTGCTTTGTCGCTCTTGTCATTTTTTTTTGCAATTGTTCTCATTATTGTTGCTGTTGTTTTTCTTATTTTATTTGTTTCCGTTTTGCACCTTCGTCTCACCTTCGTCTCTATATATTTGTTGCTGTTTTTCTTGCTGTCTTTATTTTCGCTGTTACTGTGTTATTTATGTTGTGACTAATAGTTTTTTTTTTTTTTTTTTTTTTTACTGTTGCTGTACGAACTGTTGTTATTGGTATTTCTCTTGCTGTTCGTGGTACTACTGTTAATGTTCTGCTACTATTGTGAGATTTCGAGGTAAATCATAAATCCCAAGACGTAATGGATAACGCAGGCCGGCGAATAGAGGAAGAAAGACGAGAAAGGAAAGCGTAGGACTTTCATTTAAACGATAACATTCTGATCATCCCTAACTCTATGAAATTAAAAGGAAAAAAAGAAAAGACGTGAGAATATGTGGAAACTCTAAAAATGGGTCTTCAGAGCGAGCGAGAGAATGAGACAGACAGAGAGAGGAGCGGCACAAAGTTAATTAAGTCTCCCTTCAAAGCAATGAGATGAAGAAACTGAGAGACTGCATTAGAGAAGGGGAGCTGATGAGGTGAATAGCTTTCGACTCCACTCCGTCCAGCAATGTTATATGTGCACCCCCGCCCCTCCCGCCACCCCCTCCACCCACCTCCTCCTTCATCCGCCCGCCTCTCCGCCCGTCATGGCAAAGGTGCTTCAGGAGGGGGCGAAGACTTCCATAAGGGACCAACAACGGCGTGATGAGAACTGTAACGGCTGATACATGACACCTAATCTTACCGAGCGTCAGGATAAAAGGTTGAATTAGAAGGAGGTCGGAGCATATTACCGTTATCAGACTCGTGTACTATCAAGGCATGAAAACTTTAAGATACATATCGATTTTTTTTTTTTTTTCAGGCAAGTGAGGAGGAAGGAAGGTAGAAGACGTTTCGAATGTGGCAGGTTTAAAAATTCTTCACTACTTTATATGTTTTATCTCTATCTCAAGCCTTTATGTAGTAGGATTCAATAGTATGCCCGGCAATGAGCTTCCTACGCTACCAAGGATGAAGGGATTATGTTCTGTGGTGTGGTGTGGCAAGTTAAAATAAATGTTCACTCCCTCATGTTTTTTTTATTTATTTATTCTTAACTCCGGCCTTCATACTAGAGTTTGATAATATTCAGAGCAACGGACAAGCATCTGAAACCTAACAGTAACCGAGAGGGAGGAGGCAGTTTATTCACTTTTATTTGTGCAGGATTAAAACGGTTCACTTCTTTATATTATTTTCCTTCATCCCAGCCCTCCACATCATTGACTTTATCAGCGACGCATGAGATTATAAATTCAATCATATAATCGACAATGAGGAGGCAAGTAACTCGACGTCCTGGGTGTGGCATGTTTAAAGATAATTCACTTTTTGTTACTTTTTTCCTTATCTTAAACTTTCATATCGTAAATTTTATCAGAATTCGACGTTTTGGGCGTGACACGTTTAAAAATAATTTTCATAATATTTTCATTTTTTTATCAAATATTCACATTGCAGGACTTAGTAGTATTCGACGTCTTGTGTATAGGAAGTCAAAAATAGCTTACATAATACGTTTTTTTAATTCTCTCAAACTCTCATATTATAGAATTTAACAGCATTCGTCTTTTGTGTGGCATGTTGAAAATTGTTAACTCTCCTCATAATACATTTTCATTCTTCACTTTTAACCTTCATATCATGGAAGTTAATAGGATCCGCATCATCACATAAGGGAATTAACACCCCCATGAACTCTTTGATGTCCTTCGTCCCTTTCTCACAGCGGTCTATACTCCCTCCCTGTGTCCCTGTGTCCCTGTGTCCTCCTCCTGAACGCCGTGATGCCCCTCGTTCCCTCCTTACCACGGCCCATACTCCCTCCCTTGTGTCTCTGTGTCCGCCTCCTGAACTCCGTGATGCCCCTCGTCCCCTTTTCCCCGCGGCCTATACTGCCTCCCTGTGTCCCTGTGTCCCTGTGTCCGCCTCCTGAACTCCGTGATGCCCCTCGTCCCCTTTTCCCCGCGGCCTATACTGCCTCCCTGTGTCCCTGTGTCCGCCTCCTGAACTCCGTGATGCCCCTCGTTCTCCTCCTCACCGCGTCCTATACTGCCTCCCTGTGTCCCTGTGTCCCTGTGTCCGCCTCCTGAACTCCATGATGCCCCTCGTTCTCCTCCTCACCGCGGCCTATACTGCCTCCCTGTGTCCCTGTGTCCGCCTCCTGAACTCCGTGATGCCCCTCGCCCCTTCCTCACCGCGGCCTATACTCCCTTCCTGTGTCCCTGTGTCCCTGTGGCCGCGGCAGGCGAGGGACGAGGCTGATATGGTAGACGGTGACTCTATATTGACACAGCATATTTGTCTTTGCATCTGGTGAGGGTGGAAAGCTACAATTTCCATATTCTTCCTTAAGTAAGATTAATGACGCCGAGCCGGACCTCAACCTCAAAGATTATTAGTGCCATCGATCTCAACTCCTTCTTTTTTTGTTCCCTCGCCCGGTGGACTGATCTCGAGGTATTTGTTTTCTTTGACTTTTTCATCCGTCACGATTTTTTTTTTTTTTTTTTTTATTCCTTTCCCCTTCTCGCAGGTAATTCAGTCAAGCGTGTCCTCAATGTCCACGAATCTGATACGTTGGATCTTTTGTTTGCGTGTGTGTGTGGGTGTGCGTGTTGTCCATCATGTGTGTGTGTGTGTGTGTGTGTGTGTGTGTGTGTGTGTGTGTGTGTGTGTGTATGTTACAAAACTCATATGTAAGCCAAACCATGTCCCCCCCATACCCCCCATACCCCCAAAAAAGTGAACGGCTCCCTTCCTCTCCGTCTTCAAGAATTCCTACACCCACATTGTATTATGGACCAACGTACATTTCGGCCTTTTTTCACTTCATAATTCTCAACCTTAATCTTCAGCAAATGTCTCATATCCCGTTGAATATTCCTTACTCTTACCCAGCATTCTTTCTCTCCCCCTATACCTGTTTCCCTCCCTCTTCCTCCCCTTCGCTCTTCTCCCTGCCGCACCTCTTCCTCCCATACTCTTTTTCTCTTTCTCCTCTCTCTCTTACTTCTTCCTCTTATACGGTCTCCCTTTTCCATATTCTTTCTCCCTCTTCCTCTCTCTCCCTCTCTTACTT
Source organism: Eriocheir sinensis (assembly GCF_024679095.1). NCBI lineage: Eukaryota > Metazoa > Arthropoda > Malacostraca > Decapoda > Varunidae > Eriocheir > Eriocheir sinensis. Next base: position 9,703,967 of record NC_066525.1, read on the forward strand.
CTTCCTCCTTTAACGTCTCCCTCTTCCATACTTTCTCCCTCTTCCTCTCTCACTTCTTCCTCCTATAAGGTCTCCCTCTTAACCACCCCATTTTGGCCCTTCCTTCCTTCATCCTCCTCCTTCCTTGCCTTCTCCTCCTCCTCCTCCTCCTCCTCTCCCCCTCCCATCCCCCGAGCACCCTGGCAAGAACGTGTCCCCTCCGTCAGGCTATTACAGCGCCCCTCATATCTTCCTCCCATCTTGCTGGGCTTCGGGTCATTAGCTCGCCCGGTATAATTAACACAGCCATCCAGCGAGGTCAGGTTTCCGCCGATGTGTCACAAGTTTTGCGACGCGGAGTCAACGCCCGGCGCCACCCATTTGTTTCCACGCATAATGAGGTTTTAACATGGAGGAAAGGAGCAAGGAGGGAGGGATGAAGGGAGGGAGAATGGCAGGGAGGTGTCGTGGAAGGTGGAGGCTGCTCTTGGTGGTGATAGTGGTAGTGGTGGTAGTGGTGCTGGTGCTGGCGTGGGTAGTGATGACTTGGCTGTAGCAGTCAGTGGCAGTTTCAAGACTAACACCGCTAGCACGAACGTAAGGAATAACTGGTATAACTACTGTACTAATTGGTCTGCTGATTTCGGAAATACAATAACAGCGAATGACATGTTTGTAGCATAAAAGAAATGGCAATCGAAAAAAGGTTGATTCACTCCGAAATAACAAAGAAAAGAGAAGATACATGCATAGGAAGTTCAGTGAGGGTTTGATCATATGGCAAATGTATACTGCCATCATCAGAAGACGAAGCAAAATAAGAATAAAAAAAACTTTTAATGAACATCAAAACGACAATAAAACAACAACAGCGGTGCTTTGTTTACGTAATCCGTGTATGCCGCCACCATCCGTAACCACAACAGAAGGCGAGAAAAAACAACAACAACAACAACAACAACAACAACAACAACAACAACAACAACAACAACAACAACAGCAAGCAGCTCGCGGGAACAAAAGCGGTGACATCGAGGTAAATCTTTCGAGAGACAATGACCACCAGCATCACCGCCTCTTACATTGTGTGTCAGCCGGGAGGAAGGGACGAGGAGACGAGACGAGGCGAGGAGGGAAGGAAGAGAAGAAAAGAAGGAAGAAGGGAGGAAAAAAAACGGGGTGAGATAAAGATTAAGGAATGGAAAGACGAAATGAGGGAAGAAGTAAAGGAAAATGAGAAAAAAGCAAGGAAGGAAAAAAAGGAGTAAGATAAAGATTAACAGATAAAAAAACGGAAATAATGGACTGTATAAACGGATGAATGACAGGAAGACGGGAGAGAAGGAATGAGGAAAAAGAATGAAGGGATTAAACGGTAAAGGGGTAAAGGGATGAAGGAAGGGAAGACGAGGATGGGAAAAGGCATAAGAGAAGGAATAGAGGTAGAAAAGGAAAGGGAGAAGAGAAAAAAGGAAAAAGAGGAAATAGGTCAAAAGAGAGATAAATGTAAAAAAAAGGAAAGGAGGCAGAGAAGAAACAGAAAAATAAGAGAGGAGAAAAATATATAAAAAACGAAAGGAGAAAAAATGGAGGAAGGAAAAGAGAAAGAAAATTATAAAGGGAGTAAAGGGAAACAAGAAAGGGAGAAGTAAGGGAAAAAAAAGTAAAGGGATGGGGGGTAAAGGGTATAATGGAAGCTAGGTGATGAGTAACGAGAACATTAATTAATCTAAGGTATTAAAAAGAGACAGGTGATGATATAGACAGGAGGAAGGTGGGCAAAGAGTGTGGAGGAGGAGGAGAGGGAGGAGGTGTGAGGGTGTGAGTGAGTGAGGGCGAAGAGGAAGAGGAAGGGGGGGCAAGGGAGGGAGTTATAGGCCTATTAAGCAGTGATGGGCGTATTAAGGAAGGGCGGGAATATTAATCAGCGGCGGAAATGGTGATGGGACGGTGAGAAGGTAGCGGCGGTTAAACAATGGCGAAAGTAGTCATAAAATTCAGATTCCGTTTTAAATGTCCCGAAAATTACCCCGATTATGAGTGTGGGGAGACCTGGCAACACTGGGGGAAACAAGGGGGGGAAAGAAGGAGGAATAGGAGGAGAACGAGCAAGGAGGAAAGAGGAAGATGAAGGGAGACAGGAGGGAGGGAGAGAGGGAGGAGGAAGATGAAGGGAGACAGGAGGGAGGGAGGCAGAAGGGGGAGAGAGGAGAGAGTTGAAGGAGGTGATGGAGGCAAAGCCGTAGGTAATGGTGGCAGAGGAAACGAAGACGGAGGTGCGAGGGAAGGCGCGGGAGACAGAGGGGGCGAGGCAGTTCCGTCTGGGGATGTTATGAGAGGAGGAGGAGGTGGGAGGTTATAATGGCTGACGAATAGGCCAATAATATAGACAATATTACTATGGAGAGAGGAAAGGGAGGGGGAGGAGGCGCGGCGAAGTTATAGGGAGGAGTAGCAGCGGGAAGAAACTTTATTGCCAGATAAAAAGTGTTTCTTAGCGCTGAGTGGTGACTGGGAGGTGGTGAGGGGGTCAGGGGGAGGGGGGGTGTAGTGGTGAGGGAGTAGTGGTGGTGATGAGGGTGAGGAGTGGAAGGGAGTGTATTGGTGGGACCGTCAAGGGGTGATGGCGGGGTGGGGGGGTGGGGGGTGAGTGTAATAGTGTTGAGTGCCTTTGTGATGTAAGGGTGACGGTGGAGTGTGTGTGTGTGTGTGTGTGTGTGTGTGTGTGTGTGTGTGTTGCTACAAGAGTGATGACATGTGCGTGTGTTATTCTGCGCGTGTTGTGATAGCGTGTATGAATTGCCAGAGGACGGTGTTATGCTGCAGTGCTGTGATGAAGGTCTGTGTAGGTGATGATGTGATGACTGAAGGAGGGTTTTAAAGGAGTGGTAATGATGCTAGTGGAGGTGGTGGTGGTGATGGTGGTGAATGTAAAAGGTGCAAGACGTGGCTCAAATAACAGGCATAGAGGTATCAAAATCATGCGTTGGTGAATGACTAATAAAAACGAATTGACGAGGGAATGATGGGTGGGTGAACTCTGTAAAAGAAAAGTGATGAAAGGGAGGGATCTAGTGAGGAAAGGGTGAATGGCTAGGGCGTGAGGTGAAGGGGTGAGGGTGGGGAGTAATGATGATATGGGATGAAAGGTCAAAAGTGTCTAGTGGTTAGGAAGGGTGATGATAACATATTGCCAGATACTGAGAGAAGATGATGGGAGAGAGAGAGAGAGAGAGAGAGAGAGAGAGAGAGAGAGAGAGAGAGAGAGAGAGAGAGAGAGAGAGAGAGAGAGAGAGAGAGAGAGAGAGAGAGAGAGAGAGAGAGAGAGAGAGAGAGAGAGAGAGAGAGAGAGAAACAGAGACAGAGAGAGAGAAACAGAGACAGAGAGAGAAAAACAGAGACAGAGAGAGAGAAAAACAGAGACAGAGAGAAATACAGAGACAGAGAGAGAGAAACAGACCGAGAGAGAGAAACAGATACAGAGAGAGAAACAGAGACAGAGAGAGAGAAACAGAGACAGAGAGAGAGAGAAACACAGACAGAGAGAGAGAAACACAGACAAAGAGAGAGAAACAGACCGAGAGAGAGAAACAGACCGAGAGAGAGAAACAGAGACAAAGAGAGAGAAACAGAGACAGAGAGAAACAGACAGAGAGAGAAAAACAGAGACAGAGAGAGAGAGAGAAACAGAAACAGAGAGAGAGAAACACAGACAGAGAGAGAGAAACAGAGACAGAGAGAGAGAAAAACAGAAACAGAGAGAGACGGCAACGGAGCAGAATCACGGAGGAAGAGGAACGTGAAGGGATAAAAGGGAAGAAGAATCAGAAGTAAAAACAATGACGGTGTAAATGAGCGGGAAAGAAAGAAGTAAACATGCGCGTGACAACACAAAGACGGAGAGAGGAGAGCAAAAAAGGTAAGGAAGAGGGAAGAAAAAAAACGTTACAGGTGATGAAAAAGAACTGATGGACGGAGATACATAGAGAGGTGTGTGTTTCTTCATGGAATGTGAGAAGGGAGGATTTTGGGAGAAGAAAAGGCGGAGGAGGAGGAGGAAGATGAGGAAGAGCAGGAGGAAGACGGTGACGAGAAAGAAGAGGAGGAATGAAAGAAAACACTGAATAGAAAGGAGGAAAGGAGAAAGAGGTGAAGTAAAAACAAGAAGTAAAATATGAAAAGGAAGATCCAGAGAAAAGAAAAAACAAATAATAGAAAAAAAGGAAAAGGCGGAGAAAATAAATCCAATGAGCAGAAGAAGAAAAAGAGGGGGAGGAGGGAATACAAGCAACAGAGGAAGAGGAAGAGGAGGACGAGGACGAGGAGAATGACGAGTGTGAGGAGGAGGCCAATGAGTTACTTGATAAACTCTTGATGCGTCAGCGTGAGAGAGGAGGGACGACGAGGACGAGGACGAGGACGAGGAAGGAGGGTGAGAAGGAGGGTGACGAAGAGTACAATGGAGACAAGAACGACAACGAAGACGAGGAGTGCAAGAAGAAAGACAAGGAGTGTAGTACATGGATGACGATGACGAGGAGGGTGACGAGGATTAAATTACATCGTCCTACTAATTAAGGTAAATGATGTAATTCTCTCTCTCTCTCTCTCTCTCTCTCTCTCTCTCTCTCTCTCTCGCCCAAAAATATCGCTACACGCCACTGAGTTCACACGGATTTTTACAGCGACAATGAAGCACCCTCAGCCAACTTCACTAACAGGTGGAATACTGACCAGCACGCATACTCTCTCAAAGCCATCAGACGTGGAAACAGATATTTCTCCCCCAGAGTGTGCGCACGTAACTCTCGCGGGAAACAGAGTGGCACATGGAGCTCATAAAGAAATGGGAAAAAACTGCAGCCCCGCTAAAAAAATAGGAACACCTCTGTAAACTGTAAGACAAAGCACAGTGTACACATCCTATTTCACGGGCACACAGAGTTAGAGCATCAAACGGCGGGGCGAGCGAGCTGTGAGGCCGCTGATGTGTTGGGGGAAGAGAGATAATACCGGGAATGACCGATAGAGGGCCACGAGGAGTTGATATCAGCTCCATCGCGACACTTTCAGAGCGACATGAATGAAACTTCGAAACTCTATATCTCAGCCTCCGCCTTCCTCTCGTAATCGCTCCGGGAATCAAAGAGAGAGGGAGAGAGAAAGATATAGAGAAAAAAGGAGGATGCTGGAGGTGGAGGTGTGATGTGATGTGATGGTAGAGGCGCATGGGGAGATTGTTATAAGGAGGTGGTGGGCGGTGGGAGTGAAGGGAGTGGTGTTGAGATGAAGGTGAAAGTACAGAATGAAAAAAAAAGTAGAAGGTAGAGCAAAAAGAACAAAAAGAACGATGAAGAACAACTATGGAAAAGGAGAAGGAAGAGGAAGAGAAGAAGGAGAAGCAATTCGAAGATAAGGTTCAGGAGCAAAAGAAGGAGGTGAAAGAGAAGCAGGAACAGGAGGAGGAGGAGGAGGAGGAGAAGCAGGAGCAGGAGGAGGAGGAAGCGGTGGGGAGGAGGGAGGCGGAGCAGGAGAGGAGAAAAATAGGAGTCTGATTAGAGTTCCATCGCCTTCTCTGCCTCTGCTTTCCTATACTGCTTTGCGGGGCGGGTTCGGGAAAAGGAATGCCAACGGAGTCTTTTATGGGGCTGATCCTCGAGGTAACGGAGGGCGGCTACGTGTGAAGGAGACCCGCGGCTCAGATCTCCCAGCCACCTCAATGAATGGTAACAATCTTCGTCTAGTCATCTCCCCTCGCGCCTTCTCCTTCCAATCTCGCCATTATCTTCACCATCAGTTTTATTACCTTCATCGCCATCGTCATGACAAGAGCCCCTGACAAGAGCCCCACCAGCGTGCCGGGCCACATCCTCGGGTCTGGTTTCACTCTCCGCGGGAAAAGACTTGAATCGCTTGATCGAAACTTGGAGAGGCCGCTCACCACCCCCTCCTCTCTCCCTCCTTCGCCCTGGCAGGAAGGAGAGGGCTGGCATTTGGCTGTGACAGGTGTGGTCGACCGCTAGATGACTTATGGCAGAGTCTTCGCCACTCAAGGGTAAACATGAAGTTCCCTCGCCTCGCTGCTTCACGCGAACTGAGGCGCGTATCAGAGGCTCGCCACGATCAGGTGGAAAAATCCGTGTTGTCTTCGTGCGTCCGGCTAACCCGCCGAATTTCCACGCCATGCCTCGCCCTGACTGGACCAAGTGCACAGGACCTGCTCGCTGACGCCCCCTAACATCCCTCAGCGTCAGGTCACTCTTCACTGCACAGCTGCAGAGCATCAGGCGTACATGAGGACGGAGGACGCAGCTGGCGGGGACAACGCTGGCTGGCGAGGGAGTGCGCGCCCCACCATTCAGCTGTCGGGTGCGCCTCTGATCTCCTCTGACAGTTTTGGACGCAGGACCCACGCGTGAAGGCGGCGAGGAGAGAGTCCGTGCCAGGAAGAAATTTCCAAAGAGTTTCGAGCAGAATAAACGCGGCGAGTTTATTCATGGACTTTCAATCTCCATTCCCGACTCTGTTTCTCCCCAACCCTAATACCTATCAATAGCCCGCCAGAATTATAGGCGATGACACGCTGGCCAGGCATTATCCTCCACCCAATGGCGAGGCCACACGTTCCTCGGGGACTCCTGAAGCCTACCTGCGGCCCAAAAAAGTGGCCGGGCAGCCCTGGCGGGATTGGGATGCTGCGACGCTTCATTAACTTTTCCACACGAGGAGTGATCACGTCCCGGAGTGACGCTCATCTGCAGATCAATAGTGATGCCTCGGCTTGACCTCTGCCCTGGCTGGGAGGGAACCGGTCGGCCGCAGTCCTAAGCCCCCAAAGCCCACTCAGCCTGGCCCCCTGCCTCTCCCCCTGCTGCCCGGCTACCTACGTGCCCTGCGCCGCCCCCACTCGCGCCTCTCCCCAATGCGGGCTGTTAAGTAATCTCGCCGCCTCGACCTACTCCCCGCGGGGCCTTTGGTGCTGGAATTTAAATGAACACCACACTCAGGATTAGTTAAATGTTGTTGTTCTTATTGTTGTTATTACTGTCTTTATTATTATCATTATTATTATCAGATATTATTTTAATCATACTACTACTACTACTACTACTATACTACTACTACTATACTACTACTACTACTACTACTACTACTGTTACTACTATTACTACTACTACTACTATTACTACTACTACTATTACTACTACTTTTACCTGCCACCCTAACCTCTCACAGAACAAGGCTCATTGCAGTGACGAGCCTCCTCTTTCCGTTCTGACAAGCCTCTTACCACTCAAAGATGTCGATTGTTGGACGACAGGACTCTTCCCTCCTTATTTTTGTATTTCTATTCCGAGATTTATGATCATTTACCTGATTTACCTGACTCGCCTTATATATAGTTTACGTTATCGATAATTAATTTAACACCTTAACAGTTATAAGCCAATGTAGCAAAGACTGGAGGACTGCTGTCACCTCTTGCCCTTAGTGTTAGCAGCAGGCCCTCCGCGGTGCCGGGCGGGGAAAGGCTTAGATGAGCCGCGCGATAGGCGTTGCTCAGCGACGGGAAAACTTTGAAAATCGGGAGAATCAGTAAATGGCTGAGACTTTCTGGTCTGATCTGATGACAGGAGAAACCCAGACAGGAAGGGGTGGCCCGCCTGCTCCTCCTTGGGTTACAATGCGCTAGACTTGAAAAGAAAATGAATGAGCGGACCACTGTTTGGAGCCCCCACCGGTGTGAATCCTTGAGGAAGGCCTGGAAGAGCACGGCTGTGGAAAGCTTTGTAAACATTCACCGACCACAAACTACTGCAAGGTAATGAATGAAAACATTTAGCAGCGGCAGGGTCAGGCACCCTGCAGGAGACTCCCCGCTGGCCGCCGCTAGACACAAAACAATGAGGAAACACGACACTATCGTGGCCCACATCGCCCCGCCGGCCATGCTGTACAAACATAATAGACAAATTACTGAAGTAACTGAGCAACATACGGAACAGGTGAATGGTCCTCAGAAGTCAGTGGAGCGGATGGATCCCTGGAGCCGACACTATCCCGGCCTGAAGCCCCTCCCGCCGGCGCGGACGAGGCTCCGCCGCTCCGCCGCGCCGCCTCTGACCTGCGGCTCAGGTGTCGGGTCTTCGCCGCCACGCTACGATGCCTTGTGAGCCGCCACGCTTCAGCTCTTGCTGCTTTTACGACCCTACGTTTTCCACTTTATGTTTTGAAGATATGAAAACAATACTGCATCCTTAGTAAACACACACACACACACACACACACACACACACGGATCCCCACCTCAGTGATATCACATACAAGCAGAGCCATACGTGTTTCCCCGTCACCCCCACCATCGGCGCGTCAGTCTCCACACACCACAACCGGCACACACCACCCATGCGCCCCTCATTCACCTAGCACCCACACACCCACTGCACCCTCCCACCGATATCCATTCATTGCCAGGTTCCCCCAACACATACGCAGACCAGCTCTTCATTACCAGCATAGCAACATGTTACCCCCCCCCCCCCCCCTTTAAACCAAAGATTCACGTCCACACAACACACCCGCCACACACACAGCTCCATGACTGACTGCGGGAGTTCATTATCCTGTGTTTTAAAGTGACTTGAACAGTTTTGAAGTCTAAGTAGCATAAACTCTGCATTATTAGTCACTGCAGTTTCTCCGCTTTTTAAATACAAACGACTAATGAAATCAAATGGAGCAAGCAGACAAACCAACAATTTCAACACATACGCTCACACAAACAAACAAGCAAACAAAACAGACAAGCATAAATATGGACAAACACAGACGAACGAACTCACAGACAAGCAAATACCCAAACTCGTCTGGAAACAATCCATATAAATCAGTTACAATGAATCAATATTTACACTTTTACCCGGTTAAAAGTTACACAAAGAAAACATAGCAGGTAATCTTTGGTAGCCAACCCCTTCACCTCTCACACCTCCCCCTCTGCTCCTTTGACCATAGCATGCTGGTCATACCGCCAGCCTTAACCACGAGCAAAATACCATCGCGTGTTGCTCAAAAATTGATAGAGGCTTACACACGTGACGAGACTTTCTTGAGTAGTAGATTAATTAGCGTGAAATAGAAAATAAAAGGATGAACAGAACAAAGTCATGATGTTTGTGGTACAGAGTTCCATAGAATCCCTGGCCTTGCTATAGGGTCCCCCTACCCTCGGCGGGAGCGGCTCAGCAAGGGCTTTCGGCGGGAACCTCCGGCAGTACTGTAACAGTATACGAATGGGATGAGTCAAGATAATTTTCACCCCTCAGCAGGTTGTCGCGTCGAGGGGCTGCCAGTGAACCTTGATCTGTCACTGCCACCAGTGCACGCCTCCTTCACAGGGGCGGCGAGACACGGAGGCAGGCGGCGGTGGTGCTAAAGGAAGGGCGGGGTGAAGGGAGGGGCGGCGAAAAGAGAGAGAAAGGAAGGCGATGAGGCATGCTCGCCCGGTGTCTTGCCCACTGCCTTCATATGATGGCAGAACACACGTTAGTGCCTCAAGGGGTGTCTGTGTTCGCTAAATCATCAACTTTCGACAACTGCAATGGTTATAAAAAAATCATACTTGGTTGCTCTATCAATATTAAAATACACAACACTAAAATATAAAAGGAGAGCAATAGTATGTGAAGGCAATGACGTAAGGTGAAGTGCGGCTGCAAATGATCCAGCTGAGTTTACATTAGAACAAGTCAGTTATTTGTGGCTACCCTTCCTACTCTTTATAAACACACACACACACACACACACACACACACACACACATCCCCCCACACACACAGAGCGTCTCCCTCGAACAAGCGGACAGCCAGCCAGGCAGATGGACAGACAGACGAACAGACATCGGAGCCGTGGGAGAGAGGGGCCTCGGAAGGATTAAGGAGGAGGCAGGCGAGACGGGGAGTGACAGGCGCGGTGATGGCTGACCTGTAAAGCCCTTCCTTGCCCCTCCCCCCTCACTCCTCGGCCCTCACAGCTGTCTCCTGCACCTTCTCCTTCTCCTCCTCACATCCCACTACGCCTTTCTCCCCTCTTCTGGCCAGGCTCCATCCTTCATCTTTTACTTTTCTTCCTATTTGATGTTTCTGTTCTTATCTTCCCCTTGATCCTTTGCCGTGTTCTGCTCTGCCCTTCCTCCTTCCTCTTCCTCTTCCTCTTCCTCTTCCTCTTCCCGCCCTACACATCCACGCCCTTCAATCGTCATGCTCCATCGTCTCTTGGCTTGTCTTGAAATAATCTACACATACATACTGATAAAGATGGACAGATAGATAGATAGATACACAAATAGATAAACAGTTAATACATGCACAAACCCTTCATCGACCTTTTATTGCATTAGAAATATGAGCAAACTTTTTTTTTTTTTACACGATGATGGATGGAAAAAGCATGAACACTTGGCTATTTGTTCTGGCTTCGTGTGACGGTGACGGCTGGTACCTGAATCTCACCGGACAAGGCAGCAGTACTTACACATGTATTGCACCGACGCAACTGCTTCGCTCATTCATTTACACCATCCTTTTCCACACTCACTGCACACACCTGTACACACACACACACACACACACACACACACACACCTGTCTGCCCCCCGTCACATGGAGGGGAAGGAGGGGGGAAGGGGGACAGCTACGGTAAGTTCTTAATTACCTGGCGCATCACGTTTCCTCCCTCCCTCCCTCCACACACGGGAACACACTCACTCTTTCATGCTGTTTACACACTATCGCATTCACCTGGGGCCGCTTAGAGTGGGGTCCGTAATGTAAATAAACCTCCCTTCCCAGTCCTAACTCTCTTAAAAAGTGTGAAGAGAGAAAATGTAAATGCACTTCCCCCGGTACTCCAGGTGTCAAATGCAGCCTTCTCTAATGAGGCAATTTACCTTTCCTCCGCTTTCTCACGCCTTTCCTGCCCTCTTCCTCTTACGCGGGAAATTACCCTCAACAAGCAAGCAGTTAAGTTGGCTGGGTATAACCTTTCATAATTCTCCGACGTGATTTTCAAAAGGCTTTAAGAACGCGTCCTCCCCTCCAGGCGACACGCGGGTTAAGGTTTCAGACGCGACCCTGTCATGTTACGGATGACAACGTTTTGAAGTTCGCATAAAAGGATTGAATCTCACTTCCTTTGCGCGTCTGTGAAGAGAGGCGCGACCCTCCCTCCCTCCTTCTTGTCGTCCTCCTTCCTTTCCTCATCCTGTCGCGGCTCCAAGGAACGTTGGCTGCGGGATGCTTTGCTTTACTTCCAGCAGATATTATTTATTTCTGAATGCTTTCTGGTGGTCGCTTCTTTATTACCTGTCGCTGCATGTCCGTGGTTAGTATTTTATTATTTTTTTTGCTGTACGTCTTGGCGATCCAAACTCACTTGGAACAAACATAATGAAAGGCAGCGTGGATGAAAGCTGCGTCTGTCAAGCACGTCGGTTCGGATCTGGAATTCCTCCGCCTCAGGCACCACCAGCGAACAACACAACAGGAACAGCGCAGGGCTCCTCGACGTGGGTTTTTTTTTTTTTTTTTTTTTTTCGAAAGAGACTACGGTACGAATTCTTAAGAGCTCTTGCCGTAGAACAGATCAGGAGGATATATAAACGATAACTTTATCTTTTCGATTGGCCATTTACAGTTACAAAAAAAGAGGAATCCAATCTCCCAGAACTCAAAATTAAGAAAAATACAAGCATAGGGCGCCGTTTGTTTATAAATAGATTAAGCGACACCTTTGGCTCTGGTCTGCGCACCTCTGCTCCTCTCGCTGCCATCACCTTTGGTTTCCTTTTTTTCTCACACAAAAAACTTGAACTATAATGAAAGAGAGAGTCCCTCCTCCCAGCTGGAGGGCTGTGCCGAGGCTGACAGGATAAAACATCCATTTACGCCCAAGAAGCCCCGTGTTCCCCGCCGCCCCTCGCCCGGCCACTCTTCCTCTCCCGCCGCAGACACAACCCTGATTGAGCTGGGTCACGTTGGTCGCCGTGTTTGCCCGCATGGACGTGAGCAGTTTCTTTAATGGTCACATGGATTTTTTCGTCCCTTGATGGACCACAGCCCTCACAGCGCCGGCAACATAAAGCGAGCGGAGGATAATTTGTGCCGGAGTGTTCTTCCCTCACACCGAGACAGTGGCAGCAGTCCTACAACAGGTGAGTAACAAAACACAGGAAAACACTACACTCGAGGAGGCAAGACAGTCCCCGCCACAGCTTTATGAAGAAAATGGAGATAAAAGTAGTGCTGTTCCACGGAGGTGTGGCGGGCAGGCATCCGGGAGGCTGAGGCCTGGCCGTCAGCGGCAGGAGACAGGACGAAGACTCAACAAAAGCGGGTCGGGTGGCTCTTCCTCTGCACCGCCCTTTATCCGCCTCCACCCTTCCCTCTCCCCCCGCCACACCACGCTTTTTTCCTCCCCTTTCCACCGTTCGCTAATTCGTGCTTATTGGCCTCGTTTACCCCGTGAGTGTCCGCGGGAGGGGCGCGGCGCGGCCACTCCAATTGCCTGTTTACGTGGAGCTGTTGTTGGCGGAGGAACTGTAGGCAATTACGGTGCTCCTAACAGCTGCGCCTCAAACTTTGGTTAATCGCGCAAGAATAAACAAAGCTGATCTGCCGCGTAAAACAACACCCCTCAGTGCGGCATTCAATAGCATTATTATCTCACTCGTGATTGATATATCTACTGGGGAAAAGTTTTGTAAAATCAATACTTCTGCATAGAACTGAGAGAAGTCTTTCCCTTTATCATCACTTTTTTTCATTTCCTTTCATCAGAGTCCCTTTCCCTCTGCTCCCCGCGCGTCCATCAGAGCCGGGCCGTGATGGCCTGGGGGTGACACCCGACCTGAGGGGCCGTCACGGGGCAAGGCGTCCCCACCTCCCTTTTGTATATATGTATGTGCATTCTGAGAACTCCAGACCTTTGTTCCACAACTTTTCAGACCTTGCTGATGCCCGAGTGTGTGCAGACTTATCTGAAAAATGCTTTTGCTTCTTTCAATGTTTTCTTGAGCCGCGAGTGACGGGCAGCGATGCAACACAGACGACGGTGTGGACGCCTCTGTGTCGACTTCACATCAGCCCGGCTGGCTCTACATTCTCTTTATATTATAGTATATATATATATATATATATATATATATATATATATAGAGAGAGAGAGAGAGAGAGAGATATATATATATATATATATATATATATATATATATATATATATATATATATATATATATATACACACACACACACACACACGCACACTCACACACACACACACACACACACACACACACACACACACACACACACACACACACACACACACACACACACTGAAAACTTTTCCTACTGTATTGCAAGATGAAGGTTCTGTAATAAGTTTTCGGGAGAGCTCACGGAAGACATATCATCCGCCTGCAGTCTAATGTGTCTGTGAGGCCGCCGCCGAACACTAGACCACTATACAGGTGTGTCGGGGCGCCCCGCACCTGGCCGGCCCCGCGAGGATCGGCAGGTGTATTGTTCTCACCTCTCAGTCGCTCCTCCGGTGCCTTCCTCCTCCCAATGTAATCCCGCCTTGTCCCTTCACGTCCCTCTTTTTAAAGCAAGTAATTTACTACTGCGTGTGTTTGTTCATCCGTCCGTCAGTCCGTCTGTGTCTGTCTCTTTACTTGTGTGTGCTTTTCTGTGTGCGTGTGTGTGTGTGTGTGTGCGTCTCTCTCTCTCTCTCTCTCTCTCTCTCTCTCTCTCTCTCTCTCTCTCTCTCTCTCTCTCTCTCTCTCTCTCTCTCTCTCTCTCTCTCTCTGTATGTAGTTCAAGCTTCATTAAGCGTCACACTGATAGGTAAGCAGATATCAGTCTTCCTCTCCCTGTCTGTCTTCCCTTCCATCTTCGTCCCTCTTTTCCCCTGTTAATTATCCACTTTTTTCATGTTCAAAACTTTCAGCGACATTCTCCCCTTCTTATTATTTTCCTCCACTTCCTTCTTCGCCCCTCTACCCGCTCCTCCTCTCTTTCTTACCCTTGCTTCTCCGGCTCCTTTGCCTTTATTCCCCTTCGCACTCCTGTTCCTCCTCCTTTTCTTCACTCTTCCTGCTCCGTCTCTCCTTCCATCTCCTCGTCGCTTCAGAGTGGCCGTGAAGGAGGGAAGAAGGGCCAGTGTCGGGTAACAGCAACCTTACGTTCCTTTCATTATATTTCGCTGCTCTCCGTCCCCCTTCCTCCCTTGTATGTGTGTGTGTGTGTGTGTGTGTGTGTACAACCGACTAGTCACCTTCACAATCCGAGGCTTCTGAGGACAGGGAAGGTTTGTTTCCTCCCTGTACACAAAGTGGTCTGCCTGTTGTTTCGTCTCCACACATTTTCTGCATGTTGCCTGTCTGTTTTCACACTCTGTTTTCTGACTCAATCAATTAATTCATCAATCAAATTTGCCAAGTCCTCCCCTTGATTGGATGACCGCGACAGAAGGGTATCCAATCGTCTTTCTCCTCCCCTAAGCTGCCTCCACGTCACCTTAATACTGTTTCGCTCCAGCTGTCCCCCTTGAGCCAAAAATCTCCCGCCAGTGACGAAGGAAAGACCGTTTTTGCACTATTATCCACGCCCAGGTAATACTGAGTCGAGTGGTGCTACATTTATAACACTTCCTGATTCTTACGCTTTGATGCACGAACACAAATACGAAACATGTATAAATGACAATGTATCTAAATAATGTATGTTTGAGAGTAGTGGATGATGTAAGCGTGTATAGCCGGCTTGGGTCTGAACTCTGAGGGAAAAACGAACAGCTTATTAAAGGTTAAAAATTCTATGTGGATAGCTAAACACAATACTCTTAGCTGTATTTTGGTTTAAAGCTACATTCAGTATACGATCATTCTTATAATAACCGAACACTCTGCTCAAAACACCATGCAGCCTTTTCTTTACGGTATAAGTAGACGGACCAAGGACTTAACAACAATTACAATAAACAATAACTCCCCCCACATGTTGCTTGTTTATGAATACAAAGATTCCAAAGCAAAATAATTATCTCCGGATATTCACAATTTAGGATCTCCTTTTCGCTCAGACGTGTTCATTGGCCTCGGAACAGAGCAAAAGAAGATAATGAACAACATATTGGGGCAGAATCAACCAATCATTTGTACCCAGGCTGCCCACCGCCACTTCGCCGCCCAACAAGGAGGCCACACCCGCGTCACCGCTTAAGGGCCGCGTCTACGAGATACAACGAGCCACATCACCGACGAAGAGGAAGAAGGCGAATTGAATTTCCTCTCTTGGCTGTTTGTCGTCGTCCTTGAAACGTTGAGTCGGTGACGATGCACACGGCTCAAGGGTCGATGGAGGGTGAAGTGTCCGGTGCACTGCTCAGCCTTCGGGGGTGAAAGATTCAGGATTCCGGCAGAGTATCATTGGGTGTGTATACAAAAAAAGAGCCGAACCCCCGTCAAGTTATATAAACATTCTGGTTCTTTGAAGGGATGGGAGGAAGGGCGCGCGAGGGGCGTTCTTCAGGGAGGGAGGCTCCAGCGGGATGACCCTTGTGTGTGTGTGTGTGTGTGTGTGTGTGTGTGTGTGTGTGTGTGTGTGTGTGTGTGCGTGTGCGTGTGTGTGTGTGTGTGTGGGTGTGCGTTGATAACAGGATTTCGGAGATATTTTATACTTCAGCTACTTCCTCCTGTACGCACAGCCAGACAAAAGGCTCCCTGGCTTATAAATCTGATTTTACCTTCCAACATTCCATCGTTAATCCCTGCTAAGAGTTGGCCTTCCTCCTCACTAAACTCGATGTTACAAGACCCACTCCTCCTGCGTCTGATTAACCCTCGCTCCACACTAACAATCTTTGACCATCCCCCTGGGCCACACCCGCCAACACTAAACACCACATCACACCACCAGACTCAAATTCCCAGAGCCACATTCCCCTGGATTACACTGACTCTCACCATCAAGCCAACCCTTAGGTAAGCTTAGAGCCAAACCCACAGGTCACATCCCTGGGTAATATCCAGAGTCACACCTCCAACCCACACCCGTAAGCCACACCAACGCCTACCTTCCTTACAACCAAAACAAAGTTTGTGAGGGCTGCGCTTAAAAGTGCATGAGAACCTGATTACACAAGAAGACAGGAGAAAAAAGGCCCCCAAGACAGACGGACGGGTGGACAGACAGAGACAAACACACCCACAGAAGGACAGACATACGGACAGACAGACTGACGGACAGAGGAACAAAGTCAACAAGTCACCAGCTGGACGTTGCTGTCTGGAGGGGAGGGGCCGGTAATGCCAGGGGAATATAGTAAGACGCCGCCGCCGCGCGGGTGGTCGGCGAAGCCGGAACAATACCACGCACTAATAACATGCAACACACCGCCGACCATTATTAACGCGTGCTCATGGAGCGATGGGGATCAAATTGCAAACATGCTCCATCAATAAATACATATTCCAAATATTTGAATTAAACACAACCAACAGAAATATATTAATAATATTAGAAATAGGTATCATTATAATCACAATCATTATTATTATTATTATTATTATTATTATTATTATTATTATTATTATTATTATTATTATTATTATTATTATTATTATTATTATTATTATTATTATTATTATTATTATTATTATTATTATTATTATTATTATTATTATTATTATTATTATTATTATTATTATTATTATTATTATTATTATTATTATTTTTAATATTATTATCATTATTATTATTATTATTACTACTACTATTATTATTAATCTTATTACCATATCAGTTCTATCAAAGTTTTTTTTAGTCATATTATCATTATTATTATTATTATTATTATTATTATTATTATTATTATTATTATTATTATTATTATTATTATTATTATTATTATTATTATTATTATTATTATTATTATTATTATTACTATTATTATCATTACTACTACTAGCATTGTTACTATTAACATGATTACTATTATCATTATGTATAACGGTAATTGTGTGTGTTACCAGCACTATCACAAGGGAAGGGCAGCTGAAGCGGTGGTTCAGGGGCCAGCCAAGGCCTTGGGCCAGCTCTCGTACATAGTGATCCCTAGGACCCGAGTTTGAGTTCTTTCGCTTGCAGTTGGCACTTTTCATCTATCACTAAGTGCCGGAAGAGTACCGACATGCTGTTCAGATTATCTAGCAACCTGAGCTTCAGGAACTTTGGTCAGCAGGAGCACAGGGGACCATAATATGCCGAACAAGTGTCAAATATCACGGCAGCAACCGCCGGCACCACCATCGGCTCTTCAATAAAGCCTACCGTCACTATGGTCATCAATAAGATGAAAATATAAATATCAACAGCACCATTTGGAGCCGAGTGTAGGGAAAAAATATGTGAGGGAGAAGAGCATCTGAGAGGATAAGGAACGGTTGTAATGGGAGTTGATTGTTTGATGGCAATGAGTCAACAGAAGAGAATGTGGGCGACGAGGTTGGAGGTGATCGATATATCAAGTTAAAGAAAGAAAGCGTGGCTGGAGAAGAGACGAAAGAACTAGATTAAAGAAATATAATATTGATAACGGAGGGAGAGAAGGAAGAGGAAGATGGTGATGCAGGAGGAAGAAACAGAGGCAACGAGTAAGTGACAGGTAAAGGAGCAGTATAAAAGTGCCTTAGTGGGGTCTGACACTCCGGCTCAGCGGCTGGATAGAGGGTTAAAGGCTCCAAGTTCCCACTAATAACGGCGTTCCTTCGAGATGAAACAGGCTCCAGATCACCCGTAGTTCACATACTGGATCTGTTTGCACTGTGAGCGTCTGAGTTACGGACAAGCTGTGGGCACTCCTCGATTTATTAAGATTTTCTCGTGCTGAAAAGTCCACAAAATCCTGCCTCACCGGGGTCAATATCCCCGTGCAGCATCACCGTAACGGGGAGAGTCTAGCAGCTCTATAAACGGCTTAAAGCGTCAGATTCGTGGCCGTATCTGCAATCTATCTCCACACTGGAGCCTCTGCAGCTAATTCCATTTTCTTCGACAGGGAAAACGGGAACAATGGCTACGATCCGGCTGTCACTCACAGACGGTGTATGAAGTGCAGGCCAAGACAAAACTAACACAACTCCGCTACCCGCACATTTTCACTTGACATATCCTGGTGTCAAAATGTTTAAGACATCTCTGCAGCGTTTACCCTCACGTTCCTCTCTATGTATTTTGTGGCGGGCCGGGCGTGTACTATTGTCGCTTCTGCTCGAGTTTCTCCCCCACACTCAACAACTCACTCTTTTTCCTCAAAAGATTTTACGGCTTCAAAAGGGGAAAATCCTTTTCCAGTGACCAGAATGAATCGTTCCCAGTAAGGCGGAGGCGGGTGAAGGAGGTCTGCCTAAAAGCCCCGAGACCCCTTCTAGCACCTCCGGCGGGTCCTCCAGCGGTGAAGGCCCGTCTCTTCGTAAATTAACTCCCACTCACGGTCATTACCGCCGCCCGGCACGAGAGCCGCCCGGGAAAAGAGGCGTGTCACCCAAGTGGTGCCGCTGCCGCTGCCGGGGAGTGCACGTGAGGTGCCGCTGGAGGGGGCGTCACCTCCAACATAAACATCGACACAACGGGCCGCGTCCCTCTCAGCCAGGGTTAAGGGACGACGCCTCGCGCCGCGCTATTGGTGAGGCGTGAAGAGGAAAGGGACATAACTATCTTTGGCTTATTATTTTCCTCCAACGATCAGCCAGACGTCTGTCCTCCATACATGTGTGTGTGTGTGTGTGTGTGTGTGTGTGTGTGTGTCTTTTGTTTGTTTGTTTACAAGCGTATCGGTGTGTGTATATGCTTGTGTGTTTTAGTCTTGCTTGTTTGTTTGCTTTTTTATGGGGGAGAGGAGGCCCGTGCTAAAAGTCAGCACCTGCAGGGGAGGGGGGGCAGGTCCATCCTCTACTGGCGGCCGGAAAACAAACAATAAAAAAGCCACTTAAATGATTTTAAACGTTATTAGTCCAGTCTTCCGGTAATCTTTCCGGCACCCTGCAGCTCAGAGAGGGGCGGGAAGGACTGGGCCGGTGGGGTGCATGAATTGACCGTGAGTGGGGCGGATGTACTACACTGACGGAGATGTGTTGATAAGAGACACATGATAATCTCTTAAGACTTAATATTCACCACAAACTGTCACCTATATTCCATTGCGAATTTCCGGCTTGATATGTAGTTCCACTTTTGTCTCTCACACAGCTACGTGAATATATGTTTCCTTCCCACAAGCAAATCGTAAGCTGCCATGACCCTTCCAGCACATGTAACACCCAAACATCTTAATAAGGAGCCGAGAATTTTTAACTGCAAGACTATGACGGTGGCGGTTACGGTGATCGTGGTGATTGTTTGGGCGATTATAGTAATGATGGAGGTATTAGCAGAAGTAACGATAGGAATGTTTGTTAGAAGTGATGGTGGTGGTAATAGTAACAGAAGACAGAAGCAAGACGGATGCAGCAAAAAGAGATAGTTGTAATAGTGGTAGTGGCAGCAGCTTTAGTAGTAGTAGTAGTAGTAGTAGTAGTAGTAGTAGTGGTGGTGGTAGTGGCTGCTGTGTTCAATTCGGTCACCTGCAATCGAAGCACATAATAGGAAAACACTGTTGCTCACTGCCAATAAACTTTTAGGCCGATTGTCGTTTTTGTCGGCCGCAAATGGTCTGTTCAGCTTCTTTTCCTCCTCACAATGCTCATTTTCCCGAGCTGTCAGTTTCTTTCACAATACTTTTCCTCCGATCATAAAAGTGTGTGGATGACGCCAGAGCCACACGCTTGGCAGGCCAGGACGGTCTTCATTTTTCTCCTCTGCGATCTGACGCTGCCGAAAAAAATGGCGTAAAACTCAAAAAGAATTATAATAGCCAATGAACGATTCCTGCAATATATCTCTGGTCTTGTCCCGCCGCGGCTCAGGTAAAGGTCACTTGATCAGACTCATCCTCGCTCACACACACACACACACACACACACACACACACACACACACACACACACACACACACACACGCCTGATAACTAGATATTGTTGCTCGCGTCTGGCTTTGCACAAATCAGATGCATTTCATCACCTCTCATGTATAGCCTTGAGACGCCAGCATGCCTGACGACACCCAACATATCCCTCTCGTTCTCTGCCTCTCCTATTCCTTCCTCCCTTCTTCCTAACCTATATCCACCCTACCAACCAACCTCCCTGCCTGCCTGCCTACCTGCCTACCTTCATTCCTCCCTCCCATTCTCGCCTGTCTGCCCGTCGCTGTTCACTGAAGGAAACACGGATCACCTCCCTCCTTCCAAACACCTCCTCACATCACGCCGGTTCCTCCTCTCACTCCTTACCTCGCTTTCGTATTGGCCATTTGTCTGCTTGTACTGCTTGCTTGCTTGCCTGCTCTCTCTCTCTCTCTCTCTCTCTCTCTCTCTCTCTCTCTCTCTCTCTCTCTCTCTCTCTCTCTCTCTCTCTCTCTGTGTGTGTGTGTCTGTGTCTGTCTCTGTGTCTCTCTCTCTCTCTCTCTCTCTCTCTCTCTCTCTCTCTCTCTCTCTCTCTCTCTCTCTCCTACTTATTTATCCTCGCCCCTTTGATCTTCCTCCCGTTAAAACATTTTTCTTCCCGCTGAAAACATCCCCGATAATTGATTTTGCCTTTTTTTGAGGTTCTTAGTTCAAACATTATGCGGGATGCTTTACATGTTGTCTTAAATTATCTTGTACATAATTAACGCTGCAAGAGAGGAGTTGATTTTGCCCTCGATTTTATTCTAAGCATTGTTTCTATATCATGCAGTACACACACACACACACACACACACACACACACACACACGCACACGCACACACAGCCTCGGAAGCGTCCCCACACATATTCTAATTCACACGCGCATCATAATCATTCTTCATATATTATTCGGAATTTTCTTATAATCTCCAAACTAACACGGACTCTTCTTCCTTGTCGACGTCCCCATCTCGCCCTTCGCCCTCTCCCCTCTCGCGTTGCTGTCCTCCCCGCCTCGCCTTCCCTCATGTCCCCTAACCCGGCCCTCACCTCGCCCTCCCCTCATCACTCCACAGCCGTCAGTTGCAGCCCGCCCTTCAAGCCCCCTCGCCTCACATCACCTGACTTCCTTTTATGGTGATTAGACAGTGAGCTGATGAACAAACAACAGACCCTCGCCAACTCTCTCTGCCCGTCAATATTTACTCCTTGTAGACGCGGCCCCGTCCTAGCTCCCGTCCTCCCGTCACGCGTGCCCTACTGTACGCTCCTGTCTGCTGTCTCGGGCCTCCTGCCGCACTCAAGTAGATGCTGTTTACTTGGGGAGAATATGAGTGAATTATTACTATTATTGTTATTACTGTTATTGTTGTTTTATTATTGCAGCTGCGTGTTCTGCTGTGCTTGTGGTGAGCTGTTAAGTGTGTGAACGTTGTGGTGGTGTTTGGTGGTGGTGGTGATGGTGTTCTCCTTGGGTATGTGTGTCTGGTGAGGATTGTGGTTGTGTTGTGGTTATGGTGATGGGTTGGTGATGTCTCGCGGTATGGAGTGTTGCGATGGTGTACTGTGGTGTTATGTGGCTGTAATACTGTGTGGTGTTGGGTGTGGTTTGGTGTGATGTAGTATGGTGGTGGTGATGATGTGGTGTATTGTAGTCTGAAGGTGTGGTGTGGTGTAATATGGTGTGATAGTGTGGTGTGGTGTAATGTAATGGGGTGTGGTGATGGTCGTGGTGAGGAATTGGTGATAATGTGGTGTGGTATAGTGGTGGTGTGGTGGTGGTGGTGGTGGTGAAGAAGTCGTGGTGGTGGTGGTCCAAGAGGGCGGCAAGAACGACCTCCACTTCACCTTCCCGTCGACACTTTTTGTTCCTGCGTGTCACTTCGAGTCGATTATATATACACAGACTTTTTTTTCCCCCTCCGCTCCTCCGCGCACTTCTATATTCTCAGGTTAATGAAAAAGAACCGTATGTATCTCCGCCACATCCTTTCAATTAAAATAAAAAAATGAGGAAGACAGACAACAATACGGGGTGGTGGCGGCGCCTATGCAGTTATCTCTCCCCAGCGGAGATGCCCTGCCAATCAGCTCCGACTCTTTTACCCCGGCCTGCAGTTTTCATTGAGTCTCCCCTCTCTTCCCTCAAACCTGCCAGCCAACCTGCATACTTTTATCGACACTTTCCTTCTCTTTCCCTTCGCTTTTTATCACCTGGAGGGGCGTCTTGGTGGAAAGTTGAAGGCGTGTTGTTGCTAGGGTTTTGTTGGTCTTAGGAGGGGCTGGCGGGGCCCAATTTTTGTGACGGGGTGAAGACGGGTGGCGGGGGCAATTATGGAGGGTTTTCGAGGGTAATGGAGGGATGGGTGTGAAGTTATTAAGAAAATTATGATGTGGGGATGGCTCGGGACGGCTGACTGGATGGCTCTGCGCTGCGGTGTGTGCGTGGAGGAGAAAATAATATGAATTAAAAAAATCGAGATAAATTAATAAGGAGCAGGAAAAGTTAACTGTATATTTAAGAAGACACATGAAAGTAAAGAGGTATATAGAACACCGTTATCTTTACCGCTACCAATGTTATTGTTGTTGTTTTACTTTGAGAAAATGAAACGGTATGCAGTTCTTTTCTTCGTCTACAGTTACAACCTCGATTACGGAGTTCGGGAAGGTTCAATGAGACTGGTTGGAAGAGAAAAACAAAACAGTGCGCCTCAGTTTTCTCGCCACGCCAATACGTTCCACACCTCTGCAATCCTTCTTATACAATCCACTCCCGCAGCCTCGATATAATTGGTTAAGTAATAAGGCGAGATCATATTTTCCACGGTACTCGCCTATGGACGGACTGACGGAGCGACGGGCGGGATGGAGCGGCGGCACCCTCTTGTTTCGCTGTCACACCGCGGAAGCCTCGCGTCCTGTCGGGGCTTCATGACGGACAAGGTAAGAATCCAATTATCTGGTAGCGTCAGGGAGGGTGCGAGAGTAACCTTCAGTCCTCCCTCGGTTCGCGGCGCCCTGAATAGTCTTTGAACTCGGGTTTGCATTAGTCAGCCTTCGAGTGTAAGGAAGCACGGGGGTAGCGGCGGTCTGACTTGGTGATCCTCCTTCTGACGTTTAAATGGAAAAAAGAAAAGTAAGGATATATCGATTGTGAAAAAAATGCATATTGTGATATTTTACGGCGATTCTTTTTTTGTTTTTCCACATGTATGTTTTTTTGTATCTATACTGGAAGACAAAAGTGAGGATTCTCTCTCTCTCACTTTCACTCTTTCTCTCTCCCCCTTCGAGTGGCTCCTCCCTTCGCGGCGACGCAGCCCCGAGGTGGAGGGAGTAGAGCAGCGCGCGGCACCTCGGAGGTTTACGGCGACCGATGTGTTTGCATAATTCATTCTTAGCGTCTCGCACATCGGTGTTAGCGCAGCCCGGCAAAACCCGCGCATATATAGACCAGTTTATGGGAAGGACGGACCACTGCGCCCCGACCTTCTCCGTAAGTCAAGGGCGGGAGAGAGAAAAATACCGAGGAGGAGGAGGAGGAGGAAGGAGGGAAAGAAAAAAAATGGGTTAAAGAGAGAAAAAGGTAGGAAATTTAAGAGAAGGAAAGGATTTGGGCAGAAGAGATAAGATAGCGCAGAAAGATGATATACTAAAAGATGGGTAACTGATGTACGAAAGATCTGGAATGGAAGGTGAAGAGGTTAAGAATGACAGAGGAGAAAGAATTGAGAGAGGGAAGGGGAGGAGGGAGGAGGAAGGGACGGACGGACGGAGGGAAGGGAAAAAGAATGAAAGAAAGAACGTAGGGGGGAAGAGAGAGAGAGAGACGGAGAGAAAAAAAGAGCAGGGGAATAGAGAGGGCTAGAGGAGGGAGAGGAAGGGGAGAATAAAGGAGAGGGAGGGAGTGACGGGGGAAAGAAAGAGGTCAAAAGAAAGGCCGAAAAAATATAGAATCTGTTACTCCGTTATGGAAGAAAGGATGGTAAGGGGGAAAAAAAACTGGAGATGGAGGAGGAGACGAGGAAGAGGATTGCAGAGGAAGAGGAGGAGGAAGAGGAAAACGAGGAGGAGGAGGAAAACGAGGACAGAAAGATGATGCAGACTGGGACGACGAGTTGGAGATCGAAGTCCACGAAAACGAGAACAAGAAAAAGAAAAGAAAAGGAAGAGGAGGCGGAGGACGAGGTTGAGATAGAAAAGAAAAACAACAACGACAACGAAAACGACAACAGCGAAAAGAATTAAAAACGAGTATAATACCGGATGACGCAGAGGGAAGGAAAGGAGGAGAATGTGAAAGATGAAATAAAATAGGAGGGGGAAGGAAGAAAGAATGAGAAAGAAAGAGAAAAGAAGATAAATCGAGGGGATGAAGGTGACAGAAAAGTGAAGGGGGAGAAGGGAAGAGCAGGAGCAGAAGAAAGATGAAGAAAAAGAAGGCAAAGAAGAAGGTTAGAGGACAGAGATAAGGAAAAAGAAGAGAGGAATTAAGGAGGAGGAAAGAGGAATGTTGAATAAAGGTGACTAGAGGAACGAAGAGAGAGAGAGAGAGAGAGAGAGAGAGAAATAGGAAGTTGAAGTTTCGAGAAGAGAAAGGCGGATGGAAGGAAGAAGGATTCGCAGGATAAAAGGAGGAAGGAAGGAGAGAAGGAGGGAGGGAGAGGGGAAAGAGTTAAAGGAGAGGACGGAGAGTTAGGAGGGAGAAAAGATTATCGCTGAGGAAAGAGAAGAGGGGAAAATGGGAAGAAGAAGAAGAAGACGAAGAAGACGACGAAGACGAAGATAAAGATAAAAATAAAGATAAAGATAGAGACAGAGACAGAGACAGAGACAGATATAGAGATAGATATAGAGATAGAGATAGAGATAGAGATTTAGAGACAGAGATAGAGATAGAGATAGAGATAGAGACAGAGATAGAGATGAAGATGAAGATGAAGATGAAGATGAAGATGAAGATGAAGAAGAAGAACAAGAACAAGAACAAGAACAAGAACAAGAACAAGAACAAGAAGAAGAAGAAGAAGAAGAAGAAGAAGAAGAAGAAGAAGAAGAAGAAGAAGAAGAAGAAGAAGAAGAAGAAGAAGAGCATGAAGGAAGGGTCAGTGAAGGAAAGAGTAAGGAAAAAAAAGAAGGAAAGACTGAAGTGAAGGAAAGAGAAAGGAGATGAAGGAATCAAAGAAGGAATATCGTGAAGGAGGAAGGGAAAAGTTAAGAAAGAAAAACAGAAGTTGGGGAAGAGGATGCGAGAAAGGAATAAATATGGAGAGGAAATAGAAAAATGAGAGAGAGAGAGAGAGAGAGAGAGAGAGAGAGAGAGAGAGAGAGAGAGAGAGAGAGAGAGAGAGAGAGAGAGAGAGAGAGAGAGAGAAGAATGGAGATCACGAGAAGACTTTTGCACTAGGATGAAGAAAGGGAAGAAGAGGAGGAGGAGGAGGAGGAGGAGGATGTGCGGAGGTGTGTGTACGACGAGAGAGAGAGAAGAGGGGTTTATTTGGGGTGCAGGGGGGTGAGGGGGGGCAGGGGAGGGGTGACACCCGTCTTGTTGTAGCCGCGTTATCTGAAACACACTCGCCCAATTACCTTCTGTCAATCACGGCCGCGTTTTTACCTGGGCGCCGAGAATTCATTACCTTCCCCTCGCTGTTTTTTTCGGCTACATCAGCGGACGACCACTATTTTTTTTTCTTTTATGTTTTCTTTTTTTTAGAACCGTGATTATTTTTTTCGCCCTCCTTCTTTTTCCCTTTCTCTCTCTCTTTCTCTGGTTCATCTTTTTTTTTCTTCTCATTGCTCTCTTTCTGCGCTAAGTGTTTTTTTTTCTAATTGAGTTTTTTTCTATTTTTTTTGTCATGTTCTTCTTGTATTGTGGACGACAACGTGTGTGTTTGAATAATGAGATATTGGTTAGTGTTATGAGTGAGCCTCCGATTGTGGTGGTGGTGGTGGTGGTGGTGGTGCTGGCGTTTTGGTGGTGATGTTGATATTGATGGTGGTGGTGGTGGTGATGGTGGTGGTGGTGGCAGCTTTTTGGTGGTGATGAGGATGATGATAATGATGATGATGATGATGATAATGATGATGATGCTGATGATGATGATGATGATGATGATGGTGGTGGTGGTGGTGGTGGTGGTGGTGGTCATAATGATTGCCCAAATCTAATTTCTTGCAATGAACTTTCTCTTTTATTAGTCATACAAACACACACACAAAAATAAATAGATAGAATAAAACAAATTAACAACAAAAACTATGTAATCCAATTCTTTTATCCGATGGTGTCCGTTCACAGCAATAAAGCAAATAAACAATAATAAACAACAACGTCGTTAAGATTAATGACATGAGGAAGAAGAGGAGGAGGAGGAGGAGGAGGAAAAGAATGAGAGATGAAAGCAAGGAAGAAGACAGGTGAACAGATGGGGCAGGACAGACAAATGACATCGAAAGAGAAAGTGAGAAAAAGAGAGTGAGAAGGAGGGTGAAACAGAGAGGTAAAGAGAGGTGAGGGAGGAGGAGGAGGCAAGAACGAGAGTACAAGGAGAAGGGGAAATCAGAACAAGAGAGGAAGGAAGGGAGGGAGAAGAAGGGGAGGAGATAGGAGAAGGGGAAAACAGAACAAGAGAGGAAGGAAGGGAGGGAGAAGAAGGGGAGGAGATAGAAGAAGGGCAAAACAGAACAAGAGAGGAAGGGAGGGAGGGAGAAGAAGGGCAGGAGATAAAAGAAGGGCAAAACAGAACAAGAGAGGAAGGAAGGGAGGGAGAAGAAGGACAGGAGATAGAAGGGGAGGCAAAAGAAACAAGAATAAGAGTGAAAGAGAGAATGGGAAACAGGACAAAGGGGAGAGAGAGACAGAGAGGGTGGGAAGGGAAGGGAGGGAAGGAAAGAAGGGAAGGGGCGAGTCTTCAAGCTGCAACAAATTATACATTAAAGAGCAGACTAATCACTCTCGAATTCCAGCCTCGCAGATAACGTGGACTAAATAGTTTTAAAATCCACCAGAGTCATTGTCCGACATCATCAATCTGGCCCCCAAATCCGATTGTATTATTTTTCTCGCCCAGTATTGCCTGTGACCAGCTTAGAGGGGGGGAGGGGAGAGGAGGGGAGGGGAGGGGTACAAGGGGAGGGGAGAGGAGTGATGGGATGCGGATGGACAAGGGGGTGGGGAAAGGGGAGGGACATGTTGGAGTGGAGAGTATACTCGGGAAAGGACCTCTAAGGATGGAAGGATATGGAAGGATTGGGAGAGGAAGAAGAGTGAAAGGATAGGATATTGAGGGAAGGAAAGGAGAGGAAAAGGTTAGAAAAGAAATCAGAGGAAAGATATGGAAAAGGAAAGAAAAGAAAGGGTTGGGAATGGAAGAAAAGAGAAGTGCAAGAAAAGGAAGGGAAGTAAATGCAACAAAAGGGAAAGAAAGGGAATGGAAAGGAAGTGTGAGAAGGAACAGAAAGATAATGGAAAAGGAAAGGAGATGGAGAAAACAATGAAGAAAAGAAAAAGGATGGGATGGAAATGGAAGGGAAGACACGAAAAAAAAGGGAGTGAACGGAGAGGGAAGAAAACTTTTAAAAATATTGAAGAAGGGAAGGGAAGGGAAGGGAAGGGAAGGGAGGTGAAGGAGAGAGAAAAGAAAGGGGAAAGAAAGGAAGGGGAAGGAAAACCAAGGAGAGAGAGACAAGGGATGGTGGACAGAGGGGGGGCGTCAGAAAGAAGGGGAGCTCCGGAGGGACGTTGGAGGACAGCAAAATATGGGGAATATGAGATGAAAAAAAATAAAGACCAGAAAAAATAAGAAAAAAAATCAAACGAAAAATAAAACCTCATGAAAACTTAAATAGGATATACATGCATCGTAACACACATACATAAACACACAACAATACATACACTTAAATACACATAAAAGGGAAAAAACAATAAAGAAGACCACTGATATACACAAAGCACACATCATATACAATTAAAATAAGACAAAGGGAAAAAGGATAATAGGGAAAACCACACGGAGGGAAAATAAAAGTAATAATTGACAAAACGGATGAATTGGAGAGAGGAAGGAAGGAAGCAGGAAGGAAACACGGAGGGATAAAAGGAAGGCCAGAAGACGAAGAAGGAGGAGGAGGAGGAGGAGGAGGAGGAGTGAGTAACGAGAGAAGGGGAAAGAGGAGTAATGTGGCAAGGAGAAGAGACAAAACGAAGGAGAGTAAGAGGGAAAGGTATTACGAAGAAGGAGAAGAAGGAGGAGGAGGACGAGACCGTTAAGAAAGATGATAAAGACAAACAAACAAACACACAAACAGACAAACACTAAAACAAACAGATAGACAGACGGAGATGGAGAAAAGGGGGAGAAAACAAAGTGAACTGATGAGAGAGAGAGAGAGAGAGAGATTGGTTTGTGATGGAGGGAGGAACGCAGATGATACCGCGATGAAGGGAGGGAGGGAGGGAGAAGAGGAGAGGAGAGAGGGGGAGGGAAGGGAAGGGAGGAAAAGGGAGGAAAGGAGGCAGACGAGGGACTGAGGAAGGGAGGGAAGTAGGGGTGATTTATAACTTGGGGAAGAAAAGTCAGAGTGAGAGGGAGAAACGATGGCGGGGAGGAGGGAGAGGATGAGGGCAGGAAGAGTGAAGGAGGGAGAGAGGGGAGGGAGGAAGGGAGCGATGCATGGAAGGAAAGGGAGAGAGAGGAAGTCACTGAGGGATGGAAAGCAAGAGTGACAGCATGCTCTCTCTCTCTCTCTCTCTCATGAATTACTTACATCTTCATTATCATTATCATCACTATCATCATCAGTAGCTACACAGAGGAAAATAATAATAATAATAATAATAATAATAATAATAATAATAATAATAATAATAATAATATTATTATTATTATTATTATTATTATTATTATTATTATTATTATTATTATTATTATCTGTAAACCTGACACACCTGAGACGGAGGGAATAATTAAGAATATAGTTGATAAAGTAAAAGATAGGCCAATAAAATAAATATGGTCTAGCCAACATGCAATGCCTTTTTTAATTTCTATAAGTTACCTCAATTTAATCTTCTCAAAGTATTCTCAATTGTTTCCTTATAACCATGTCTTCAAACAGCACATTAGTTGGATTTTTTTCGCTCAGCAATATTATCAAGCAACACAACAAGCGCCAGAGATGACTCGGCTAACAACACCTCGACACAAATTCGATGTTTCCTTAT
This sequence comes from Eriocheir sinensis, assembly GCF_024679095.1. Taxonomy (NCBI): domain Eukaryota; kingdom Metazoa; phylum Arthropoda; class Malacostraca; order Decapoda; family Varunidae; genus Eriocheir; species Eriocheir sinensis. Next base: position 9,733,280 of record NC_066525.1, read on the forward strand.
GCCGAGTCCTGCCTTCTGACCGTAAAAATAAATTATATTAAGTTAAAATAATATGCTGAACTGTTGATTTAAGTGAACGTAGGCAGCAAGTATAACCTAACACTCTACTTTAATTCATCGTTTCGTTAGTCCTACAAATTAACAAAAACTATTTCCATTGAGCCAGAGGGAATAAAATTAAACTAGAAACTATTTAGCATCAAGACTAAGATACACGAACAGCATCATAGGCATAATTATCTTACAAACTTAGGCCTATTTCCCATTAGTATAAAAGACCTTGGGCCCAATGTTCCCGCACCGACACTCTTCAGGCTGGGAAACATTTGAAAGTTTACAAAATGGGGAGGTTTTTATCTCTGATGAACTCCGTGATGTATTTTCAATTCAGGTGAACTCGCAAACCAGAATAAATGGAATGAAGCTAAATATCGACACGTAAATTTAGACTCCACTGAATCTCCCTCTACTAATGGCTATTTGAACAACCCGGACCAAGCTTTCTGAAACCTTCGGTCAACGCGGCGCAGCGGACGGGAGAGACGGTGGACCTCTGCTCTGCGTGTGTCTGTCCAGTACTGAGGCTCATTAGTGAAGTCACTCCACAAGAAAACGTGTTGCCTTGACATATACTAAAGCTCATTATGAACTGCTCGTGTACTTGTTACTCAGTTTGTCTGTCTGTCTGCCTGTCTCTATCTCAATCTACCTTTATCTCTCTATGTATTTGTCCATCTATTTATCTATCTCTCTGTCTGTCTGATCGTCTGTCTGTCTGTCCCTCTGTTTCTATGACTTTATTAATTCATCTTTCTATCAATCTAGCTGTCTATCTCTCTATCTCTCTCCGTGTTTGTCTGTCAGCACACACACACACACACACACACACACACACACACACACACACACACACACACACACACACACACACACACACACACACACACATTAACAGCCGTAATCCCTCTAATTGACATATCGATGAGGCCAGCCACTCCAGGGGAAAAATACAAGCTTTAATCTCTCCTTCATTAACTTCAGCGGGCCATTGCTATAAGGAAATTTTGTGTAGAGGGTGTCACTCTTAATGGATTGCAACATAATTAGCAGAAAAAGTATAATAGTGATGGCAGTGATGGTGGTAGTAGAAGCAGTAGTGGTGGTAGGGGTGGTGGTGGTAGTGGCAGTGGTGGCAGTGGTGGTGGTGGTGCCTGGACGAGGGTGAGTTGCAAACATTTACTGCAATTGGACGCCAGGACCGGGAAATGCCTGTGTATAAACGGCCGTGTGTGTGTATATACTGGGGCTGCGTTGTCACAAAGCTGTATTGACAACATTGTTAAGGCCGGTGAAAAAAGGTGTTGCGGCCGTGTGGATGCGATACAGGGTCGGGGGGGGGTGGGGGGTGTTGGGGGAGGGGTGGAAAGGCAGGAGAGAGTGGGTGTAGGTGCAGCAGGGAGGAGAACTGAATGGGGCATGGCTGCTCTTTACGGTTTGGGCTTCTCTTTTGCTCTCCTGTGTTTTCTTTATTTTTTTTTTGTCTCGTCTTGTCTAAGTGCCGATTTCTTCTTCGTCATTATCTTCATCGTAGCCGTCTCTCTCTCTCTCTCTCTCTCTCTCTCTCTCTCTCTCTCTCTCTCTCTCTCTCTCTCTCTCTCTCTCTCTCTCTCTCTCTCTCTCTCTCTCTCTCTCTCTCTCTCTCTCTCTCTCTCTCTCTCTCCTTGTTCTGTCTGCCTCTTAATCTACCTACATGTTCACCTGATTGTCTTGTTCCTGTTAGTTTGTCTGTCTCTCACGCCTCACCACACACAAAAGCAACATTAAACTCTCCTCCCACACTCCCACGCCTTCGCCCTTCGGTACTACGTGACCCGTAAGGGCGCACTAAGGGGCTCAAAGCTCGCCGACAACGTATAGGTCAGGCGGAAGGGGAAAGGTTGGCTGATCAGGTCACATTGGCTCGGGAAACGCGGTAATATGGAGGAGCTGTGGTGCTGTGGATAGGGAAGAGCGGGCTGGGGAGGAGAGGGACGGACGCAGGGTGTGGCGGGGATATCATACTGTTTACTACGATTGTACGCCTGCGGGCTGATGCAGGAGTCGTGTTCCATTACCCTCCTCGTGCCGCCGCCCCCACTCGGCCTCACCCTCCTGACTATTTTAGCGGGTTCAGCACGTCTCCTGCGGCACAGAAGGAAAGAGTGAAGTGAATACTTTTCTCTGTCTTCTTCGACCCCATCAATGATTGAGGGCGAGAGCAGCGAGGGAGAGTAGCCGCGTGCGGGGCGTCTCTGGGGGCGCGGGAGCTGGTCAGGGGTGATCGGAGCCGCGAGGGTTGGGGCGCCTTTGGCTCCAGACGGGAGGTTAAGGTAGTCTTGGCCGGACATATAATACCCCCTCCCCCCCCTGCCAGCATAATGGGCAAGGGAGGCAGGGTGCAGCACGCTCTGACCCCTTCATTCCAAAGGTTCTCAAATAAGACAAAACACCTTCGTCTCACAAGAAGTGGCTCACGCGCGGCCATGATGAACACTAACACTCCTGATGTGCCGCGCTGTATGTACGTAAATGAAGTATGTAAATGGATATATCATGTGCAAAAATCTTTTATGGTTGCACATTTTCGTAACGTGTGACAATTAAAGAGAATCCCGCTCCTCCGACAGCGGCGGCGGCGGTCCTCCCGGCCTGATAAAGGAGCGAGAGAAATTGATTAAAAAATAACAGATCCTCTTCGGCGATCAAAAAACGGGCTGGGTCGTGGGAGCCGCGACCCGCTGCCGACTAATTGTGTCGCTGAATGACGCGTCAATTAAACATTTACAGTTTTCCGGCGCTGTTTTCCGGGCGCCCCAAAACTAAATGAAGGCATTAGCTCCCTGCCGCTGCACATTACAATGAAAGTTGAATGTTATGTCTCCACCCTCCCTTGCCTCCCCTCGTCAGCCCCTTTCCCCTCCTCTCCTGTGACAGTACTCGCGCCAGACACTACTACTACTCCTACTACTACTGCTACTACGACTACCACTCTACTATACTCGGCCGGAGCCACACCGGAAAGTTTGGTGATTTGGTAGTGAGGCGGCGGTGAGTTGTGATGGTGGACGCCGCCTCGACCTCGCCTCACACCGGCTCACGATGAGTCTCTTTCCACAACACTGACTCACTGACGGAGACTCACCTTTCTCGTGTGCATTCATTGTTATGAAAGAAGGAAGTGCAATATATAAATGAGGACCGTTTTGAAAGGAGTAAGCTGAGACTATACCTCGCATATACAAGCTCGTTTGAGAAAAAAAAATGGACGCACATTTAACAGCAGTTTCGTGTCTGGCGGTGCTGGTGGTGCAAGAAAAAGGAAGATCTATGTTGACGTCCTCCGCCTCGCGGGTTCTCCGTCAGCGTCCCCATGCAGCACACCACATGAAGGCGTTCGCGGGTGAGGGCGGAATTAGGGGCAACAACCTTCCCTCGCGCACCTTTATCATCGCTGTCTAAATACACACAGAAACAAAATATGCGGTTAGCAACAACATATGCGGTTAATAGTGCTGATTTGGTGTGGTCAGCACTGGTGCCCGCAGCACCACAAGGCGTCAACAGCCTGTCAACAACAATCTCCCACGTGGGAGATGGGACGGGGCTCCTCCTGTGTCCTTAGTGAGCTCTGTGGCATATGGTACGATGCTTAATAATAATAAGACGGAAAAATAATTATATTCATTCCCTAAATGCCATCCTTGGGAAAACTCATAACGCTTAAGACTTGACAAACAAATGACAGTAATACGGCCTCGCTCCTCCCGCCTCGACGCTGCCACAATTAGAATGAAATGACTCAGAGGGGTTTGTTATTAATAATTTCAATTAGCGAAACGGAGGGCGGAGCAGATTAGATGAGGTGCTGCTTGTATTAACAAAGTTTAGCGTCTTTGCAAAAATTGGGGTGTCTGTTACAGACTTCCCCGGGGAGAGAAGGGGAGGCCGGAGGGGAGGAGGGGAAGACCGGGAGCGGCGGCGAGGAGTCTTTAGTGAGACAAGACTGGTTGTTACTATTCCAGGACCCGATGCCACTCAGCGCACGCCCACCTGTACACACACACACACACACACACACACACGCCCCAAACCACCCCCCATCCTCTCTCTCCCTCTAGTGTAGCATATTATTATTATTATTATTATTATTATTATTATTATTATTATTATTATTATTATTATTATTATTATTATCATTATTCCTATCATTATTATTATTATTATTACAAACCCGCCACGTGTCACTGTGCAAGAAAAAGAAAGGCTCCTCAGGGTTCGTCCTAAGCGGCGGCAGCAGAGGCAAGATGAACTTCTTCACCTCTCTTCGAGTTGCTGACACGGACGGACTCGAGGCTCAAGTGCGGCTTCTGGCACAAGTTAGCTGAATTAGTCTTTGCGTCTCTCTTGTTTGAGTATGGAGGAGGATGTTGAGGACGAGATGTTAGGCAATGGAAGAAGAGGCGCGGCGATGTATGAGGAGAAGAAGAGAAGGAAAACAGAGAGGATATCAAAGACGTTAAAATAAGAGGAAATCAACGAGGGAAAAAAAGGACCGTAGCGAGGAATGATCAATATAAAAAGTAGAGTAGGAATGAGGTAGGAAAGAACAAGAGAAGAGAAGAGATAAGGGAAAAATATTATTTAGTGGAAAATGATAAAACAAACTGGAGTGAAAATGACACTGAAGAACAGATGGGATAACAGCTAAATAGTGAGGAATAGGCAGGAAAGAAATAAGGAGGGAAATAATAAATAAAGGAAGGGAAAAATAAGGGAGCAAAGGAGGGTCGAAAATAATTGAGCAAGGAAGAGGGGAAGAAGGGATGGCATAAAGGGCCTTGGGAATGAAGGGGGAGAGAAGACAGGGAAGGAGAAGGATACGAAATGGCGAAAGAAAATGAATGAAGGGAAAGCAAGTAAAGGGATCCATAAATAAAAAGGGAAGAGTGGGAGAGAAGATCAAGGGTGATAGAGATGGATGAGACTTGGAGAACCCGACCACCCATGAGACTTAAGACCATGCACAGTCAGCGTGTAAATAATCATCTGCACCGACACATTATTATCATGGAAAAAAACTTGAAACATTGCTGATAAAAATAAAACCCTGCAGGGAGGCGTGGGGGCCGCGTCTATGCAGTGAGTGAGGTCGACGTAAATATATTCTCCGCGTATAAGGAAAACAAAGGCAGTAAACAATCTGGTCGCCTGAGAGTAACACATTACGAGCGGGACAAACTCCGCCGCCGCCGCAAAAACACACCAGAAATGAGGACAAAGTGGTGCCTGGCAGGAGACACTTGTGCCAACGTCGCCTCCCTCTGCGCTGCCGCCAGGGTGAATAATTCGTGGGAGCGACTGTGTGATTGTGGTTGGCTAATGACCCTGGTCCATCAGGCGGGCAGGGGTGGGAGGGTGGGGAGGGAGAGGCGTCAATTGCCTTGTCATTTCCAACACCGAGCCCCGCCACGATTACACCCGTTTGTGCTCGCCGCTGACACCCGCCACTTTTTTCATCCCCGCGAGACACTCCTTCCCCTCGCTGATTTATTAATTTACCCACTTGAGCTGCAGAAGGGCAGGTATTTATCTTGGTGGTAGTGGCAGTGGAGGTGGTGAGGGTGGTGGTGCTGGACGTGGCTTCACCAGTGCCTGCTGCAAGATCACCAGAGTTGAGCCTCGAGGTGTGTTGAGCAGCAACAACAAACTTGTGCAAGGCGTGGTGGAGGAAGGCGCAACGCCCTCTCGGGAGTGGTATTGCAACTCTTGCGGTGGGCGTCCTTTTTTTGCAGCAAGCGTGACTAAGTGGCGGCTTTATTGTCGCGCGGGGCGTGATGCATTGTCGGAGTGACGCGTCGTTGGTATTGGAGAGGAGGGCGTGGAGCGGTGTGGCAGTGGCGGGCACGGTGGGGTGCGAACAGCTGGTGCACGGTGTGGACGTGGAGGACTTGGGTGAGGAAGGACTGTGGGTGTGGGGAGGCGCGGGCATGGCAGGTTATGGACAGTCAGCCAGTAGGCGACTGCAGTCACGTTTGGGTGGGTAGGAGGGACCAGCCCCACGCAACCCTCATCCTCCCCAACGGGAGGGGCAGCAGTAATAACGCCCTGGGGAGGGGGTGGAGGAAGGGGTCATGCAGGCAGCGGCAAGTCACCTTGCAACTATAACTTTAATGAGCCAATCGTTTGCCGGTAAAGTTAGTGATTGCAAAATAATGAGCGAGGGCAACGAGGGGCGGCGGCGTGCTGGCGGAGCCTTGACAAACAAAACAGCGCCGAGGGGAGGCCCGGCACCGGCTGGGAGAAAATCCAAGCCAAGTAAATATACCACAAAATACTTCATAAATTTATGCCAAAATAAAGGGCTACTAAAGGAAAATCATTCCGGTTTTGGGATATTCTGGAGTGTAGATATACTCTTTTCAAACTCAGCTACTCTCTGGCCTTCGGTATTCACATATACATAGATAGATAGATAGAAAGATAGATAGACAAATAGAGATAAATGGATGCACATACTTAATCAATCACTCACCTGTTCATTTAACCCTCCTGTCGCCCACCGACTGTTTCGAACATCCTGAAAGAAGACAACATAAATGCCACTTAGATCGTATTTATACAAAAGGTTATAATAGTAACTAAAAATAATAAGAAAACTCTACGCATGGAGTGAAAGAAACAGCATGGACGAATGTAAGTGACTGGGTGTTTAAGATGTGTAAAAGTGAGCCGTCGTAGCTATTGCAAATATTAACTTATTGAAATACCTTCCATCATATCTATTCGAAAGATTAAAGTCACTCGAGAAGTTTTAAGGTTAACCCGCTCGCAGATTAAGATACAGTACTAAAAGAATGAGGGGAATGGCTATATGAGTCCATACAAACATACATGAAGCAACGGGGTAAAGTGTAGCTGTTCAGATGTTAGATAAATTATCGAATTATCTTACTCTACAAAAGTTGGCGTTGGAAATTATGAAAGTATTCTCTCTCTCTCTCTCTCTCTCTCTCTCTCTCTCTCTCTCTCTCTCTCTCTCTCTCTCTCTCTCTCTCTCTCTCTCTCTCTCTCTCTCTCTCTCTCTCTCTCTCTCTCTCTCTCTCTCTCTCTCTCTCTCCTTCGTCTTCTTGGCAACCACCCACCCACCACCCTCTCCACTTCCTCCCTTCCTTCAGGCCGCCCCGCTGTGACCTGTCAACGGCCTAATTATTTACTCGGCTTATTCTTTTCCCTCCGTGAGTCGGCCGTAGTTTAATGCCTTCACGAGGGCAGCGTGGGGCCACACTGACTAATCATCGCGCAACTCCCGTGTTCCCAGGCCATCGGTAGGACGCCAAATGCATCGCGCCGCCCCTCCTGCAAGTTGCGGCGCCCTACCCCTCAAGACGACGGCCTCCGAGGTTCCGCGAGGTGTTGTGCTGCTCAGTTCTTGTTTATCTTTCTGCTTGTTGCCATGTACGGATGAGACGAGGAAAGAAAAGGTAAGGAATGTGTGATTGTGGCGTTTAGTCTTTCTGTCTGTGTACGTAATCGCAAGAAGGGATGTTGTAAGGGAAAAAGAGTTGGAACAGAGAGGTTAAAGGCAAGAAATGTGCCACTGGGGATCCTTATATCCTTCTGAGTCTGTCTATGTGAAAGACAAAATAAAAAAGGGCAAGGTAGGAATTGTACCGACGTTTTATCTCTTTTCCTGTGCCCATCTGACGGGAAAAAAAGAAAGGTAAAAAGAGTTAAAACGTTCAGTTATTCTGTATGAGTCTGAGTCCATCTGAAGGTACTTGAAATGCAAGAGAAGGTTTAGAAAAGCGATGACTCCGTCTTATTGTCTGCGCCCGTATGTAGGTGAGGCAAAATTAATCCTAGGTAGAGAACGATGGTAAAGTGGTCCTTTGTCCTATTATTCAAAGTTCATATGAGAGTAGAAAAAATGGTAAAACGAGTCATCCTGTCTAACTGTCTGTACCCGGTTGTGGGTAGGAGGAAATGAAGACGAGCGAAGGTGGTTATGGTGCAAGTTAAAAAATATAAATATTTTTAAACTAGTGAAGAGAAACATCTGGACGGTTTACTGATTCACACTGTTTTAACTCAACAAAGAATTCTCAAATCATGAATGAGAGCAATTATTCAGAAAAGAACTCGACCAACATCGTCTTTCTTCCTGATGTGGCCCAGAAGAAACGAAAATCTTTTAAGTCTCTTTTCATCTATCAATGTTAATTTTCCTGACAACTCGTGACACTTCAACACTTTTGCCACACACTATAAATCCATAAACAAAAATAAATCCCACGGAAACAAACAAAAATAAATCTTACACTGACTTAGTACATCGCCGTCAGAGTCTAACGCCTCTCTGCATGCTCTTCGTCCTCACAGTATGGGCGCGCCGTTACGTGTTTAGAAATTTCAATATTCCTAGCGGCTGCCTGAATTAAGAGCAGCGCCTCATCTCCAGAACCTTGTACATACGTAGCTATAAATCCCTGCTGGTAATTAGCTCCTACGTGCGGCCTCCTCCACTGCCCCGCACCTGCCCGGCACACCTGGAACATGACACCTGAGGGCCCCAGCTACACTTGAGCACGCTGCCTCTGACTCCCTCACAGCCGCCGCCTGCATGCACTCGCTCCTCCCCGTGACGTGGTAGTGAGCAGCGCCGCGCAGTACGTCACCCCTTGGACTAATGCCAGCGTCAGGAAACAAAGGTGTAGGCGACTATAACCTGAGTGCCCAGCTTGATCCCTTATGCATACACGGGTACCCGAAGGTTGCACCCTTACACACACCCTTCTCGTAATGCACTTTAAACTCTCATTAATATAAGGTCCCTGCCATCCCGACAAAAACTAGATAGGGCACTGTATTATTTATTTTATCAAACGGATGATCTCTGCATCTTGTTAGGACGAGTCCGGAGATAAAGGTTTATAATCCCAGGGCAGTAGTTCCATTGAGCGGCGAGAGATGTTATCTGGGCGCCGTGATAGCATCAGCTCGCCACTCACCACCTCTGAATTACAATTGCTTGCTGGTTGTTCTGTTCGCCTGACGAGCATCACGTCGGCAGGAGATACGCACCGTGGCTGCTGGAGCACAAAGACCCATACGTGTAAGTCTGCCTGGCGAAACGAATGTTGGCCTTCTGTTATATTGTGATCACTCGAGTGAATCTACAAATATTATGTATTTTCTTAGAACCAGGAGAATATTCACTACATTTTTTTTATCATTTAACTGTATTCACATAACTTACAAGTATTTATTTTGATTCCCATGAACTATTCCGAGTTTAGTACTAGAGTACATCCAGTAGGCTGTCTTCCCCGGAAAATCGGTCTCCACTCAGAAGGCCCCCCCCTCCCCCTCCATCACCCCGCCTCCACTGGGGAAAGCCTCTGCTGTTGAAATCCTCGTAAGGGCGAGGGTCAAGCACCTCGCCCAGGACACGCCGCTCTATCTGATAAAGACGTCAAAACGGCCCACCGAAATTATGCGACCTTCTTGACTTACACCAAATGTTCCTTGTCCCATTATTGTCCGCGGCGTGGCTGACCAGCATGGCTGATGCGCCGCGCGGCTCACGTGCGTCATCGCTCCCAGGCGTCCGGCGTGCAGATAACGTGCAGAACAGGACGCCGCCGCTGTGCACTTTGGGAGTGTGGTGGTGATGTGTGTGTGTGTGTGTGTGTGTGTGTGTGTGTGTGTGTGTATAGAACAATTACTAAAGCCACGATTCCATGAACGTAAAACACACGCATCGTCCTCAAGCCAAAGTTGGTGCCCTAACCTTGACCAGCCCCGCCTTGCCCCGGCCTACCTGTAGCCCCCCCCCATTCCTCTATCCTGTCATTACTTGGTACGGCAGGACGGGCGTCTCGGGCCACGAAACGACCTGCAGATTAATGTGTGCGTTGCGGACCAAGGATTTCTGGGATGCTGCTGCCCATGTTTTTGTTGGGAGTACTCGTGGTGGTGGATGGGGAGGTGAGGGTGGGATAGTAAGTAATAGTGGTGGTGGATGGGGAGGTGAGGGTGGGATGGTAAAGGTGGTGGAGTGGGAGTGGGGGTGGTGATGGAGGTGGTAGACGGTAAGGGGCAGGCGGGGGATGGCGGTGGTAGGGTGGGTATGAGTGATGATGTGATGATACATGGAACACTATTTTTGGTTACCACTGTAGATGATATTCTTAACGGTATTGTTAGTGCTGAAATTACGTTTATTTTATTTGTTCTTAATGTTGTTGCTGGTAGTGTTTGTTGTTGGTTGTCGTAGTGGTATGATTAATGTCAGTCGGCTCTGGAGGCGTACCATGTGAACATACTTTATGAGCAAAAGAAAGCTAATGCCATAAAAGTGAAGCATTGGCAGTGTTAACATGGAAAGTGACGTCCCGTGGAGTAGCCTGGTATGCCTCACAAAGCCCCAGGAAGGCCCGGGTCGCGGCAAGGCTGACGGGTCGCCGCCCACAAGGTGCCGTCATATTTGTTGCCCCGCACACGGATTTATTGCCGGGAAACACGACGCACACGCTTGTTATTTCGAAGGGGAAAAAAGCCGTTCAGTAAATTACCTTTCGGACGAGTTACACCTGTTCTCAATTTGTCCCTCTCCCTCTGAGCCATTAAGAAAATTAATTAATTGTATTAGTTCTCCTTGCAACCGTAACAACAAGATAGTGGGAGTCGGAAAAAATTAAATATCTAAATCTTAAAATGCAAACAGTGTAAATGCAAACAAACTGAGGGTCCAGGAGAAGCCTTTGCACAGCCTCACAATGGACTCGAAGCATATGAATCATTAGAGAAAGCAACATCCGCACATTACCCTCAGGATACAGTCATCAGGAGTCCAGGAACCATCAACAATAATAAACGACTCATTATGCGGACGAAATCATGTTCCCAGCGAGCAAGAGCCACAACGGGTGATAAACAACCCCCAAAATGGCGCTTAATGAATGACCAGAAATGTGCTTCATGCAGGATCAGATGCGGGAGTCTCCTTGGATCACATTTTTGGAATACAAGCATTAGTCAAGACGCCGAGACACCCAACGCACCCACCCCCGCCAGGCACGTCCTCCTCCAACCCTTTCCCTGGCTGAGCTTCGGGCATCGAGGAGTGACCGATCCAACATGGACGAATAGATGGAAAAGAAAAACTTGCATAGACGACGAAGCTAATGATCGTGTGATGGACGGGTAAGAAAAATGATTGCCATGAAGGTAGAAGGAAAATGTGAAGAGAAAAACCTACACAGACGCACGTGCAAAAAAAAAAATCCGTCTTATTCTGTCATTTATCTCTTTACATAACTGCTTCTCTCTGTCTCTGTCTCTGTCCGTCTCTCTCTCTCTCTCTCTCTCTCTCTCTCTCTCTCTCTCTCTCTCTCTCTCTCTCTCTCTCTCTCTCTCTCTCTCTCTCTCTCTCTCTCTCTCTCTCTCTCTCTCTCTCTCTCTCTCTCTCTCTCTCTCTCTCTCTCTCTCTCTCTCTCTCTCTCTCTCTCTCTCTCTCTCTCTCTCTCTCTCTCTCTCTCACACCCCACACACACTTGGGCAGAGGATGGTGGGGTGGCAGGAAAGGAAGGAGGGAGACAGGGGGTGATAGGGGGGTTAGGCAGGCAGGGACGGCAGGAGGAAGCCCCCGTGGCAGGCGTGTCGTGTTTACTGCTGCCGGGGACGAGGTACGCTGCCACAAACCCAGCGGGGAGGACCATCCGGGGGACGCCACACCCGGGGGCGTCTCCAGGTAACCCGAGATGATGCTCTATCACGCTCCTGCAGGTTGGAGGTGCTGGTAGTAGTGGTAGTGGTGGTGGGCAGTTGTGGTTGTAGTGGTGGTGGTGGTGTGGTAGTGGTGTATATTGGTGTGGTACAGTAGTGGTGCTGGTGGTAAAGTAGTGGTAGTGGTGGTGGTGGTGGGTATTTTATTTGATGTGAAAGGGTGGTGGTGGTGGTGGTGGTGGCAACTGTGGTAATGGTTGTGATAGCTGTGGTGACGATGATGATGATGATGTAGTAGTAGTAGTAGTAGTAGTAGTAGTAGTAGTAGTAGTAGTAGTAGTAGTAGTAGTAGTAGTAGTAGTAGTAGTAGTAGTAGTAGTAGTAGTAGTAGTAGCAGAAATAGTAGTCATTGTAGTCAGGTAATATTAATGATGATGGCAGAAAGAGATAACAGGCGAACAGGCTAAAGAATAAAAAAAAAAGATAAAACGGGATATGCTGAGAGACACAAAGAAAGAGAGAGACAAAGAAAGAGAGAGACAGAGAGAGGTATGAGGCGCGGTGAAGTGAGGCGAGGGGAAAGGAATGGGAGGTGACACGGAGAGGGACGAGGGCTGGTGACGGAGGCGATGAAGGCGCTAATGGAAGTAGAGGAGAAGGTGGTGGAGGTTGTGCTCGTAATGGAATTCATAGATCTTGATGGGGGAAGAGGAACAGGAGCAGGACGGGGTGGTGGTGGTGGCGGTGGTGGTGATGCAAGATCTACCCAACGCGGAGGCTAGGCTGGCGGCGTGAGGGCGACAGCTGGGAAAATGGAAACCAACTGGCGAGATAAAGAAAGCGCTGCTGGCATTAGTAATATACATAATTTTGGTGAATGCAGATAAGGTGGTGGCAGTGACGATAAGGAGGAAACGGGCCGCGTGCTGGGAGGTGGGTGGGGAGGGAGGGGGAGGGGAGGAGGGGAGAATAGGCAGAGACTGATGTCGGTGTTTTTAGTGTTAGTGTGTGTGTGTGTGTGTGTGTGTGTGTGTGTGTGTGTGTGTTTCATATATAGACAGACAGACAGGCAGACAGACAGACAGACAGGCAGACATACATGCATACATTCATACAGACAGACAGACGGACACAGGGAAACAGACAGGAACAGTTGATTTAGTTTAAAGCAATAATCCTATAATACCTAATTCATACATAACGCCTAAATTAGCTTTAAAATACAGTTAAGTGCACTGGAAATATCTGTCTAATATACCACCGGATACACATAACATTCCAAGTCTTTCAACATCACATCAGAGCTCGTCGTCCAGCCCAGCAGCCCCTTGCCCCCAGCCTCCTTCTGGCGGCAGCGCGCACACAAGCATCCTCCACACAACAGTCACTCCGGAGATTGGAATATTTTCTTCCAAATACGTGATCGGTTTCCCTACGCAGCCTTCAGTGGGTCGTCAGTCACGGCGGATAATATGGGAAGTGACGCACCAGTGTATGGCCGGTGTGCCCCCACCCTTCCAACGCGCCGAACACACACATACACAGACGCACAGGCTCCTCACCGCCGTGTGTACCCAGTGACAGACAACATGTGAGACGATTACAATGTGCAGCGATACTCAAACATACGTCTATCAAACATTAACTAGTAATCAAAGTGTATTTTCCCCGTAGAGTTACTCGTGTGCAGCGAATTCCCCCTTTCCGTTGCCGAGAAAAAGGCGGTGGAAGGTATTCAGGGGAAGGTGGAACCAATCCTTCCCTCCTGCCACCTCCGACGCCCGAACAATAGCCCGCTGGATGGCAGGTTATATGCCTGTACTATATGAAATTGAGGATTTATTAAGCTATTGTTTCCTCCTCCTCTTCCGTATATACAGCCCGACATTCCCGAGTCTGGTGGTGTTAGGGAGACGCCGTGAGAGTGTGTTATGTTCGTGTTTATGGGCGGAGTGAGGGACATTCTGGGCCAGCAGTGTGCTGTTCCACGGTCTGGGTACCAATATTTTTGGAAACGTCGTCGTGGCATGTCTGGGCGCCGTGCCGGAGCTTGCAAGGACGCCCCCCCCTCAACCCTCCCCGTCTCCTCCTCTACGGTGACACTCGCCTACAGCCTCCCAGGAAGGGAAGAACAGCCTCCTCTTCCTTCAGTCTTGAAATGATAAACAGAAGCTTAACTTTTGACATGTTGCATGGGCTTCGTTTTCACGAGGGCATTTTCCAGATAAGGCAGATAAACTTTGAATGTTCAGCGCCCATTCAACGAGTCGAGCGATAAGGACTCTCGAGATTTGATATTATAGATTCTCCATAGATCCTGAATGTTTTCTTTTTCTCTGATTTCTAGTTTCCTATTAATTCGTATACCTAAGAAGTAAGAATACCTTGAGGTTCATATTGATTCGGCTGTGGCGTCGCGAGAATTCAAAGCAGCAATCAACCACTCCGAGTCCCCTCACGACCGCGGGGCCGAGAAAAGACGTTGTGTAATCAAGGGGCCTTTCATGAGTGTAAAGTGAACCTGTTATTGGTTTGTTTAGTCTTGCCTTTAATCAGGTAATGCTCATGCTCGAAGCCGAGTCGTTCGGTGCTGGTTTAAGTTGACAGGGGCTACTTAAAATAATGCAAATACCCTATTGTTGCTTGTTTCTCCATGCAATACCTAACTTTATAGCTTTCTGTACAAATATGTGTGTATGTATGAATGTTTGTATGAATGTGTATGTTTGCATGTATATACGCACTAATATATACATACATATATATCATGTGTGTGTGTGTGTGTGTGTGTGTGTGTGTGTGTGTGTGTGTGTGTGCATATATATATATATATATATATATATATATATATATATATATATATATATATATATATATATATATATATATATATATATATATATATATATATATATATATATATATATATATATATATATATATATATATATATATATATATATATATATATATATATATATATATATATATATATATATATATATATATATATAGATATATATATAGATATATATATATATATATATAGATATATATATATAGATATATAGATATAGATATATAGATATATAGATATATAGATATATATATATATAGATATATAGATAGATAGATAGATAGATAGATAGATAGATAGATAGATAGATAGATATAGATATAGATATAGATATAGATATAGATATAGATATAGATATAGATATATAGATATAGATATAGATATAGATATAGATATATATATATATATAGAGAGAGAGAGAGAGAGAGAGAGAGAGAGAGAGAGAGAGAGAGAGAGAGAGAGAGAGAGAGAGAGAGAGAGAGAGAGAGAGAGAGAGAGAGAGAGAGAGAGAGAGAGAGAGAGAGAGAGAGAGAGAGAGAGAGAGAGAGAGAGAGATTCTTACGCCGATGACTCTACTCTGCATTACTCAACTTCTTTTAATAGAAGGCCAACTCAACAGAAACTATATGATTCCAGGCTGGAGGCTGGAGAACGCTTAACCTCAGACCTTACTATCATTTCCGATTGGGGCAAGAAGAACCTGGTGTCGTTCAACGCCTCAAAAACTTAATTTCTTCACATATCAACTCGGCACGATCTTCCAAACACCTATCCCCTATTCTTCGACAACACTCAGCAGTCACCTTATCCTACACCAAACATCCTCGGTCTATCCTTAACTCAAAACCTCAACTGGAAACTCCATATCTCCTCTCTCACTAAATCAACTTCCTCAAGGTTGGGCGTTCTGTATCGTCTCCGCCAGTTCTTTTCCCCCGCACAGATGCTGTCCACATATAGGGGCCTTGTCCGTCCTCGTATGGAGTATGCATCTCACGTATGAGGGGCTCCACTCACACAGCTCTCTTGGACAGAATAGAGTCTAAGGCTCTTCTTTTAATCAACTCCCTTCCTCATACTGACAGTCGCCATGTTCCCTCTCTCTCTATTCTCTATCGTTATTTTCATGCTGACTGCTCTTCTGAACTTGCTAACTGCATGCCTCCCCTCCTCCCGCGGCCCCGCTGCACTGGACTTTCTACTCTAGCTGATCCCTATACTGTCCAAACCCCTTATGCAAGAGTTAACCAGCATCTTCACTCTTTCATCCCTTACACTGGTAAACTCTGGAACTCTGTAAACTCCTTCGTTTGCATTTCCTCCTGCCTATGACTTCACCTCCTTCAAGAAGAGTGTATCAAGACACCTCTCCACCTGAAATTGACCTCTCTTTCGGCCACTCTCTACTTTTATTTGTTGTGGGAGCGGTGAGTAGCGGGCTTTTTTTCTACCCTCTTTTTGTTGACCTTGAGCCGTCTCCTTTGTCTTAAAAACACACACACACACACACACACACACACACACACACACACACACACACACACACACACACACACACACGCACGCACGCACGCACGCACGCACGCACACACACACACACACACACACACACACACACACACACACACACACACACACACACACACACGTACAAAAGATCCTCGTTATTATCAATTCCTATATATTCTAGCTTTGACTTCTTATATCGCAAACCTAAGAAAATTTCTTTATTAAACATATCTAGAAAATAATCGAGAGGTTGGAGATTTACTCAACGTAAGCCTCTTAGCGCCAGGTCATTGTTCCTGCAACCCACGTTACTGCAACAAAAAACACGAAATGAGGTGCCCCTCCTCGGACGGCAGCGACTCGTGGTCGTGGAGCATCGGTGGCGGAGGCGGCTTGAGGATCACGTATCAGTGCGGGGATCATTATCGACTGTATAGAGGAACTCGCAGCCTGAGAGAAGTCGGATCAATAACCTCAGCAGCATTCAAGAAACGACCGTAAAGCTTACGGCGTGGTACCTAACTCTCGGAAAGTGACCCATAAAAGTCCAAGCCACTATATTGCTTCGACTCCCCGCTATAGGGAAACATATAATATAAGCGTATATAAGTGAGAGTATCAAAGGGTGGACTTGTGGCAACCGCTCAGGGCAACCCAGAGCGTTTATGACTGGGCGTGCTGGGCCGGTAATGGCGGCGGCCCGCACCCACCGACTCACCGTGGAGACCTCGCCTCCCGCAGCTACACTGACGATCGTCAAATGCTGCCGCGGTGGGCTGCCTCGGCGGGCTGTGGAGTGGCGTGGATTTCTCTGGCGTGAAGGACTGACGGCCACAACTGCAGGATACGTCTCGGGTCGGGCACCTCGACTATGTCATACAGTCAACTCAAAAACATTTAACTAGAAAAAGGCATTCCGAGGTCCTAGTGGAAGCAGTCACTAACTAAGGTCGGAATATATTAGCCCTTCAGAACTTGTGAATAATTAAGATCGGCTGAGGCCTTGGCACTATCATCCTGCGAGTGACCATAAACCACCAGGGTGCCGGAGAGTGGAGGCTTGTGAGCAGATGAACTGTGATTGGCTGGTATTCGTCAAGGGCCGGACCGTGGCAGGCAGTTCATCAGTGACCGCAGGGGAGTGGGCGAGCGGGGCGCCGCGAGACCCGCCAGCGCCCTCCCCTGCACCGCCCGCCGCCCGTTGGCATGATTACTGAACATGTTCCTCGATGACCTGCTTAGTCACCTGTATCCTCAGGTTTGTATCTGTTGCACTTTGTCAGGTTTTCGTGCACAACATATTAGCGGCTGCTCGCTGCTCGCCCTCCAGGACCTGACCTACAGCTTCATCCTTACCGTCCGAGCCAGTAAGTCTCACGTACTGGCACCAAATAAACAACTCGGCAGACACAGGAAATTAATTAAATTGTTGTCTGGTAAGTAGTCCTGATAACATCAATAACTTCTGGTTGTAAAATTAAAAACACGACCGCTGCCGCCCCTCCCTCACACCCGCGGCCTCGGGCAAGGTAATCCAACACCGACTCCTGAAGGGGAACAAGAAGCAGCCGTGTACTGACTGCACCGTCACCTGCACCCAGAAGACGACCCCCACCCCCCGTATCTCTCTCTCTCTCTCTCTCTCTCTCTCTCTCTCTCTCCTTTCATCATTTCTACGCAAACATTAATATAAATTTCAGAGATGCGACACAGTGTTTGAGAGTTTCAAGTTTCAACGTGTGTGTGTGTGTGTGTGTGTGTGTGTTTGTGTCAGGAGTGCACACATCAGCCATCACTTAGACCTCGAAGACGTTATAAAGCAGGGGAAGCAGGGAGGAGGGGCAGGGGGGACGTGAGGGGGCAGGGGGAGCGTGGGGGGGGGCAGGGGGGGGTAGGCGCGGCGGGGACTCGGGTAATCTTAATGAAATGAAGTAACAGCCGCCACGCCATTAAAGTCCCGCTGGCATAGTCGGCGTTTTGACCGCTTGAGAGAGTTATTAGTTCCAGGTGGAGGAGCAGCCTTCCTCCACCCCTCCCTTCCTCCCTCACTGTCTCAACTGGACTCCTCCCAAAGCCCTTCATTTCCTTCACTCGTCTCGTTTTCTCTCCTCTCCTCTTCTTGCCTTCCCTCCCATCCCCTCCCCTATCTTCTCCTTTCCCCTTCCCTCCTATCTTTTATTATATTTTTCTCCTAACCTATTCTCTCATATCTTTTTTCATGACCTCTCCTCTCCTATCTTAACCTCTTCTCTCCCATCCCTTCCTACCTTCTCTCTCCCCTACCGCCCCTCATACAACCTACGTATAATACATGCTTTTACAGCTATCTATCTGTTAAGTGTGTTTAAGTCTTCGTTCTATGTACATTTATATCCAAATCCGTGTATTGATCAGCAGATGTATGTTTGTATGATTCTCTGCCCATATGTCTGTCTTTCTGTTTTCTCTGTCTGTCTGTATGTATGTATGTATGTCTGCGTGTCTGTATGTATGAATGAATGTATGTATGTACAGCATGTAGAGGTTTCCAATAACTCTCTCTCTCTCTCTCTCTCTCTCTCTCTCTCTCTCTCTCTCTCTCTCTCTCTCTCTCTCTCTCTCTCTCTCTCTCTCTCTCTCTCTCTCTCCAAGCCTATTTCACTGGAAGCAATAAAATCCATCAACTCGGTAAGGAAACGAAGCACACTGTACAAATCACAAACCGAATACATTTTTTTCCCCGTTTCGATATTGAGCCGAGCATCACAACGCAACAACAGATAGAGGAGTAAACGCTGGTCCACCCCACAAAGACACCCGGGGCCTCAGCCAACGCACGGTGCTGAAAACAATAAAGCATGCATTCTGGAGCCCACGCCAGCGGCATCACCACCGATTCGCTCCTCTGCGGTTGAATGTAATGATAAGTGTAGTGAAAGTAACGAAGAGTGTAGTGAAGGTGATGATGACCGTAGTGAGTGGAACGACGACTGTATTGAACGGTATTTAACAGCAGCTGTCACTAGTGAACGTGAATATGAGATAAACATAGATAAGTAGGCAGAAAGATAGTTAGCGATAGATACATATATGTTTAGAGGGAGAGATATTTAAATACTTAGATCGATAGATACAGATGGACAGACATATAAATAAAGATAAGACAGACAGATAGATAGACTGACAAAGATAGAGACAGACAGACAAACAGAAGAATCAGACAGACATAAAAGCAGACAAACAAATACACACAATGCCAGACTGACTGATTAACTGAGATACACATGAACAGACATAACAAAAAGACACAGACAGGCAGATACATAAACAGGGCTAGTGACAGAAAGACAGACAGACAGACAGACAAACAGACAGAGACGGAAAAGTAGAGAAAAACTAGCAGAGACAAATCAAATAACCAAAAACAGACAGACACTTACAGAGTCACATCGAGGAAGATAAAGACACTCAGATAAACATACAGCGGACCCTTGAGCTCCCTCCTTTACTGAAAAAAAAGACCGGACAAATGCATCATCACTCTGCGGCACCACGTGAAGGCGAGCGAGTCCCATCTTAAGGCACATAAGTAAATAAGAAGAAGAGGCGTAGCAGGTATAACCGGCGCACAGGTACACTGATTACAGGTGCAATAGGGTTAGCAGGTGTTACAGGACGCCTCGCCTCAGGAGCCGTCCAACACAACACAAAACAAATCACTCGCCCGGAATCTCCTCGTGGCAGTCTTTCCTCCTGGGGGGAATGAAGAGAAATCTGGTTTTCCGTCGTGGTGTGTTGGAGAGTAAACTGTGATAAAGGCGGAGGCGCAGGAAGAGGAATGTTGGAAGCCGCCGTGGAAAGCGTTCGTCCCTTCGCTTCTCGGAGACAGTTTGCATGCACGAACTATTTCTAACTACGGGCTGGTTAAACCTTATCAGCTTATCTTTGTATCAGCACTGCGGTCCTTGACGAGAATCTGTTCACTGTTGAGGCACATGACGCCGAGCTGTGAGCCGAGGCGAGGTGAGGCGGGGGGAGGGGAGGCAGGGCGGGGAGGGGCGGGGCAGCAGTACCCTGCCGCTCCGGGCCACAAATCTTCGCCTTTTTCTTGAAAGTGTGGCGGTGCGGGTTTTCCGTCATTTATCATGACTAGGGAACATGTGCCAAATAAATCAATCATGAACCTTTCTTAAGACTCCCCTGCCGGCCATGACCGAGGGGAAAGACACCAGATTCCTTCCGTCTTAAATTATCTTCCTTTTTGAAGAACGAGAAATATAAATCCATTAATGCCAACAAACTGGCGGCGGAGAAGAAGCGCGTCATCAGCACCAGCGACCGCCGCCTGTAGGGGGGGGCGGAATCCCTCCTCTTGACGGGATGGGGGATGCAAGAGGAGCACGTCAGCGACCAGCGACACAAGAAGAGGCATTAGCTGCTTTCCCTATGAGCGACATTTAAAACACACTTATTTCAACATTCAAGAACAAGACATATTCCCCGCCGTATGTGTTGGAGGTGCGGAGGGAGGCCTGTCGACGGGTCACCGCATGGGCCGCGACTCCAGGCACAGAAGGAAGAGGTATTCATGTAGCCTTCAGGAATGGCTTACTTATCTTTTATAACTTTTTTATAACTCACTCTTAAATCACATGTCACATGAACACGAATTTCTTTCTGTAGTGCACATCATTTTCTTATCGAAGACCAGTGAATTTCCCTCCAAAGGAAAGAAACCCTCGTGCAACAGTTTCTACTTTTCACAAGTAACAGCTTTTACTCAAAAGTACTATCTACATCCTTTTCATTCATTGTCTCTCCAAAGTTTTCAACAGTAAAGTAATCTCAACTCACACATCTCTTCCTTCACCATTAGATCCATCAGCGTGGGAACACCAGAGTCGTGCATACATGCGTCTTAACTTTAAACTACTTCACGTCACAGGTTGCAACATTCTGCAGACGAAACTTGACTCTGCTCCGTCGAGAGGGACGCAACAGGTCGTCCCGTATTATTGGAAAAGATAGTAAGTCATTCTTAGCTTCCCTGACAACACCTGGTGAGGGGAAGGAACCGTAAAGCAGACGCGTCCCTTCGTGACGATGGGTTGCTGTTTTGCCAGTTTATGAAGACCAACTGACGGCCCTGTGCGGTCATGTGGTCACCATTAGTTATTTTTTTTTCTTTTCATGAAACCACGATGGATACCAAGAGCTTCCTGTAGCCATGGGTGTGGCGTAAAGTAACTTCGAAGCTGAAACGAATAAAAACACACGTCGCCTTTTCATTTCAGGACACCCGGCCGGCAGTGACGGCGATGGCTGTAAAAAAATTCCCACTACCACGTGATTAACACGTTTATCGATGCATGATGTATTTCCGACCATTTCCAGGATGCCCTCCCTGCAAGGAAAAGTCTTACTATTAACGTGGAACCTGTTTCTTTTATTCGAAAATATTCAGTTATAAAAGCAAGGTTAATATCTAAATTCATAATTATTTCGTTCGTGTGTGAGCCCGACACAGCAAAGCTCCACGCATTAAGTTTTCAAAAATAAATAAATAAAATCCACGACTTATTTCCCGAGGAAGTGAACACACGTACGCGACTGTTGCCGCTAGTTGTTACAACACGCGTTGGCGTTTAGCGAGAAAACTAATTATGTCTTCACCTTGGACACACTTGGTCAGGTGCATCAACCTTTCCGCAGGCCAAGCAACGGACAGCCTCGAGCAGCTTTCAACACAAGTAGCAAATGACATTTATCGGTACAAAAACAATCTAATCACATCCTCGATGACTTCATTTCATCCGGGTCTGGCATGAGTACGAAACAACCCCCCCCCCCCCCCCCTCCATACCTCCTGCCTCTTCCTGCCTCCTGCATCCCGCCTGCCTCCGCCTCCCGCCTCTCTGCAGCGGGACAAACGCGTCTTGTTACGCCTCAAGTCGTAACTTTATATCAAACATGCTACACGTGTTGCCGACCCTCATCAACATTCACCCTTTACTGCAAGAGTAAAATGATCCTAATTTACATATAATGTCCAAAATTATCATTATTACGATCTTACTTTTGGCAAATATCACATTCCTAATTAGAGAATTTACTTTTATGACTTGGATACGTTTTGGAGCTGGATTTCTCCCCCGCGCAGAATCGGCCAATAAAGAACAACATATTATCTCGAGGGCCGAACTCTCTCCACTCAATGCCAAGATACCTCACTTTTACGCCCGCTCACCCAACCACACTCCCGCGCCCTTCATCAGCCCCACAGACATAGTTTCGCCACGGTGATTCTGACTGACAGTCCGTGCATGAATCAAAGTTTACTGCGCACGCGCTCTCGGGGGATCCAGCCTGATGACCAGCCCACGACCATGTCAGCCGACTGCGGGGTTGTCGGGGGGCGGAGCCTCAGCCGAGGTCGTGCGGGCGTATAGGAGAGGGCGTGGGCGGCGGTGCGGGCGGAGGGGAAGGCGCGGTACGACAGTGGAGGCGAGGGGGAAGGTATGATTATGGTGAAGGTGGAGTGTGTTATAGATGCACATGGAGATGTTAAAAGCGTGGGAAGGAGAGTGGCCTGAGGGCGAGGGTGTGGTAGGGTGTGTAGGGGTGTGAGGATGAAGAACAGTGAAAGGAGGTGAGGGACGGGCTAGATTATGTGGAAAGTGTTGAAGTGTTGAGGCTGGTGCTAAGGTGTGAGGAAGGAGAGGAGTGAAAGGAGGTGAGGGTCATGCTAGATTGTGCGGTGATGAAGGTGTTGGTGTGAAAAGAAGAACTGAGAATGTGAAGGGGATGTTTGAAGGGAATGAAGGTGGTGGTGGGTGGGTAGAGGAGTTAAAAATGGAGGCAGGGAGTATGGAGGGGGTGAGGGTGGTAGTGGGGTGACTATATAAAAAAAAAAGGTGAGGGTGGTACTGAAGGGTATGGAGAGGATGAGAGACCTGGTGGGGTGGATAAAGAGGATGAAGGTGGGGGGGGGGAGATGGTACAGGAGGATGTGTGTTGCGTGGGGAGGATAAAAAGGTTTAAGGAGATAAGTGTGACGCTGGTATAAGGAGGATGGTCACTGCATCGCTGGAAGACTCAGAAGAGTTTAATATCAAAACTTAATTAACAATGGTCGGATTAGTATTTGATTATAGCTTAACATGGGAAAGAAGGAATAAACGTCGGGGGGGAGGGATTTCTTATGTATACGGAATTCTCATGTGTGTTAATCTTCAAGGAGAGGCTCAGGTGTGTCGCAGGTAAGTCATATCAGCACTTAAGCTTCAATGGCGTCCTGGAACATTAGATCTTTTGTTAAATACACAAAGGCAGCTGAGAACCAAAGAAGTTTTTATGCTGTATCACCGCCACCCACCTGCCCTTGTTTCTCCAGCCAGCCATCCACCCAGCCCACTAGCTATCCCCCTTCCTTCTCCCCCTCCCCATCCACCCACGTACCCACTCACCCATCACCCTGTCCTCCTGTCTGCCACATAGAGCAACAGTTTCAATCACGCAGTACAAGTTAATCTTCAAAACAGAGCAACAGGAGCCGTCAAGGAGCCGTGCCCGGAGGTACATCTGACGGGGAAGAGACAAGGTAATCTGCGAGGCCAGACCGGCGTGGAAGACTCGACCTTGTTTACCCTTACGTTTGGCGGGCGGGCGGCGAGCGGGGACTGACTGGCGGCGTCCTGGTGTTGTTACGAGAATAGACCACTCAATCTTGGGTCTTGGCGGGTGAGCACGTAGCTTTATGGGGATGTCTCATGAAACGAATAACGATGCAATATAGAATACGGTTGTATATAACACTGAATGCCCTTTGTGAGAGGGGTGAAGCGAGGGGCACCCCGTCTCCGGCCAAGGAGGGGCGAGGGGCTGGCCAGGTCCTCGCAGCCTCAAATCAATTACCGGCGTCCGGGATGTATTTATTTAGCAGGGATACTACATCAGCGTGAAGGAGAGGCGCGCCACGTCATTTTTTGCAGCATTTCCTAGCTTCCTGACCCTCTGCGCCGGGTATTCTGCCGAGGCCAATTCGCGGTTAACCATCTTGTTTGTGGTTTAGTTTACGGGCCACATGACGCGTCCGCAGCACCAGCTAGAGGACGAACGACAGGCAAGAGGCACGGATGTGATAAATAAGGAAAATAGGGGAGAGAGACAGCCTCAAGTTGGACATTCATCCTCCCGCGGGCAAGTCAAGGTCCGTATTCACACCATCTTCATCCCCGTTATCTCGGCGGAGCATCAACACTCAAAGTCAAGTGTAAGGAGATATGATCGATTTATTGCGAGAATAAAGATGAGGTGGGAGAGTGGGAGGGCCCCGCGCCGCTGATTAATTGAGCCTCACCTCCGCCTTTATTTCTGGGGATCAACCGTGGCTCCATAAATTTAAGGACATAGTGAAAGGTACCAATCACCTTTAGTAATATTTTGCAATTATTTTGTAAGCGAGCGCGGGTGAGTTGCCATCTATCACATAATTGCAATAACGAAGCACGGCGCCAGACGGTGACCTGAGGGGGAGACTCGCCCGCTGGTCAGCTCTCAGAATATATTAACGGATTAACATATAAAATTGAATTTCTCGCACAAGATGAACGAAAGGTAATCCGTACGTTCGGCGCAATGAGGTAAATATAAACACCGAGAAGGCGAAAATTATGTGCAATTAGTTTTTCCAACCAAGATTCAAATTTTCCTTACGCAGCGGATAAATTCTTCAGAATTTTTGTGTTTATGCATAATATTGCGAGGGAAGATAGAGGCCGAGGCGAGACCGGGGCGGGGCTGGGCGGCGCAAGATATTGGCCCAATAAAACGATAGCGGAGCCGCTGCAGGTGGGCCAGGAAAAAAAAGGTGGAGGATCTTGCCAAATTATTTGACTATTGCTGAGGAGCGAAGGACTCTAAACGCCTCTCACAATGGTTGATTAAAAACAGGTCTGTCAAGTCTTTTTAATGTCAAGTTTGTCTCGTGCATGGAAAAGCCCTGACACGGCCGAGCCCAGGCTGAGGGACCTTGCCCTATCGGCTGAGGCGAGTCAGCACCGGCACCCGGACGGACTCCACGGCGGCCACCATGGAAGAGTAGAACTATGCATACTGAGGACCATGAAGAGAAAAGTGTCCGTGTCAGCGCGACGTTGAGCTGGGGCCACCTTGACAGGCATGACGATCAGCGTCATAACCTAGAAGTCGAGGTTACCGCCTAGAGGACGCGGCGGGGAAGGGAACACTCCAGATTGCTTAGTTTACTTCCTATACTTCCATGGAGTCGCACCTCAATGAAAATACTAACCTAAAAGATTTTACCTCAGTTGCTGTTAAAAAGACTCCTCCAACCACCAGACCGGCGCTCCTCATGATGCATTCTTTACTTTTTTTGCGGTGACGGGCCGGGGAGCCTTGTTAGCTACATAATAGTTTTGAAACCGCGATGATTGATCCCAAGTGTAAGCGGTACTTATTCTCGTGTACCTGTGATGGACAGGTATGTAAAGTGGACGACCGCTCCATTGTGGCGGTGACCACATGCTCCACTCAAGGTTACCAGTCTTATTCATTAAGCAAGTATGGCCTGTCTCATACCGCGCCGCGGGGGCTGCCATTGGCCGAGGCTTCTAAGCCTTTATGGAACCTCCATCGGTCGGCTGTCAAGCGTACATTATTGATTCTCCTATAAAATGCACAGTAAATTTGCAAGTTTTGTAATATTCTTGATCATAAAAGAAATGGAGCTCTCCTTTATTAAGAACTACATTTTCCTTAGAGCTCACATAATTTTAAGTACAAGGCCACACCTACATATCAGTGCAAAAAAAAGATAGACTGAAACATTTCATAACATTCCAGCTGAGGAATAAACTTTATCTAGACTGTCTGAAAATTCTTTATTAGACAGTGTGATGGAATGCGGCCCCGCGGGGTGACGGGCAGCGGCTGCGGGGAAAGCAGGTGCGTGGGGATGGCGGCAGCAAGTGTACATGACAGGTAAGAGACGACGGCACTCAGGTGAGCCGGGGAGGAGGATGTGCGAGTGACGGAGCGGAGCAGGTGAGGACGGGGAAGAGGACGACACGAGGAAGAAAACTCGGTAATCCATCCACTGTGGAGGCCACTTGGCTCGGGCTGACGGACATTGTATAACTTTTTCATGCAGGGAGGCGCCCGACCTTCCTTTACGCCAGACGAACGCTCACCTGATGCTGCAGAAGAGTTCGAGGCACACAAACACCAAGAGAAACTTTAGCATTACCATAAAGAACAACATATTTAAATCCACACTCACCACTACCCACGTGCTGTCCTGAAGACCACCCATCAACCCGGACTCTAGAAGAAGCTGTACAGCGCAAGTGAAATCAAGAATGAGCTCCGGGGGGCAGCATGAGCCAATAATAATGGCGCCACTATAAACAATAGCCTGCGCGATGACGGGCTCGGACCGACCATCAGGCCCATATGGATTAGCCTACCGGCGCTATAGGCCACACGTAAAAAAAATAAAAATTCCCAAAATGCACAAAATTATTATCCTTATACAAGAAATTCTACGGACGCTGGTTGAAGGCGAATACGATGATAAAGTAAACCATGATTAAAACCTCAGCACGCCAATACATGTTCATCAAAAACGGTACTGCCAAGAAGCTACAAAAGGCCAAACATAAACTAACACATTTATTGAGAAGGTAAAAGAGAAAATACTTAAACTGAGGAAACGAGGGAGCAAAGTCAACAACATACGCGGCCCTCTGAGGAATGCTGTGCTACCTCAGCCTTACTGTCTCAGCTGGACGCCGCCAATTAGAGGTGACGATAAACTACTGAGTGGCGGAGACCAGCACGGAGCAGTAGGTAAGGATGGGGGGGGGGAGGTGAGGAGAGCTGTGATGAGGGGCGAGGGAGAGGTGATGATGATGTGGGGTGAAAAGAGGTGGTGATGGTCAAGGGTGAACGAGAGGTAGTGATGATGATGATGAGGGGTGAACGAGAGGTGATGATAATGAGGAATGAGAAGAGGGTGATCATTATGAGGGTAGGGGAGAGGTGATGAATGGTAGGGGAGAGGTGATAATGATGAGAAGTGAGGAAGAGGTGGTAATAATCAGCAGTGAGGAAGAGGTGGTGATGAAAATGGTGGGACAAGGGTGGAGAGAGACGGGGAGAATGAATATGAGGGGGAGCGGAGGAGAGGGAGCTAATAGGTGGAGTTGTGACGGGAGAGGGTTGTGCCGAGGTCAGGAGGGGAGGGGAGGGGGTATGGTGACGGTGAAGGGGTGAGAGGGGAGGGGGGAAGGAGGTTAGCAGAAAGCTCGCCTCATTAACTAAGGGAAACAGATAAGTTATCGCCGCGGCTTTACGAGACGCAGTGAATTAGACTTGATTCCCCGCGCATTAATCTACTTCGCATCGCTTGCCGTAAAGATCAATGGAGATTAAATGACAAGACAGGAAAAATGTTAAAAAAAAAAAAGATAAATGTTCAACAATGTAAATGAAGTTATTGTTCGTGGTGAGAATGATAAAAAAATAAATACAATAAAAAGTTGCTTCATAACAAGGCGGATTATTTCTTATTTTCGAGGCGTGGAAAAAGTTCTTGGTAAACATGAAGACGGTGAAGGAGGAGAACAAGGCTCGTACCGGCGGGGGAAGTGACTCGAGGGATATCCAGTTCTTTTATACTTACTTTGTCCGGCGAGCATTGGACTGATATCCCGAGATTTACGAGGGAAATAAAACCTCCCAGCACTTCTCTGCCGAGTGAGATGTCCTGCTCCGGGCCGCGGGGAGCGAAGGCAAAAACTGGCATACATCTTGCGGAGCGGGTCATCACAGGAGTCAGCGAAGATACCTCAAGATAGAGCGAAATGCTGCGACGGGAACGACGGACGAATGTCTAACTGAAAGGTGTGTCTCAGCGGTGACCTCGTTTGGTGCGGGCTAGGTAATGCACTGCTCAAGTACCTGGTTTTATGGCGGCGTGCAAAAAAAGGCGCATTCACTTTCCTCTTGGCCGTGCAACACACCAGGAATCATGGCAGCATCACGACTCACTGAGCAGCGCCGTTACCTGGACCCTTCTCCCCCTCCCCTCACCTCCATGTTCAGTCTGAGCCGAAGTCTTATCCAGCAACCCACTAGTAAAGAGACGACTCCCGTACTGTTGAGCTGAGCTTTCATTTTTGCAACCGGACTTCCGTTAATCCGTGGCGTCGGACGGTGAGGTGTGAGCGTGCTGCCTCTGGACAAGTGCACGCTAGCCAGCAATCCATTCACCTCCAATGTAAGTTGCAATGGAAAAACAAACGTATGTTGCTACCAAGGATTTTGAGTCTATTTACCTTCGCTTTTTGCTTGTGATGAATTTGTTGAATACGATCCCAAGGCTCAGAGCTAATTTTGTGATGCCGTTCTCCATCACAAGGAGTGTCAGAAGGGCTGATGGAGAAGCGACGATCAGTCTCATATACCAAGAACTTAGACCTACGTACTCGGAGCAAATAGCCAAGTCTGCCTCATCACGTTCAATTTTGTCTAATGCCCGTAATATGTTTGGGGTTTAGACTGGCTGGCCCCACAATCAAGATCATGCACAGTCAATTTTATCACAATAGTTTTCAATTTACAATGACACGAGTTGCTGAGCCATTCCTGCAACACCCCACCACAACCCCCATCAGTTGAGTGTTGGGGGACGATGCTAGGCGGGGAAACCAGCACACTGCTTCATAAAGTAACCTACTCATGCTATTTGTTCCTTCTGTGGTAACAAGAAGATTTTTAATCAATCTCTTGCTTGCTTAAGACATGTGATCCTAATATATTTTAACGCAACATCAAAACGACAAATTTGCTTCTTCTTGAAGAGAATGTGTCTTAGTTTATTTCCTCTACACTGCAAGAAGCGCTCCCTGCCCTTAATTCTTGAGGTTAATTAATCCTTTTACCCTCCTCAGCAATACGAACGTACAGGTGAAATAACAGAATTCTCTCGCCCTACTTCAATCACGTAAATTACACTTGCCTCCTTCATCTCAACAAAAAAATCGTAATCTCTCCCTCCCTCTTATACATAAGGAACAAGGTTCTTGACGAGGGCGTGGTAGGGGAGCACCTGCCGGGCGGGCGGGACTGACAAGGTGACTCAAACAAATCAAACATTATCTTTAAAAAGATTCAAGAAAAGTCATAAATGTATGAGCGATATCCTAAAGAAGTACACCACAGGAGTTATTGCACACATTAGCAATCATGAGTGTGTCGTGTCACTAAATCCTTGAGTTTCACTGTTCACATCCCCTATCAAAAAGGAACTCGAGGCATTATTTTTTGTAATTTGCTCTTTCCCACTCTCCCCTCGTGCGTTGGCCTTCCCTCTCCCAGGTGTGTTCTCTACGTGACTGTAGGAGGATGCTCGGGCCTCCCCTCCTACATCCGCCCCACGCCACCTGCCGGGACCCAGGCGAGGGGCAGCAGGGGGAGGAGTGATGGGATACGGACAGGGCAACAGTCCCCTTCACTTTTAAGACTGGTCCCTCCGCCCTTCCCAACCATTCCTCCACCTGACTGCAGACTCCGATACGGCTCCAGATCACCCGAAGCTCCCTCGTGCTGATGGAGGCGCTTATGGGGTCGCCTCTGTTCTTTCTCTTCAGATAAAAGAAGGACCGAAGAAAATTACTGAACACCTAATTTTAACTGCATTTAATATCCCTCAGCGTTTAGTCATCACCACGTATCTACCTGAATCTTCAAAAAAAATATCCTTGATTTATTTTTTCCCTTCGTCCATTCCCTCCCTTCGCCCTCTCCCCACATATCACTCTTTATACCTCACTTACTCTCTGCCACTCCCCCTCCCCGCCGCCACCCCCCGGCCCCGGTGCAGGTGGGTGTGTCTCCCGAGCGGGGTGAGATGTGACCATCCCTCACCGTGACGCGCCTGATGCGGGTTCATTACGACCCAGTAGGCACACCGCTGATGGAGCACGCAGCGCCCCCGCCCGCCACACGCCCCCTCGCTGCCTGAAGCCGAGCAGGGACGGATGGAGTGCGGGAGAGAGGACGAAGAGAGAAGGAGGGGAAAAAATGGAAGAGGTAGGAATATCAGGCGGCAGGGAGGTAGAGGAGGAGTAGATGGAGTGTGAAGAAAGAAGAAAAGAAGGAGAAGGAGGAGGAGGAGGAGGAGGAATAGGAGGAGGAGGAATTACCAAACAGAGATTATCTTTTAGGGAAAAAATAGGAAATCGGACATAAGGAATCAAGACTATTTAGTGTATATGTGCATGTGTGTATGTGTGGTGTGGTGTGGTGTGGTGTGGTGTGGTGTGGTGTGTGTGTGTGTGTGTGTGTGTGTGTGTGAGAGAGAGAGAGAGAGAGAGAGAGAGAGAGAGCGGCTATAAGGGGAATGAGGAAGAAAGAAGGGTGCGGAGACAAATTAGCAAGAGGAGACTGAGAGAAACTATCCCGGAAAAGAGTAAAAGGAAAACTATAAACAAGGGAAGGAAAGCTGTGTAGAAGAGAATGTAGCAGAGAGAGAGAGAGAGAGAGAGAGAGAGAGAGAGAGAGAGAGAGAGAGAGAATGATAAATAAAGTGCTATTACACACTTCCTTACTGTTTACGCGTGCGTGCGTGCGTGCGTGTGTGTGTGTGTGTGTGTGTGTGTGTGCGATCGCGAGCGCCTGGGTTCGAATCCTGGCCTGGCCACTCTGCGCTCAGCCCATGCAACCAGCTGTTCATGCACTCTTTCGAGGCTTTTCGATAAAAAAAGTACCTGGGGAAACCTGGGGAAAGTATACTATGGTAACTCGGATGTTTCACTTGCCCAGTGTTCCAGGGCAATGAGTTCTCACCCACAACAGGCTAAAGTGTCAATGGCACAGAGATGAGCACCGAGGCCATGCGCAGCTACAGCGTATGCCCCGAACTTTAACTTTACTTTCCCTACAGTGTTACCATTACCAAAATTTACCATAAAAAACTGGTACTATAATAGCCTTGCCTGCAGTTTTAACAAAAATAAAATGCCCCCAGTTACCCATGCAGTGTAACCAACACCACATTCCATCTCGGCTTTTCTTGAAGTGTTACTAAAATCATTCCAAAAGTCTTAGCATCAAATTTGTGCATTATTTCCCAGAGCTAACAACAGACCTAGTTATTCCAGTAGTGTTAATAGCACTAATAACAGGTCTGAGCCACCCCTGCAGTTACCAACACAAAAGCAGCTCCTAGCCATGTGGTTCGAAACAAATGTTGAGAACCCACCTTGTTCACCGAAGCTCCATACTCAATCCATCTTTTGCATAATTCAGTTACATAGTCAAGAAATACATTATTATACAACCATTCAGTATAAAATTACGGGTACAGTACATGTATGCACGTATTTATGGTCTGGGACAGACAACTTCAGAATCACTTCGGTTTCCCTTCTAAAGTACTAATGGTCTCGTTTCAAGGCAAGCACAGGAGAAAGATAATTGCTATTTATACTGCATCTTCTTGCTCTAAATACAAAAGCAAGAAAACTGCTCCATTCACACTGCATCTCCTTTCCCTAAGCACAATGTCAGGAAAACGAAGCAAAAGCATTGTGTTACGAGTGAACGCAAGTTCTTAGGCTGGCGGCGGGGAGGAATGTGTGATAATGCACCGGGGAAGAGCAGCACAAGCATGGCCATTGGAGGACGGCCTCTGAGGACACTCCTTGCACCCCTTCAGGAGGAAGTAATACCACCACTCCTCGGCCCCTCAGACAGCCCAGAGTGTGCACGGAAGCAGCCTAGTGTACGGGGGAGTGGGAGAGAGAGGGCGAGGCGCTGACACTAATACTGGGTAAGAGGATGTACAAAATGTGGAAGAGCTTGGTGCCTACACACACTGCATGGCCGGTGGATGTGTTTACTGCCAGAGTACAAAGTAATGTTAAACATTATTAGCTTTGTTTGTCTGCGGCGCGCACCCGCTGTGTGTGTGTGTGTGTGTGTGTGTGTGTTTATGTGTGTGTGTGTGTGTGTGTGTGTGTGTGTGTGTGTGTGTGTGTGTGTGTGTGTGTGTGTGTGTGTGTGTGTGTGTGTGTGTGTGTGTGTGTGTGTGTGTGTGTGTGTGTGTGTGTGTGTGTGTGTGTGTGTGTTTATGTGTGTGTGTGTGTGTGTGTGTGTGTGTGTGTGTGTGTGTGTGTGTGTGTGTGCGCGCGCGCGCACGTGTATCTTGGCGGGTGTGCATGCTTTATAAAGAAAGTGAATTCGTAACACTGGGAGCATTATTGTCTCCTCTATGACAGGCCGCTATGTGTACTGAACTTGCAAACATTCCTTATCAATGGTATACATTGGTGATGGCCAAAATTAACTACTGTGCCAACATTATCATTTTCAGATTGGCATGCAGCAGATCATACACCTACGACAAAGGCCCTTGCAACTTCCAGCCGTAGCAATGTGCTAAGCAAAAATTTCCTGAAGGCTGAGACCCAGACCCAGCTACCAATCACGCGCCACGGCTGGCATCATGCTGTATGGTCACCCAGTATCCTGCCGAGTATCCAAAGATCAAAAAGTGCACACAACACAAACTGTTGTAAAATTAAATTATAAAATATTAAAGGAGAAGTTATATTTTATACTTGTGTTATTATGCCTTCACACAAAAAAGACACATATACTTTAAAGTACGTTTAATATGCAATTGTTTTTAAGTCGGATAACTACATTTGGTGAGGTGGTTAAGGCTCTGAAACCAAAAGCTTGTTGTTACCCCGCGGAGGATGGAGAAACAAGGTGACGAGTCCAGAGACCAGCCGTTCCCTCACACTTCTCCCATACACCACCACCGTATCATGCACGAGTCTAGCTCGTGCAATAATGGGTACGTACATAATATACAGATATCTACAAACAAAACATGTTGACATACCTGCACGTGAATACCCACATACATACGAATGTAAATGTATATTTATATGCATAAACATACAAATATACATACATACAAAAAAACATACGTATACACATACTCGTGCATGCCTACACACACGGACAGATGAACGGACAGATAGGGTCGCCCGTCCCTGTTAATCACTCGGTAATTGGTGTCCCGGCTCTGCGTGCATCCTGGGCCACGAGATTTACACAGTGAGCCCCGCGCCCCGCCGTCTGCCGACTGGGCGGGGCGCGCTGCTCCCCCTGTAGGGCGCCTCAATGGCCCCGCCTCACGACAACGCGTAACTAATAATTAACCTTCCCGAGGGAGACACATGCCCTGCAGCCAACATGCATCCCGTTACTTTGCCCCGCCACGACGCTGCTTCAAAAGGACAACTTTATAAAACGCGGCTCCACATCAATTTGGAAAAAAAGGCTACATGATTAAAGGTTTCTTAACCACTCGTAATATTGCACTCGCAAGTCACACAACACACACACACACACACACACACACACACACACACACACACACACACACACACTCACTCACTCATCACTCACTCACTCACTCACTCACTCACTCACTCACTCACACACACACACACACACACACACACACACACACACACACACACACACACACACACACACACACACACACACACACACACTCATACATGTAAGTGGAGATACAGATAGAGAGATAAATAGATTGCGTGAGGAAAACAAAACTTCTGTCAATAACGTCTGGACAAGGACGAGGTGGTCAGCCACACCAGCTGTATGGCGAGCTATTTGTCAGCCAGTACGTGCAGGCGACGGAGGAGGAGCGGGGGCGGGGGGGAGGGGGAGTGACACGTGGCTCCTCCCGCGGCCAATAGTAATGAACTTGTCGCGGGGAACGGAAGCCGGTAATGCGAGGGTTATTTCTCCAGGGGCAGCATGACCCCGACGCTCCCCGGGACAGTTATGAGGGAAATTTGTTTGTTCTTCCCTTTAATTGACATTCCCAAGCCCAATTATGGATCACGAACGACTATTCCCGCGACGAAAGAGTCTCCCAAACCACTGAACGCTAACGATAATGGAGAGAAATGTCCAATATCCATTCTGAAGCAGTTGAGAAGTGAGAGAATGACGAGCACTCTCCTGAACGCTATCGACAATACATTTTAAGAACGACCTGATGGAGTGGCGCACCGAGACTGATGGCGCGGGTCCCACTAATTGACGCCTTTCCTTTATTAGCAAGCAGGCAAGCAAGCAAGAAAGCAACGCCAGTGACCCCAGCGCTGCCGTGCCTCCGTATTTATTATTGTCGAGATGATTGATGCGCAAACTAGCCATAAAAACTCTCTCCTCTTGAGCCGCCCAGCGAGGTGATTACCAGCGCGCTGCGAGGCGGTACTTTCTCGGCACAAACAAAAAGTGAAAAACTGTTGTCATCTATTACTAATGATTGATGGCTCCCAAGCTTCGTTATGAAACACTGTCGACCACCGTCCGCACCGAAATTATGCGAGCTAATGAGTAGCCGAGGCAGCGGAAAAAAAACTAACGTAGGGACGAGGAGGATAACGTGATATTTGGATACATGAAAATACGAGAACTTGAAAAAGCACTGAGGGAAGAAAAATAAAACTAAGTAGCGTGGAAAATACGAATAAAGCGCATCATATAATTTCAGACACGACGATGACTTTATCTCTGGCTTCCCCGTAACCTCTTCACCTCCAGCCCTTCCCTCCTCCACACCACCTGCCGCAGAAGCCCCGAGGCCACACCTGCCACGGGCGTCGGTTCCCCGGTGTCAAGGCGTCCTGCTGCGCCCCGCCAGCCGTCGCCAGCACCAGCGGCCCCCAGCCTAAAGTCTCCTTCGGGACGGGGAGGAAATGGCCGCCATATCTCATGACATGCTTCGAAACACACGGGCCCCACCAATATTTACGACAGGGATTGGAGGAAATATTCAGGGCATACATCACGGCCGTCTTTATGACACCCGACAGGTCTGGCCAGATGAGTGATGGTGTTGTTGTCGATGTGCGTCAAGCTGTTGATGGAGGGAGGAGGGAGGGTGACTTGTCGGAGGGAACCATCACTCACGCCGGAGAGAAAGGAGGGCGGCTGCTGGGGTGTGAGATTAAGGGCAGTAAAGAGAAGATACGGCGGCGCCCAGAAAATTTGGATGAAAATGAAAAGGGAAGGACAGCCGTGATAAAACACACACACACACACACACACACACACACACACACACACACACACACACACACACACACACACACACACACACACACACACACACAAACAAACAAACAAACAAAAACACTTTCTTCCTCGTGTTTGGCGTAAATATCCAAAAGAAACTAAAGAAAAAACAGATTGGGTTAACAGCAACACGATATCTCTCTCTAAAAAAAAAAATAATAAATAAAATAAAAACATAAAGTAGGTGCAATAAAGGTTTTAGTTAAGACGAGCGATTGACTGAAGGAGAAAACAGGACAAAAAAAAACATACAGGATAATTGATAAAAAAGTAACGACGATAAGAATAAAAATAAGAATAATAAGAAGAAGAAGGATACAAGAAATAATACCACCATACAACCTCAAATTTCAGAAACACCGAAATATAGAGCACTTGTCACCCACCCACCCTCTTTACCACCCCTCCTCTACTCATCGCGAAGGTGCTGGAGGTGGTAAGGCGCGTTATGGGTGGGAAGCTTAAAATATAGGAGAAAGCCGATGAGTATGACAGGGATGGAGATGAGTTTGTGGGGAGGAGGAGGAGGAGGAGGAGGAGGAGGAGGAGGAGGAGGAGGAGGAGGAGGAGGAGGAAGAGGAGGAGGAGGAGGAGGTAAACAACAATGACAATAACGAAATCAAAGACAATGACTCGAAAAGAAAAGATAGAAAAAAATGCTATAAGGAAAAAAAATGAGGCGACGAAGAAAAGGTTTGGATTAATAAAACGTCAAGTAAAAGTTTCAAGAAGTAGCGCAAAGTATGGAACACGAAACACCTGACTAAACAAGCACTCATTTGCCTGCAGGTACCGACAACACCTCATACATTGCATAACTAATCTGAAGCAAATGAGAGCGTTGTACCCTAAACTACCCCTCAAACACATTAACCTGACAAAGCTCTCGTACTTCACACCCTCTGACGACGCTGGTTAAGTTGATACCTGACGAAGCGCGCCGCAGACCTCCGTAAAGGGAAGGTTAATGGGTAACTAGACGCTGCGTTACGGGAGCACTCGCCGCGGATGATAAACGGCGGAGGGTTACTTACAGGAGCTGATGTATGATGAGGAGCTACCTAAATGGGCTGATAAACTGTCCCGTAAGTACTTCGCGGGATTGGTATATTATGAAGGAACTACTTATGAGCCTTGATTAATTATAGGAGGGAAATAATTACTGGTGTTGATAAACTATGAGGTAAACACTTAAGAGGCTGATGTGATGGAGAGGAAATAGTCCTACGGGGTCGGGGAGGTATGAGGGAGTGTAATTATGAACGGCTGATTCACGGAGGGAAGAGTACTTACCTGGGCGTCCTTCTTGTTCTGTTTGGGTCGACAGCAGGTAACTCCATCACCTGGAAGAAAAAGGGAAGGTTTGATATTTAATAAAGTATCAAGCACATAACTACAAGCACTATGGGAAAATTACACATCCTCGAGAACCCACCCCTCGCATCCCATGACGTGCCTTTTTGCATCTATGGACAATATCTCCCAAAGCAATGTGGCCGCTGCACGCTTATTCTCAGATCCAAAAGACAAGTTTGATCGTAACAATTCCACGTCTCAGTGAATAGCTTAACACCGCTTTCCCATTAGGAAGAAGCGGTAATGTTGGAGTGCATCAGTGGCTATGGGTATCTGCAGGCTGTCATAACCTATTAAATGAGTCTTACCGAGTACTGAACGTTAATCGGATGGAGGGAGGGAGAGCAGGGAAAGGCGCAATTAGTATCTCACGAGGAGCTCCTGGGGCAGTGAAAGTGCGGAGAGGGCGCTGAGACGGAAAAGGCAAGGCAAGGCGCTGAGGCGGCCGGCCGGCAGCTGAGGAAGTGCTGAGGTGCAAGAAAGGGACGGTGCTGAGGCTTAAGGTTGTGGACTCGTGTTAGCTAAACGGTTATTTGTTTTGGAAGACAAGGAGAAGGGCTAAGGCACAACACACCGGGACCACAAGA
Organism: Eriocheir sinensis; assembly: GCF_024679095.1. Classification (NCBI taxonomy): domain Eukaryota; kingdom Metazoa; phylum Arthropoda; class Malacostraca; order Decapoda; family Varunidae; genus Eriocheir; species Eriocheir sinensis. The sequence continues at coordinate 9,770,552 of NC_066525.1, forward strand.
CATGTTGTAAAAGGTAGACAGATAACAGGGATGACATCATCACTGTGACGGGAAGACTACAAGGAATCACAAGGCATGTGCTGACAAATAGAATCCTAATGAGAGGTTAAGAGATGACTACAGTTGTAAATTCAAGCATCCAGACACACAGAAAAGGTCGTATAGAAGACATATGCTAAAAAAATGTGAATTAGGTTCGATATAACGATTCTAAAAAGAAAAAAAAAAGGACGCTAAAAAATATACTGATACGCGTGAATACAAGACCATGATACAGGATCTCCAAAGAGACACTCACTGTAGCATTTCCCAGCACGCCGAGCGTCCGGAGGACCAGACATGCAAGAGGTCCCTTCCTGCATTCAAAATGGCCATCTCCCGGAGCTGGTGAAGGGGAGGAAGGGTACGACTATTCTGCCCGGCGGCGGCGGTGGCGGGGCGCGGAAGGTGCAGTCGTCGGGCACGGCAGTAAACCTGAGGGCCAGCCACCGCGGCGGACCCCTCAACCCGCCCCTTATGGATGAGCTTCTTTTAGTGGTGCTTCGTCGTGCTCTGCTTCACCCCCTTGACCGCCGGGACAGACCTGATGTTCTCCGAGGGTTATACACACTCATAACTGTCAGAGCCGCAGTAATTACAAGTGTTTACTTAGATGGACTTAATGCGGAGTTCAGCTGCAGGGAGTTCAGGCTCCTCCGCCCCGACACTTTATGATGAATGTTCAGTTTTACGTGACAATTTATCTCAGACACTCGTGCTGAGCTGCTTCCTAAACATACAGCCACATGCATATTCAAGGCGAGTATTTAGCACGTACATCCTATTTGTGAGGCTCTAATACTCAACATGACAAGCTTAAATATTTAATAACAAATTGCTAGTTAAAGGAACAAACACTGACCCACGAGCCGCCAAGTAAGAGGCTTGAAATGGTGTGGTCTGCATACATTATTATTTGTTTGTACGCCTTCTTTCCACTTTATATATTATTTTTCTTTGAGGCCCGCCACAAGGTACAAAAATGCACATAAACAAGTAGCACTCGCAATCTCACGGACGCCGTGAATCTTTGCTCCAACTTTCTCCTTCCACTAAAATCATCCTAAAGTGTTGTCTTGGTGCATCTTTTCGATTTTTTTCTCTTTTCCTCCTTCCATCCGCTGGGTGATAGTGGTGACAGGCAAAGGATCAGGCCAAGGGACGGTGGTGGAGGTGGAGGCACTAGTGGTGGTGGGGAATGAGAGGGCACTGATGGTGGTAGTGGTAATGGTGGTAGCAGTGGAGGTATTAATGATAGTGGTGGTGGTGATAGTGATACTGGTTGAGGCTGTACTGGTGGTGATGGTAGTGGTGGTAAAAGGGTGGTAGTGGTGGCGGTGGGAGGGGATGGTAGTGGTGGTGCTGGTGGTGGTGGCGGCGTAGGGTCAGGCCCCGCTGGAGGTCAACAGGTGGGTCGATCTAAGTGGTGCGGGTCTCTATTATCGCGTCCAGCCGTGCTCGAGTTATTAATTCTAATTATAACCATCAGCCATTTATCAGTAATGTTGCCCACTCCATAAATTAAGAGTTCAGAGATTTAGTGGCGCGTTGTGGGCCGGGCGGCGGCGGGTGGCGAGGCGGGGTGTGTGGGGGAGGCAGCCAGCGTGTTCACCATCACTTGCCAACATTTACCTCCATGATTGCAACAAAATACCGTTTTGAAGTTTTAACATTTGGAATAAAAGGCTAAGAAAAAATGGACTCGCAAGCTACGGTATTCATCATGTATATGTGTATGTTTAAAGCTTTACCATAAGGAAAAACATGAAACAAAATTAATTGGTTCAAGTTACGATGAGCATCACAGTTGTTGGTAGTCGATTGCAGCATTTATAAAAAAAATACAGCTGATACTCTTGATCTCATTTCATGCATCCACTTGTCTCATAAGTCTTTCTTTATACGATCTACTTATTGCAAAGAACCTGTCATTATACAGCAGCGGGAGATGGTCCATCTTAAACTCTGAAATCATGATGGACTAATTCAGACGGAGTTCAGTACTGATCCATCACAGCTTCTGATGTTATGATGAACTATGTCTAAAGAAGTCTTTGTCTCTGTGTAGCTCGTCGGTCACAAAGAATCAATAGGGAAGGTTTGGAGACGAATTACCGAGGGGAGCACTTCAGGGGCACGCCACTCGGCTGTCTGAGTCACTCTTCCTTCATTCTTGGTTCGGAAGCCTTAATTAATAACTGAGATTCCACAAAGGGTCAAGTAATATTAATTTAGCGTATTCTTCTTTCCTTACTTAACATAACTTATACTATGATAATTGTGCTGTAAACAAGATTAAAAGACCAAAATTACAGGTGAATCGACGGTTTCAAGCCTGGTATTTCCATACATAAGAATTCACAAAGAAATAAAACTCTAGAAGAGGCCGGTTGGCTGCCACACACGGCAACTCTTGCAAACCTTTTTCCCGCCCACGATCCTTCTCATCTAGTGTCAATCTATGTTTTACTTCCACTTCCGTAACAGCACAATTTATATGTTTCACTCATCCACATACTCTGTTCATAAATCAGTTCCGACCCATATTCACTCTGAACCTAAAGCTATATCTTGTACACATGAAGCATATATTAAGTATGGTTTGCTTTTACATTACGAATAACAACATCAATATCACCAATGTTGCCCCTCCGTCAAACCCTCGTCTGTGCACACTTCCCAAAACCTTTACAGTGAACGGTGATCTGTTACAGTTGTTAGAATTGTTCGCGTAAATAAGGAAACGCATGGATAAATTGTAGTTTATCTGAGGCGTATATTCTATTTCAATTTTTTTAGACATGTTTGTGTCAAATAATATACTAATTGTCGGACCCTCTCAAGCCTTGGAAGTTCGTCACCCCGTGTTCGTGGCATCTGGCTCTCCACCCACAAGGCTGTGTTCGTGGCCGTCTGTCTGACGAGCTAAGAGAGAGGCGGGGCGCGGCCTGTCTCGAGGGACACATCCCAGGCCGGGACAGATGGCACTGTTTGAACCCCCTCGGTGTGCGGTGGACAGGGGATCCACACACACGCACACAAATAAACACATGCACGCAAGTACGGTAATAAACCAGAAAGCATCGTAGTTATGTAATACTTTGCGTAAAGAATTCAATCATCTCAGTTTAATAAAAATCTCAAATAAAACATTTTGAGTGCTCATATAATATACAACGTGTCAGGTGTCTTTATAACATTGCGTGGCATTGTGTCTGCGAGCTGAAGCTCATAAACACACATGTGCCGGGGGGCCAGGACGTGAGGAGCAGCAGTGGTGGTCAAGGAGGAGCGTCCAGGACCCTTCCCGACGAGGCTCTTTGGCCGTCCCTCCCCCCTGTGCCTGTCGCCACTCCTCTTGGCACGCTAACGTAGCACATGACTGCAACTCATCATCAGCAACCCACAAGCAAGGCGCATCTCCTCGCTGAGTCTTACAATGAGATTCCACAATAAAACGAAACGAAATTCAGTGAAATTTGTCCCGACGGTGGGAGGAAGGCGAAGGAAAATGATGCCCCGGTCATCCTGTGTCAGCCGTAATGGCGGGTACTTTTTTACCGCGACACACTACAATTTATGGGCCTATCGTAACGACGCCTCTTATTTACTCAATTTTTGGCGGGAATGACTCGTCTGGCTGGCTGATGTTTTAACTTATGAAGTCGTTTACTCGGGTCGGCCGGCATTTTTTCTGCCGTAGATTGCCGGCATTCACCACGCCGGAACTGTTGTCGCCCCGTTTATGTGCTGATCATTTACAACGCGAGGCGACTCCACAGGCGCTAGGCGATTCCTCTTCCCGCCTAAGTACAGCTGTTGGTCTGTCCGAGCACAGCAGCGCAACGTACACGAACATTTGTGATACTATTAAAAGCGCACACATGGTTATCATGAGGCAGATAAACACAATCAGAGAAGAGAACCTCGACTCGACATACACATATCTAGCGTTGACAACAGGACAAAAGGAAACAGGCCTCCGAGGACCCTCCCTCCGCCACCCTCCCTCCGTGGCAAACCCCATTATCTCTTACGGGAGTTTCTTGTCTGCCTCTAGTCTCTTCCACGCCCTCTTTTTCCTTCCATTTGTAGCCGTAATCTCCGTTCCGTCCCTATTTCCTCGCCCTTGTGGGGAGGGGTAAGCGGGCCCCTTAGCCGCGTCCCCGAAATAATCGTCCGGTGGATCAGAGTGTCAGTGTGCGTCGCGCCGCCCCATGCGTCACCCGCTGGATGACCTCGCGCGACCCACGCTCTCCCTTGTCCCACCCTATTTCTTTCCCCCCTTGATGGCCGAGAGATTTTTCTTCCTTCCACGGTAGTGTTCGTGTGAGTCTACGTCCCTTCTCTTAACCTCCCCCCAGTCTTCTGGTCCCTTCACAGACTCCCCCTCGTCTCATCTGTCCCATCCGCCGCGCGCCAAGAACCCAACGCTGCTGGGAAGAGTGGAAGAACATAAGCTTCCTGATGATGGTATCCGACAAACCCCAACGAATAAAAACTAAAACAGCAACTTTGGATGCTACTGTGGACCCGAGCAATGAGATCACACGACTCCGGTGACGTATCCTCCGCTGACACTCAGAGGAGCCCTCTTCACGATCCCACGATGTGTGAGCAATATGTGTCCAAGCCATGTTTTGTAAACAAAGGTTTTGCGTCAGTATATGCATGAAGTAAACGCAACAAATATTTCCTTATATATACATTCCATAAAATGTCTTGCCGCGCCAATAATGATGTGGAATCAGCCGATAATTCACTCGCCCTGGACACACAAAAACAAATAATGTTGATGACAGCACTTGGGGAAATGACTGCCCCATGACGCACTGCCCTGAAGCAACCTTTGTCTGTGTAGGGCACACCGCCCCGGAGTCCCGGCAGCCTCTGTGGCGTGTCAGGACTTCCCACGCTTAACGAACGCACACGAAACGTCCCTGAACGAAGATTCTGGAGGAGGGGCGTGGCCGCGCTGAAGACGGAGGAGACGGGATCAAAATAAATATATCAGATGAGCCAAGCCCCCAGCCTGTTACCGACGACCGCTCACTCCCACCCACTGATCTATGGCCGCCGCACCGCCACGATTATTTCAGCTGACGGGAACCTCCTTAACAAGAGTCAGTAGTCTGTCTTTCATTAGTTTCTGAAATATGAAGTCAGATTTCAGCCAAAAGAAACATCAACAGTACACTAAGGGAAGACAATCGCAGGCTACTCACACATACACTATCAACATACTTTCCTCCATGTGCAGGTCTATATACCACTCCATCCGATTACATTGTTTCTGAAACAGGATACGTCAACCATGATAAAAAAAAAATAGCTAACGGTAGTTTTCTCCTCAGGACTTCAGGCTTTTAGTATGCTTTAATTACTGTAAATTCCCGAAAAGGAAACAATTTCTAGACGCGTCTTTCCATACTGTTAACATATGTGCATACATCTAACGCATTCAGAGGCCGGGGCTCAACTAAAGGCAACGCGTCAACACAATGCCTGTTGGAGGAGTTTTAGCACTTTCACACTCCTACTTCTGCTGCGCCGAAAGACTGTTATTTCCTCAATCCTTTTCTGGCCGACCCTTAACACAACTCACGTCCGGCAAGTGAGAGAAGTCAGGACCAATAACAGACGCAGGGACGATGATCATCTTTTCCTCTTTCCAGGCAAATTCTTTGATAGAAAACAGCGGAGTGGAAATCAACAATATTTAGAGTGTTTTTGGCTGCCACCGCCGGACACAGAAGGGCGAAGTCACCCCAACACACAAGTATAAAATGTCCGACACAATTTCTAGCGTCCCCTTTGTTGGTAAAGATTTTTGCGACTCCCGACCCAGTCCTATAACCCGGCCTGACCAATGGCAGTGCGCACACGGGTTACGGACTCAAGTTCTGAAAAAGAATCGAAACCAGATCCCCCCCTACTGACTCCCTGAGAGGAGGGGCGCTGCCAGCTCTGTACTTTTGATGGTGTTGCTGCACGTAGCTTCGGGAGAAGAGACTGTTTGCTGGACAATACTGACCCTGTGTCCATAGCAACGACTCCGGTTCCTCAGTGAAACCCAACCAGACTTTTTTTCCGGAGTGTGTGCTTCTTTTCCTGGACACCCTCTGATGCACACGACCAAGACTTTACACAAAACACTGCTGCAAACGCTCTTCTCTCTCTCTCTCTCTCTCTCTCTCTCTCTCTCTCTCTCTCTCTCTCTCTCTCTCTCTCTCTCTCTCTCTCTCTTCTTCCAACCCTTGCGATAACAGCATCAGGAAGGCTCTTGAGAACGCACAAAAATATCGATCTTCTTCTACACCTCAGAGATACATACACTCAGCCACTCATGCATGTCTTTTGAAAGCTGTGTGCGTGTGCGTGTGCGTGTGTGTGTGTGTGTGTGTGTGTGTGTGTGTTGCTCTGAGTTTTATTTACCGATTCGTCTGCCTTGCGCCGCCTTTTGGATGTATGGTCGTTCGTCCTCGGCCCAGCGTCCATCCTCATTTATGCAACACTAACTCTCAATCTCCTTCCTGTCGCCCTCCGTCCACCGTCCCGTCCCCTGTCCCTCGCAGCGTGTCCCTCCTGTCACTCCCGTTCCACCGCCATCCAGCTCCCTCGTCCTCACAGGCCCCAAAAGCCGCCCCATCCTCTGCCCACATCCCTCGCCCCGCCAGCCATCTAGACGTCCCTTGACCACATCACGAGCGAGGGTTAATCAACAAGTTTCTGAGGGAGTCACACCAGGTTAAGCTCACGGTCACAGCGTCCCCCGCTCAAAGGCCGGCGCCGCCCTCCCACATCCCCTTCCAAACGGGACTTCACAAGACCCGTCGATCAGAGGAGGGAAGCGGCCATCTGGCTCAACCCCCCCCCCCCCTTCCTATATCCACGAGAACTATCCCCAACAGCTGCATCTCCAGGCTCGAGGCGCAGTGCTCGGCCTCAGAACACCGCTACTCCAAACGCCGTGATTTGCGGACGGAATATTCCCCCTCACAATTTTTTTTTAATAAGAACCATTATGAGTGTGTAAAATGACGTGAAATAATAAGAACTGCTGAACTGAAAGAAAAATAAATCAATTCAACAAATAAATAGGTAAACCAATAGGTAAGGAGAAAGAAAGCTAAACAGATAAGTTGAGATACACAGATATGGCCATAACATAATAATTCTCTCATTTCCTTATATTTCTTTACCCGCGGTTGTCAAAGCGGAGGTGGTGGTGGTCACGGATCAGTGCCTCGCTCAGGACAAGCAGTTGTCGTTTACTCATTGCTGAGGGTGAGCACATGACGGAGTGACCCACGAAACCTGACAGACAACTAAGATATAGAATTATAGTCTTGTGAATGACAGCAGCCGTATCAGCAACACTTCCAACACAACCTTATCACAATATCATACTTTTATGTAATTGTTCTGTACAGGACATATATTGAACATCTTTCCCACACAACCTCAATTTTTACACTATCGACCCTTCACACTCCATAGATGTTCCTGAGAATGTTAATTTCGTAATACTATGAATCAATAAGGAATGGATCACTTCGTAATCTTTCTGGGGCGCCAGGTTAAAGTGGCCACATAACCCTGAATGACCCGAGCTTTGTATTCTTGATTGCCTATGATTTTTTTACACACTTTCTCCTTGATTATAAAGTCAACGCATTATCTTTAAACCAAGAGTTATATTCAACCTCGAGGCATGATTTTCATTTTGGTGAAAATCGATAACTTCGCTGTTCAATAAAAAACCTAAAACAATAACCCCTACAATATTTCTTTCCATCGCACCAATATGGCTTTATTATTATTCTCTCTCTCTCTCTCTCTCTCTCTCCTGCTAACGCCAATTTCATTATTCCTTTCGTCATTCCATTTTACAACCCTCCGGTCTCCCCTTTCACCCCCTTGCTCCTCGCAGCCCCCCTTTATTGCTCCCCCCCCCCCCTCCGTGCACCAGGGACCCTTCTCGTGGTCACTTAACGGCGTGGGTCATTCGAGGTGAGCGCCTCCGATCTCGACATTTTTTTCGTTATCGCGTCAGTCGTCTGGTTTCGTTTCGTTCCTTTCCTCAGACTCCAATAAGAAGCGTTTCCCGTGGCCAAGTGTCTCCGGCTTTTCCTCCAAGATGTTTTTCTGTTTACTGCCGACGGGGAAGCAGGATGAATCTTCCCCAAATGGGTGAAATGGGACCAAATTTCCCGCTTGGCGAGAGAAAACTGACACAAACGCGTCCAACGGCGCCCTTTGACTCCGTCGAGAAATTGTTTTCGTGAGGGCAGTAACGATCGACTCTGGAAATTGCCGACAAGCAAACTGATCAAGAAAACGAGGCCGTAAGATTGACAAATGGAGGCCTTGTGCCGCGCCAGGTGCCGCGGCCAGCACTAAGGGCCCACAAAATTTCACGCTTTCAACAGAATCTGCAACGCTCTAAGAAATCTGGAACAATGAGGCGAGCTGTCGTTGCCGAAAGACGCCACTATCTGAAAACCTTTGCCCGGAGACGCGCAAACACGATAGAAACAAACACCTACATCTACCCGCTAGCTATATATATATATATATATATATATATATATATATATATATATATATATATATATATATATATATATATATATATATATATATATATATATAGTAAAGGTAAAAGTTAGGGACATACTGTAGCAGCGCGTGGACTCAGTGCTCATCTCCGTAACATTGGCCCTTGAGCCTGTGGTGGAGGGAGCCCATTACCCTGGGACACAAGGGCCAGTGTAACATCCGGTTACCACAGTTTACCTATCCCAGGTTTCCTCAGGTACCCGTGTATCGACCATCCCGAGAGGGAGGATGAACAGCTGGGTGAACTGCACGCCTACTGCCTGACAACTGAACCAGATATATATATATATATATATATATATATATATATATATATATATATATATATATATATATATATATATATATATATATATATATATATATATATATATATATATATATATATATATATATATATATATATATATATATATATATATATATATATATATATATATATATATATATATATATATATATATATATATATATATATATATATATATATATATATATATATATATATATATATATATATATATATATATATATACATATATATATATATATATATATATATATATATATATATATATATATATATATATATATATATATGTATACACACATATATACACATATATACACACACACACACACACACACACACACACACACACACACACACACACACACACACATATACATACACGTGCGCACGCACATATAAGAAGACTCAGTTATCATGGCATAAAATCTAAAGCATTCCAATTACGTTTCCCAAAAATTCTCGACGACGCCGTTGCTTAGAAGGGACAAGCTAATGTATCAGTAACTGATCGTTACTTATTGCATTTTTATGCATATATCAGCTCGACTGCCCATTACGTGCAAACTTGACGTTATTTGCTCCAGGTCGCGCAGGACCCAGAGGCAATAAAAACAACATTAAGAACGAAAAGGTTTTAAGGCTGCTCGTGATGCATAAGTCAGGTTACTTGGCGCGCTAACGACTGTCGCCCTGATGGACCCGCCGAGACTCAGGTGACCAGCGCCGCGACTCCCGCCAGGACAATCGCTACGACAACACGGCTGTTAACGCCTTGAAAGAAAAAGCACCCTTCAAAAGAATGAAATGTTAAGAAATTAAATGACTAAAGATCAACATTTCGGAGTGCAAATCCGAAAAGTTGGCGGCCTCTCGGAGCAGAGAGATGACACGCCAGCCGACGCCCTGGGCGGCGGCAGACCTGCAGTATACGTCACCTGTTTTCTGATTGGGCAAAAACAAGGCTCCCTCTAGTACCATTCCAGAGCACGACTCCCGCAGCAGGATTCATTAAAAATATTTCTGACGTTTATTGTCAGTTAATCAGGAGTGAAATCAGAGCCCACGACACCAGATGCTGGGCAGGGGGACATCCTCGACCCACCTGACGTAAATTTGGGTCTCAGTGAGGGATATGTGACTCCCGGGCTACACGAGGAGCCGCCTGGCTGGCTCTCTTGGCTCTGCACATCCTGTATCTCTCAGGCTCTGGGTGTATGAAGGAAGCGAGGACAGGAACGGCGAATGCTGAAGCACATAATTATAACAATTGCGTGTAACACATTATTGCTTCAATGACATTCAAAAAAATTAAACGACAATAAAAACAGAAAAAAATGTTCTTAGACGATAAGAAAGATAAAATAACGAAGGCAAATGAAGAATTGAATATTGTAAAGTGTCAAGGAAAAATCTATCGGAAGCTTTTGGTGAAAAAAAAAAAGAACATGATTAAATGGAAATCTTATCCCAGATCCATTCAATAGTTAATATAGATTATAGAGATAGATAGACATTGCCGCTTTAGAAGATGTATTCAGACGATCTGATAAAAAGTCGTCCACTCGGCAGCGTAGAGCACCTTCCCGGCCTGGGTGGTGACGCACCCGCCGGACACAGATGCTGAGCGCTTGGCAGGGCGCCTCAAACCTTTGCAATAACACAGGAATCGGTTAACAGTAGAAAACACCGGCAAAACACCCATAAATGCTTGATTCAAAGCCCCCAAGGACCTCTGAGGGATCCCGCGCAACAGTCCACCTGGTTCACGACACCCACAAGGCCCCGGCGACGCCCGAACACAGGAGAGCGTGACCGAAACGAAACAAGGAGTGAATCACCCGAGGACGGGGAACATTACGCCAGAATTTACTATAATGTCGGGCCGATTGGTTAATCACAACGCACTAAAAATAAAAATAACATGAAGCGAAGCTTTCTAAGAATACTCATCCAGGGAAACACAGACACAACTAAATATCTTTCCAAAACCATACATTCAGATTATTTGTAACACATGAACAACAAGAGCGTCCAGATATCGCAAACCTCCGCCGAGGTTTAATTATCCAGTTATGATCTCTCTCTCTCTCTCTCTCTCTCTCTCTCTCTCTCTCTCTCTCTCTCTCTCTCTCTCTCTCTCTCTCTCTCTCTCTCTCTCTCTCTCTCTCTCTCTCTATATATATATATATATATATATATATATATATATATATATATATATATATATAGATATAGATAGATAGATAGATAGATAGATAGATAGATAGATAGATAGATAGATAGATAGATAGATAGATATAGATATAGATATAGATATATATATATATATATATATAGAGAGAGAGAGAGAGAGAGAGAGAGAGAGAGAGAGAGAGAGAGAGAGAGAGAGAGAGAGAGAGAGAGAGAGAGAGAGAGAGAGAGAGAGAGAGAGAGAGAGAGAGAGAGAGAGGGGGGGGGAATATGTATACAAACAAACAAACGCAAATTAGCACCAAGTAATAAATACGTAAACGAAAAAACAAACACTTTATTCCAACCGGTGTGGGTTTTTTCTAGTTGTGTTGGCATCCCAACGAAAACAAAATCGAACCAAAATAAAAATTTGAACCCGGCTATGGTTCAGGTTCATTTGCTCAGGTTGAAATAACTAAGTAAATAAAGGGTCTTCTGAGGGAGTGGTGACAACAGCATTCTTCGGAAACTAAACATGTTGAATACGTCACATAACAGTTCCCTGTAGATAAAAATAATATTCGTCGTCCTGCTATAAGTGACATAAATCGAAAGCAGCTGAACTTATTGGAATCTCACAAAAAGTTTAATTTTCTTAATAACAATGGCGCCGCGTTGTGTCTCCGCCTGAAGAGCAGGTGTGGTCTCTCTAATTCATCCTTATTATATGTAATTTCTTCAACGGCGTGGCTAAGCTCTCCGCTGAAACAGATCGGCCACTTGTTTTATTCGTGAGGTGACCAGATGTTGGATGTGTATTTTTTTGCGTATGATAGCAGCCCCGCCACGTCCGTCGTGCGCACAAAAAGACACCACAAAACCAAAACCCAGCTGTGAGTGACGACAGCTAAACACCGGCTTAGGCGAGTCACAAAGACGGGGGAAAGATATCGACGAATGATAGTTGAAGTGTTCGTGGCTGAGTATATCCGCCGGTGGAGCGTCGGGAGGTGTGCTGATGACCCTCGCTCACGCCGTCACTCAGTTCACTGCTGCCTCGCCCACCAAAAGACAGAGAGAAAAAGTAACATGAAAATTTGTGTCACATAATGCCATTTATTACTTGTATTCGTCTGGCTGCTCATTATCGTAATTCAAAGCGCCTCTTATTACCTTAGTCCTCCTTGCCACTTACGGCGGTCTTCGCCCTCCGCAGCCGCCCCGTTGCCTCGGCAGTGACCTTTGCAAATTGTTATTATCGGTGTGACAGTCGTGGGTCTCGCCGCGCCGAGGCTGCCCGAGCCGCTGTCATTCAATCTTCCTTCCCGTCACAGCCAATTGCGACACGATTGGGAGCAACCAATGGCCGAAGTACCAGAAATGACCAATCACAAGACCTACTTCAAGCAACCAATCTTGCCGCGCATGGAGTCAACGCAACCTAATCTTTATCCAAGTAATCGTAAAGTAATTTCAGGAATTTTGCCTCAAGTTATGGAAAACTAATTTAAGCACTGTTATCCCGGCCGACACCGCCAATCATCCACGGACTCTGTATTATTCCTGATATTCATTTGATTAGCCCCCTTCATCCTCCGCAATTCATTTTGTCAAGATAATCATCATTTCCTGCAATTCATGTCTAGTGGTCGTCCGTCGTGGCGGGCAAGGTCAGCCGGGTACTCACTCATCTCGACTATATTTAAATCCGATATTTTGAACTATAAGTTTTGGATCATATCGTTTTTATTTGTGGCGATATCCCTCCGAGTAAATTTCAAACATGTCATTTGAACGCGGGACGCCCGACGATTCAGAGTTGAGCGTTTTTGTTCCCGCCGCTCACCGCCGGCAGCCTCGACGCCAGGCTCCAAACTTGGCTCGCTTACTGTTCGCGTCTTCCTCACTTTTTCTCTACTTTCCTATGAAGCCCGAGGAATAGTTCACCCCGAGACGTCTGTAATAACTCATCGTCTCGGACAAAATAATCGAAGCAATGCGATACACTTCGCTCAGCGTCTGGGTCAGTGAGCGAGCGTACGGGAGACGTCTGGCCCAGGTGAAGCTGTAAGTTACCCTTTTTACGACGCTGTACGCCAAGTTTCCTGACTGTTTCGTTCTGTTTCGTGATTTGCCGCCCAAGTTTAGATATTTAGGGACTATCTTTCTTATTTATTAGTTATCAGCCCCCAATGACAATGTGTGTTCCCATCTAGGGATTATTATTTTGAGTTCCTGTCACGGCGATTGGCCGGCCTCAGGTCGGCGAGATGGGTCGGGAAAGTTCCCTTGACTGCGGTGACCACTGTCCTCCGCGTCGAACCCTGCCCCCGAGACTGGCAAACATCCACTTTTTCCACGGGATCACAAATCTGTCAGAAGACTTAAAACAAAGGAAACAGTAACAGCGCAAAAATAGTCGCTGTCATCATATAAACTAGGATTTTAAAGGCTTTATACAACACATGAACTTCCGTAGGAAACTCGCCTCCACTCGCACCCTCCACAAGGGCGATTCTCCAAGGAGACGCAGCGACGCGTACATTTCTTACACCGATTTAGATGCCAGAAATGACTCAAGTGTTTGGAAGTTGCAGGAGGCAGCTGGAGCGAGGGACAAGGCGTACAGATGTCTCTTAAGTGGGTCTGGACGGCGACTTCCTCCCGACGCTGCCTTGCCCCGGCCAGACGAGTGACATTAGTCCATCAAGATCTCTGGACTCTATGAAGAAAATGCAGAAGGCAGTTAGTGACATGCTTGTGCGTAATTACCTCATAATAAGGAAATGTAATTAATTATATCAATATTTATCCGTGCTCGACAAAGAAATTTATAGCACAACCACATCAGTAATTTTAGTTCTTTTGTGGCCCGTTTCACGACCATTGAGGAAACTAATTCATCCAAATTTGAAAATTAATAGTCCTTTCATATTTAATAATTTAGCTTACCACACGTGACGACAAATTAAACATCGGCTTGTACATAAACAAACAACAGTAGTTTCCCATTTTCCTGATGCGCCATTTCCTCCATCATGCACCTAATGCATTTGGCCCAATCGCAATTACCTGTTACGACCCTCTTGACCCTTTGTTGATTGGGCCCGAGACTCGACGTTCATCATCCGTTTATGGATCCTCGGCAACACCCACGCGGGGGCGCCTCGCACACACACAACACAACACAATATGCCGCGTGTTTTTCAGTCTCTTCAACAACAACAAAAACCTTCACCGCCACCGCTCACCACTTCCGCCTCGCGACCTTTGGCTTGCCCAGGTGTTGCAGCGTCCACAGGATCGTACAACCCTTCATGGCGCTTTATATTTCAGCCCTCTGGCCCCCCCGGCGAGTGAGCTAATTCCCTGACTAATGCGCTTGACTCTGCTTTTAGATGTTATTAATGAGCGGGACGTCAATGAACAGCAATAGTCATTCTCAACAGCCGACTGGATAATAGATGTACAAATCAAACTTAAGACTTAATTGCTTCATAAATATCTCAAGTGAACTGAGCCGCCGCGAATGCAGTCAGACGATAAAAATTGTCTCAAGAGTCATTCGTAGCGGCCCCCTGAAACGGCCTGCTCGGTGCTGCTATGCTGGGGCCGGGACGTGGTACGGCAGGGCAGGGGAAGAGGGCACGACACAGGGAGGATGGCATGTGGCTCTTGTGGCTCTGGGAGTATGACAGACTGATTGGTGAAACGGGAGCCGAGTGACGGGGGTTAGTGGATGTAGAAAGGACAGGGTCAGGACTGAGGTGGTGGTGGAAAGTGGCAGTGGTGGTAAATATAAATGGTGGTGGTTGTAGTGATGGTGGTGATTTGGGTGATGGTGGTCGAGGCAGAAATTTTCGCTGCCATTCAAGTGAAGGCTAGCCCAAACTTATGTATTTCCTCGACCTCCTCTTCCTTCACCTCGAGGCCACAAGAAAGCTGCCCCTTAAAATTTACAAAGGCTTCCTGGCCAAAGCTGATACTTGTTTAAGCTTATAACACGGAATTACATACATACGCCTTGTGTCCCAGCGGCGATGAAGTGAAAGGCTGAGTCAAGGGCTGAGTAAGGCTCGTCCACGCCAGTCATGTTCGCAGCGTGCTTGTGGCGGAGTTGGCAGGGGCAGGAGATGTGTGTGAGGGGGGGGGGGGGAGGTAGAGGGAGGCCAGGTCGAGCCCACCACCCCGGGAACAGTAAAATACAAAAGCTCGATGATGACGGCTGTTAGGGCAGCACATCATGACCGACGGTGCAATTATCTTGTGTTATGAGAATTGTCGGTCCCGAGTGGCCATTGCACGGCAATTGTGAAAGATCATAACTTTTATCTCGATGTTTGCGGTAATTCTCAGAAATTAAAGAAATCTAATTGCGTATGAGGGATGTTTGGGGGACGCCACCTCGACTGGCCTGGCCTGGCCTGACCACGACGCCTCCCTCCCTCCCTCTCTCCCTCCCGAGCCTCAGCCCTGCCGCGGGAGGAAACACGGAAAAATGAGGCGAGAACATAAAGGTAGAAAATAAAATAAATTCATCTCTCTCTCTCTCTCTCTCTCTCTCTCTCTCTCTCTCTCACACACACAAACACACAAACACACACACAGTCTCAAATATATATATATATATATATATATATATATATATATATATATATATATATATATATATATATATATATATATATATATATATATATATATATTGCTCTTGGCATATTTTTCCGTCCAGTGTTTCCTAATAAATCCAAAAGGGAAAGAAATAGTGCCCGAAACCTGAGGCGATCAACATTTTGTCGAGTTGTGAGAACACTTCTAATTGAATCCGGTTTCCAAAAAACCTTGAACGAAGATATTATATATTTTGTAAAAAAAGAAAAAAAGAAAATAATGTACTTCCTCTTACCCGCTGCTCACCTTTTGCTTCATTTGGCACCTCATCACTGCCTTAAAAACGGGCATTTTGTTCTAACGTTCTCCCATTATGCTGACACATGAGTGACCATATTTAATACCCATACAATGATTTGGCTGCTCTCTTTTTATCTAATCTTCCACTATCAAGTCAATAATCTCTCTCTCTCTCTCTCTCTCTCTCTCTCTCTCTCTCTCTCTCTCTCTCTCTCTCTCTCTCTCTCTCTCTCTCTCTCTCTCTCCGTGTCGCCATCTCCCCGGCAGAAAGAGCCGAGAGTAGGGGGGTGGGGTCGTCAGGGGGAGGGCGGCTAATTGTTATGGCCGTGACTGTGAGGCAGTAACTCCTGGCCGACACAGGCACCGGAGACGGATAATTAAGTGAGCACAGAGGGGCCGCGCAGGCAAAAACACCCAAACTTGGTCAGGCACGTAAGAAAATAATAACATGGTATTCTCTTGTACATAAGCACGTTCCTGTGACACCAAGAGGGAAGGAAGAGGCACTCAAGGATAACAGTTGCTGCTCTCAGCTATAAGTTTCCATATTTAGTAAAACTGCCAGCTGCGTCAGGACAATGTTGGTCACCATTACACCGGACGCAACAACTAAGATTATAGTTCATAAAATTAGCTTTTAGAATGTCAGGCGACTCTTGCTAACTTGTTTCATTGTCTCAAAATGACAGTTTCCTAAGGTCACCCCAGTCCATCTGTGACTCAGGACATTGCGTCAAGGTGACACCAAGGAAGTGCTGAGGGCCGCCGCGAGGGGCAGAAGGCCGGGGATGGCAACGCTCTCTAAAGACGATTTAAAGGGTGTGTCGGGACACTGAGAGGCGTTTATCGCCTGTCTATAAGACGCAGTACCTGACAAGCGTGAAATGGTGTTGAAATGGTGGTTAGTATTAATGAACACACACACACACACACACACACACACACACACACACACACACACACACACCAGCGTGTCTCAGTACCACCAGCGCCTCCTATATACCACAACTAGTCGTGGCGGCTAAGGGCTCCTCGCCGCCGCCCGGCCGCCGTGACGTTTTGGACTGACGAACGCAGGGCTGTTGCCTGGCTGTGTGGGGGGAGGAGAGGTGACCCTGAGCCTGCCTCGTCGGGGAGAACACAAAGTACAAGAGACGCTGATGTAATTTTATGAGACCTAAATTGCATGAGCACGGAGGGTAACAGCCCTGGACACCCCCTCCTTCCATCCTGTTCCTCCGCCCCCATCCCTCCACCCACCCCCCACGTCCCCTCAAAAATTGCAAGCTTTTAAGCTATTCAACTTCACGCGACTCCATCCACCTTGTTCTGCGCAGCGTTACCCCACACCACACCACGCCATGCGCGCACGCGTGAGAGTTCATACACAATAAAATAAATGCACTCATATTCTGTCTCATCCACTTCGTTGTAGTCGTTCTACTCCATCTCCTCTTCCTACTCCTTTTCCTCCTACTCTCCACGCCTCACTCCCATCTATCCTCCGGGTCAAATCACCTTCCACGCCTCCTGCGACCCCCTTTCTCTTTCTCCTCCCTCTTCCTTTACCCCGCCACCTCGCCATCCCTCACCCATCCCCCCCCTCCTTCGTCCACACATCTTCCCCTCCGCAAATCCATCACTGCTCCACCCTTTCTCCGTCTTGCCTTGACTAGTTGCTCCAGCATTAAGCAAAAAAAATAAAATAGAATAGCACTTGCAGCACGAAACTTGTAAACAAATAGAATGTGTTTTTTTTGCATAACTATAGAAAAAATATATATTGTATGAAAGTGCAGATTGATTCAACTCCCTTTCTTTCATTTATTCTTTAGGAGGCAATATGTTTCGTCTTCACTCCTAAGC
The DNA here is from genome assembly GCF_024679095.1 of Eriocheir sinensis. Lineage (NCBI taxonomy): Eukaryota > Metazoa > Arthropoda > Malacostraca > Decapoda > Varunidae > Eriocheir > Eriocheir sinensis. Next base: position 9,788,475 of record NC_066525.1, read on the forward strand.
TCGTTCTATAGTCCTTATTTTCGTCCTCGCCGCCATCTCACAACGACCACCACGCGGCGAACACATGCAATGACAGCGAAAAATATCAAGACAAAAAAAATAGAGTAACGACAAGAAGTGAATGATTACCCTTTAAAAGCGACACTATATATATTTTTTCTCCCTCTCTCTTTCTTCCACAATGAAACTTATGAACACGCAGACCGTCAGCTGTGAGAGAGACACGAACCAGTGAAGTAAGAGGAGGAGGAGGAGGAGGAGAGGAGTAGAATGAAGAAGAGGAGGCAGCGGCGGCGATGACGGGGAAGGAAGGAAGGAAGGAGGGAGAGGCCGAGCAGAGCGAGCCATTGTGACGTAAGTGGTGCCCAATACCCTGTAATTTAGGAAAGACTCGGTTATATCATTAGTCCGTCCGTCGGTAAGATTGTCAGTGTTGGCCTCTTAAAGTGCAGTGAAATATCTAAGTTGCGCTGAGCCCTGAGCTTTGGTTCGTCCGGTAATAAGTGTCATTACATCGACCCGCGTGATGGACACGGAGGGTGATGCAACGTATTATTATTTCTTTGGTCGTATCCGAAGTTACACTGGGGGATCTGAAGAGAACATAACATTAATTTAAAGGATTCACATGGATGCCCTTGACTTATGGAGGCTGGTTCACTCCCTCCCCCAGACGCGCGATGATGGGCGGAGTGAGTCGGCTGGTGGGTGGGCGGGGGAGGGGATGGAGGGCTGGCGGGCAGGACGGACGGGCTTAGGGCTCAGCGGCAGCTTGCAGACTTGAAGAAGATAGAAGTAATAATAGATAAAAGTAGTCGGACGTGTCTATGCACCCTCCCTCTCCCCCTCACTTCCTCTCCTCCCCCCTCCTGCCCCCACTACCCACCTCGCCGCCCCCCACCCCGACACCTGTTGCAGGGCGGCGCGGGGTCGCCTTCGTCGGAATGTTTAGCAACGGGCCGCGAGTGTTCCCGCGGGCACGGAATAGCAGCGACTTGGGGGGATTTTTTTCCAGCCTCGGATACAAATAATGACTCCGGCTTAGCAATAAAACCTATTTTTCCCCAGACACAAAAGGCATTTAGAACGATCTGAAATGAGTCATGTAATGATCGTGAATTATACAGGATTTGAAAATACTTTACGATGCTCTATTTGTTACAATACTCTCGAAAAATATTCCACAGGCGGAATTTAATTAGGGAATTAACTCGAGGGCAAAAGTGTGGTTTGTGGGGCTACCGAGCGGCCAGCAGGAGGAGCCCCTCTCCTCCCGTCCCCTCCCTGAAGCCTCTACCCCGAATCTCTTAAATTTCCCTTCCGTTCGGTAGCCTTCCCTCCCCTCCAACGCCTCCAGCCATTACGTACTTCTGCCTCCCATTCCCCGTGAAACAAGTCTTCCATTGTCTTCTTCGCCACGTCTTCAGCACCTACCATCCACTTCTTTCACTCTGGCCTGCGAGATCCTTGCCTCTGCTGTCCTTAAGTTGTGATCGAAACTTCTCCAGACTAAGACGATGCAATGACTACACGGATATTCATATTTACTGAATTCTAATAAAATGTTTGAAGAGAGAGAGAGAGAGAGAGAGAGAGAGAGAGAGAGAGAGAGAGAGAGAGAGAGAGAGAGAGAGAGAGAGAGAGAGAGAGAGAGAGAGAGAGAGAGAGAGAGACCATGCTGCATTAGGCCTTAAAACATTATTAGATGTCTGCTTCGCGGCTTGTCGTGCGGTGCCAATAAACTATACTCCCAGTTCACCCCCCCACCCTCTGTGCATCCCTCCCTCTCTCCTCTGTGCATCCCCCCCTCCCTGTGCATCCCTCCCTCTCCCCTCTGTGCATCCCTCTCCCCCCCAATCTGTGCGTTTCTCCCCTCTCCCCCCCCAGACAGACGATGATATGGGAGGCCGGGGCGAGGCAAGGGACGCTGACCCGCTGCAGACAATTCTTAACCAGTACGGTGAAGGATCAAAGGAACTGTTCGGTTTGATTTATACTGGTGTGTGTGTGTGTGTGTGTGTGTGTGTGTGTGTGTGTGTGTGTGTGTAATATGCAATGGAAACGTGCATGTGTGGTATGTACGATGATTTGAGCCTCCATATCACAATCTTCTGACTCACTAGAACATTCGTGAGTCAGTTGGAATAAGATTTACAACACGACGTTTCGGCGGCGAGGGGGCGTGAGGGAGACTATTGGGTCCTTGGAAGGGCATTGTTTCAGGGAGTGTTTTAACGATACCAAGGACAGGATATGAGGTATTTGGAGTGCCGTAAACATCATGATCCCGGGGAGTCCAATAAGACAGTTCAGTGAAGGGAAGTGGCCATTACGGTGCAGGGAAAATGGTAATGAAGGAGTAATTGGTGAGTAGGTCAGTGGAAGAAGCAGCCAGAGACAAGAGGCGAGGGCTACACCTGGGGAGCACGTGTGTTCTGCAGCCTGACTTTCACCAGTGCAACGTTCATGATCAGGTGGTCTGGCTAGCACAACAAACATGTATTAGCTGCTCGTAAAGTGTAATACTGCGGCGTGAAGGACTGAGTCGCGGGCTAAAAAGCAGGAAAATTTCGTATAACTATTTTTTTATATTTTTTTATGCAGCGTTTATTCTCACCACTCGCGACGCGGCGTGGGAATCTCCTCCCTTCTCAGCTACTCGCCTCTGCACCCTCCCCTATACCCCCTCCCCCTGCCCCCTTGCCGCCACAATTGTCGCCAGTTCGAGAATGTCAGTTGTCAGACAATTGTCGTTTAATCAGGATGCATAAGTCACGCCGCGGTTCCTCTTCTCCCTCACTCTTGATTGGCAACTCGGCTTTCCTTACGTCCACTGATGACAGCCGGATGAGTCACCCTAAAGCGTGTTCTCATGATGCAAGGTGACGCGGCGGAACACCCGACACCGAGAGCGACAAAACGGCGGCCTTCGTGACGACGATAATAACGTCCGGCTACAGGCTGTGATCGGTCCTCCCTCCGCTGTGTACCAATTGGACAGAAAAGAGGTTGTGGCTGTGAAGAACAAGATTACGTTATTTGACGGACTCTTAAGCGAACAAGAACACACCAGCCTAAGTTTGTCACGCTCCCCGATGCATGGCAAGCAGATGGCATTTCTACTTTGAAACCGGAAAGTATAAAAAAGGAAGATTCTTTAAATGATATGCACGGGAGAGATGAACCGCGTTAGAGAAGGGCGTCCTCTCCGAGCCATGTCCTTCCTTCCGCCCCCGTTCCCCATCCCCTGTCTCCCGTGGGGCCTTACTTTCCATCTCCCTTTATGCCGCGGGTGTAAGCGTCATCTTCGCGTCGGTCGCTAAATCCGAGGGAGGCGAGATAACAAAGTCCATTCTCGCGGCACACACTCGGAGCCACAACAAAACCTTCCTTCGTAAAACCAAAGGCATGACGCGCTAAATCATGCACGCGCCTCCTCCCGCCCAACCAAAAGGAAAGACCAAATTTTTATGAATGCTCTGCTAAGTCTGATGTATAAAAGGACCCAAGCATCGATAAATCTGCTGGGCCATTTCGACGCTGAGCTCACTTCACTGTGACGGCCCAGGAAGGCTAACTTATCGGTAGTAAACGCCAGCGAGTCTCCAACCTGGGTACAGCTCCCACCGGCCTGCCATACCACACCGCGCTTCCCGTCCTTCCCGCCTGCACTGCCGCCCGACACCTAATCGTAATAAATCATAAAATAGGGTCTCTCCAACTCACTTATTCCACCCTGAGCCCACAACGGATGATAATTCTGCTCAACGCCACTCCAAAGGGCTTCACACTCACCCTTGTCTCGTGCAGGAGAAAAAATTACGGTCGAGGTCACAAAAGCGCAAGGACGAGGAGCCGCATGGAGTGAGGGACATTGATAGCCCTACGCCGTCGAGCTGGTGGTGGCGGCGACGCTCTGGAAAGGCGACGTGTAGCATCCAATATTAAGAGAACGATGGAAAAGATACAGCAAGTTAAGTCTCCTCCCCCGCAGGACAGACAGGGGGGGCCAGTCCGTGGGTGTCCCTGAAGCACTGATTGGCGAGGCGGCGTCTCTGGCTGCATTCGTCCCGTGAGCCCTTGGTATTCGTTCCGTCTACTCTTGCCTCATGGTGATTACGCGACTGATGGCGTGAGGCGACTCTGAGGGACGAGGATAATTTGGCCGCGCCATTTATTTTGATTTTACTACATCGTCATGGAGGCAATAAAAGAATAATCCCTTACATGTTCATTCTGCAGCGCATTAGCGTGCATTTGATTTAAAGAAGGATGTCTGATGATTGCAGGTTCATCCCTTAACACTGATTAATATATTCAACATCTTATTATACGACGCTCCAAATCATGTTCCTTATCGGAGACTCGTAGCCATAACGAGGCTCATTCTATCCAGCGCCGCGCCGAGCCCTGCGTCCCCCTACCCACGGCTCTATATCGCTCTCATTTCCTCTCTCTCCTTCAAGCATAATTATCGGAATTGCATTCTTTCCAACCTCGCGATGCTTAACCAAACCCGACCCGAGTCCAGCCCTCGTGATCACACCATAATTAAGCTTCATTGTCTGTATCACACCATCAACCTTACATGCCCTGCCGCACTCTATTAAAACTTTACTTGCCGCATCTCACCTGCGCCGCACATTATTTACAGTATCACCCCCTCATTAGATCAAACCTGCTGCGTTCCGCTCCCCCGCGTGAGGCTCTCCCGCCGCAGTACCACACCCAGCCGCCCCTCGCGGCCTCATCAGCCTCGAGTGCCAGCAGTATCATTTCCTCATCCACTCTTATCTGATTAGCCGACCCTTCATTAACACCGCTGCCGTGGCCCACGCTCAGGCGCGCCCCTCGCCCGCACCAAGCGCCGCCCTCTTCTTCCCCCACACCCTCAGCGCCCCCAGGTGCCCACCAGTGGGGACACCAGCGACTCGCAACAATACACCTGCTGGTCCGGGTCCAGGAGGTTGGCCACGATATCACTCACGACACTGACAAGTGTTCAACAAAGCGCCGTCATCAGACACGGTGGAAAGTCTCAAGAGTGTGTGATGAGGGATTTTCTACATCAAAATACACATCCAAGCACATATAAACAAACAAACAAACAAACAAACAAACAATTAAACAAACAAGCTCGATATAGTGTGTGTGTGTGTGTGTGTGTGTGTGTGTGTGTGTGTGTGTGTGTGTGTGTGTGTGTGTGTGTGTGTGTGTGTGTGTGTGTGTGTGTGTGTGTGTGTGTGTGTGTGTGTGTGTATACACACCGTATATAAAATTTATTTATAAATATCATCTTCTGTATTAAGGGACTACGTCATTTTTGTTACGAGAACAACCTTAGGCACAAGCAAGGTGGCCACCCACGCCAGGCTGGGTGGGTAAATCATTGCTTTGCTGTAGTATCACCGACTACCCGTATTTAATTGTCTGCTGAGTGGACGTGGCGGGCGGCAGGCGGCAGGACGCTCGCATCGGACCAACGATTTTTTCCTCAATACTGGCTTGGAGCTCACGCCGCCCCTGAGCCGCCTCCGTGCTGCGTGCTTTCCCTCATCTCTCCGAGGCCTTCCACACCGTCTTCCTGAGCGCGGCACTATTATAACTCCCCATCGTGCCTCTCTCTAACCCCACTTCTCACCTGCCGACCCTCTTCAGGCCCAAGCACCTCCCTGCCCTCCCCGCCGCCAGGTGTCTGTGCTCATCACCGCGGGCCGTCGAGCGTAAGCGATACCCGCGAATATAGCCTCTCCAATCATCTTTATGACACGTGATATCAAAGACTGGGCCCCGCACGCCCCAGGGAGGCGCTGCAGAGGGCACCGCCACCACCAACTTTGGCTGCCTGACTGCGGACGGAAGGGTGAGGGGTGAGGTGAAAAGGGGAGCCAAGTGGGGAGGGTGAAGGCAAAGAGAGACGAGGGGCTGGGAGGTGATGGGTGGGGGAGATGAAGGGCGGGTAGTGAACGTCAGAGAGGTTAGGAACGAGGCTGTGAGGAGTGGGGTGGTGAATGGGGCGGAGAGACAAGTGGACGGAGAGGAGGGACGGTGTAGGGAGGCGGTGGTGAGAGGCAGGAGGGGAGATAGACGGGAAAACAACAACTCGGAACGCAGTGGTGTCACAATATCGGCTCTTTGCTCACACAAAAAATGTCACAAAGTTACTCGTTAAAATTTTAAACAATAGTGATATAAAAATAAAATAGGAGCAAATATATGAAATACAATACGTCTGTATACCAACACACTCAATACAGCAGTGCATGCGTGCCTGTGTATCGGCTCGTGTGTACAATGGGGCTCCATGCCAGACAGCGGGGCCCTAAGGAGGGGGGCGGGGGTGATAGCTGGTAATCCCGCTCGATGTATGGGACAAGACCACCGCTTTGTATATCATATGTTACTTTTATGTCACTGTTCCCTTACTCCTCGACAGCCGTTACTCACGTGGGAAGCAGCAGAGCTCAGTGGTTCCCGAGCACCGCAGGAACGGCCTCCACTTATTAAAACGCGACGTGCCTCGGAGGAAGCTCCTCACAGAGTTGCGACAGGCAGGGGCCGCAGGCACTGATCCTGGACGGGTCGCCTCTTTAAGGAAACGTAATAATTTCCTCTATATTCACTACGACGAAGCATTCGGCAGTCCATTACACGCCGGCGTCATGCACGAACATTAGCTGCAAGTGATGTCGGTGGATATAGCTCCCTCAATTATTTTTACGATGCTTGATATCAAAGCCGAGGGGAAGAAGGAGACTGGAAGCCACAATCCCTGCCAAGGACTATGACGTTATCCTTCACGGGCGCGGTATAGGGTCCCTGAGCCCTGAAGGTCCTCCGTGGCAGGTCAGATGAGCAACTGCTATATCCGCCTTAACCTCAGCCACCCGAGTTGCGCCTTCCGAGTACAGTTCGGCTGATTTGTATAGTTTGAGTGACATAACTTGGGTAGTTTATCTGGGCCGCGGACAAAGGAGGGAAATGTGGCTGTTGTGTGCATCCGGACCCAGCGCGGGAGTGGCTCGGAGGGTTGAGTCGACGGCCGCTGGTCGGGGATCAGATAAACGTCAAGTGCCTGTGAGATGCGACTTGAATTTCCCCGAGTCAACGTCGCGGCCTTCATCGCAGCGACGCATAAAGCAGACCTGAGCTGCAAGAACTAATATGCCGAGGGTGGAGAGTGCCTGTGTTGCGCGGACTGCGGCAGCAAGGGGAAGACGCTTCATGTACTGAGGCTCGTATGTCCTTTATTGTAAGAAGTGTGAAGACCTGAAGGTGTTTTACCATTAAGTGATGCATTTGTGTCCCAAACTCTGCCATGTGATTCCAATTGTAAAGGTTGTATGTGCTCACGTTATGTTATTCACGATACAGACAACGAATATCTATGTGTGCCTGGGAAGAGCGCGAAGGCCTCCTAATATGGTGGCGCCGTCCAATAACATACCAACCCATCACTCATGGTGCCAACATCATGCTTGCCTTCGTTCAGCGCCATCCCACGACCCAGGGAAATCGTAAGTCATTTTCAAGACCGTGCTCTGCCGGAGAAGTCACACACTAGAGCACTGACTGTACCAACTCATTCACACCTTCACTCGTGTTGGCAGAAATAATCTAATACCAGACTTTGCTGGCCAACACTTCCGCCCCACTAAAAGAAAGTTTTCATAAGCACGGAAACCGCAACAACGACATAAACAAGTGAGGCACGAGAAAATTTAATAGAGGAAACGTGGAGTGGGGAGCAAAGTGCGTCAGGTAAATGCAGGAAACATTAAATATACCTAAACATAACTTCAGATTCGCGCAAAAATCAGCAAAAGTCACGCAAGCGAGCCAATCAAACACCTGGATGAAGCGTTCACGTGCACCTTGTTAGACCCTGCAGCCAACGCGGCGAGGGATAAGCAATCAACCAAGTGTTTATCTAATCATCCAATATCAATAACAGGTAGTAATGACCAACACCTGCACTGATAACTGGTCATTTTCACCGAATTAATAAACTTAAGTATTGATGACCTTGACTTCCCTGAGGAGCACAGCGTAAGAAAATAAAAGAAAAAAAGGTAAAAGGAAATGACTGACAACTTTATGGTGACAAGATCTACTATTATGGCAGCTTCTGAGTCCTGGCTGATATTCCGGACGGCTCAGGCGCCATAAGAATTTGTTCTTAATGACGCGGGTCGACACGGGCAGGAAGGGAGAAGAACCGGCCTGACCAGGACCCAGATCACAGGCTTAGTGTCACGACCGCCGAGTAATACCAGACGCCGCACTTCCGCCGCAATACCAGAGCACCGGCGACGGGAAGCTGAACGGGCGCCCATCACCTGCAAAATACTCCCCCTTATTCTCCTCCTCGTTTTCCCATTCTTCTTTCTACTTTTCTTCACTCTTCTTGTTTTCTTCTTCTTGCTCATCTTCTTGTTCTTGTTCTTGTTCTACTACTACTATTGCTGCTACTTCTTATTCTTCTCCTCTTTCTAATTATTTTTCTCTTCCTTTTTCTTTTTTCTTCTTCATCTTCTTCATCTTTTTTTCCTTATTTTTCCTCTTTTTTCTTATTCTTTTTTTCCTCTTTTTCTTCTTCTTTTCTCCTTTTCTTCTTTTTATTTTTCTCCTTCTTCGCCTTCGCCTTTGCCTCAGTCTCCGCCTCCTCCTCTTCCTCCTTCTCCTCCTCCTGATACACTTGTCTCCTCGTCCATCACCTTATTGTCATTGTCGTCATCTTTGTCAACATCTCAATCAATCCCACTTTTCACCCCCCTCCTCCTCAACATCTTACTCCTTATTTTCTCTCCTCATCCTCCTCCTCCCCCTCCTCCACTAGAGGGGGCCCAAAATGTCGCTAATGATCTCGGCCACAAGACTCCTCCACCTGGCGGGCCATCACCCTGCGGCCTCTGGCGCTGCCGATCCCATTTGTAAGTGGAATGGATTGCGGTGGAAATGGCGTTTCTCTGTAAGTTATGCCTGGACAGCCCCGATAACGAGAGGCCGGGGTCAGGCACGTGGGCCCGAGGGTGTGCGGGAGGTATCTGGGGAAGGAATTTTATTAACACCATTACTGGCAATGACGGTAGGAGGGAAGTCGCCGCGGCCGACACTCACCACTCAGTCAGTCGCCAGTAGTCTTATTATTTTTTTTTTTTTTACATTTTCCTCTTGTTATAGATAGACATATAAATATACATCACGTGCTGGTGAGACTACATCCCGGGTCCTGCAATCCTCACGTTACACACACACAAAAAAAAAACTGCGTGGCTCTCTACATGAGGTAATAATGGATTAGATGTGTGATTTACGAAATGGTGTCTGCCCCAAGTGCTCCATGCAAATAGATAACTTTACAGGAAACTTGCAAAAAGCTGGTTAATGTCTTCTATAACGACCACAACATCACCACAAGCACTATAACAATTACCTCGAGACTTCCTATTTATCTATCGAACCAGCCGTGAGGAGTAGGCAGCCTAATAACATGACCGAGTGATTTCCCAGTCTAAATTATTCGAGCCACAACAGACGCGTCGATCTACAAACAGCAGGGGACGGCAACCACTGTACACTCATCACAGTGACATGACCTTTACACGATCACAGACTGGAGCACTTGAAAGAAGACCAACTGACGGGAGGAGCTGGACTGTGGCGAGACAAATGAAGGGTTGGGGTGTGGCAGAGAACACAAGGGCGAGAGAGAATTGAAGCTATGACAAGAAAAGAAGAATCGGGCTGTCACGGGGAACTAAAGGGTGAAGCTTTGACGTGAAAACCATCACACACACACACACACACACACACACACACACACACACACACACACACACACACACACACACACACACACACACACACACACACACACACACATCTTCCACACATCCAACACTTAACATAATCACTAATAACGGACAGAAAAAGTTACTGTAAATAATTATCATCGACAATTGGCCTTCCTGTCAGAGCTGCTAAGCCTCGCAAGGAAAACCAGTTTGTCGCGGGGAAGCGGCTGCCCGTCGCGGTCCGAGGTTGCCCTGACCGTCGCCCGCCGGTAAATACCTGTCATTGCTCACACGTATCATAAATTACACTTACTGATCCACGCAGAACAATTAGCAGCAACAATCACCTGGACTCTGAGGAATCCATCCGTGAAAAAAAACTGTGCAATGTCCCTTTTTTTCACGAATTTCATTAGAGTATTATGACGTCAGGAGGAAGGGTCGGTATGTAGGAACCTGATTAACCCATTAGTGCGGCCCACCTGACGAACCTGTTCCCACGGAGATGTTAGTATGAAGTCTACCTCGGCCCGTAGCTACATCGACAAAAAAGGGTAATAATCTGACAAAGTAGCAATAAAAGGTATCCCGCAGCCATAAACTGTCGAGCTTAGGAACCACATTAATAATTGCATCGCACGCATCATAACACATTTGCGTTACTAATGATGATCAGCGAAACACAGATCCTTGCAGCGCTAAGCAAAGACAACACTAATGCATCTCGTAAACACTCCGTAAACACACACACACACACACACACACACACACACACACACACACTCCCGGCAACCCTTCCCTCTCACACCTCGCCGGAGCGCCGCCCACCGCCCACCTGCTTCCCCCTGAGCGGCCGTATCATCTTGGGTAATCCGTCTTCGTCTCGCTACGGGTCTTACTCTATAGCGTATAATTAGCGGCGTTAGCGCGCAGGCAGCCGCACAAGGGAGGTGGGTTTTGACTGGCCGAAAGGAGGGTCCCGCCCGATACCATCTCCGCGGGGTGTTCGCCTTCGCCCTTTGTCGGGAAAATAGTCAGGTCGTCTCCGTCAGCTTCCACAAGTCTTCCTACACAGGCCTCGACGCTAATGGCTTCGTCAGGGTGAAAAGGACCTGATGCTGGTACCCGCCCTGCTCTCTGACCGTGGGTGTTACCGAGTTTGGTGGGGATAATTATCGGTATTGAGTGTATCAAGTGCATCGTATTATAATGTGTGATGCAGGTGTGTGTGTGTGTGTGTGTGTGTGTGTGTGTGTGTGTGTGTGTGTGTGTGTGTGTGTGTGTGTGCGTGCGTGCGTGCGTGCGTGCATGCGCGCGCGCGCGTGTGTGTGTGTGTGTGTGTGTGTGTGTGTGTGTGTGTGTGTGTTTATTTATTCAGAAGCCTGCTGTGTTCCTGGGCCTCAAATAATATCGCCTCGTTATTTCCATCTCACAATAATCTCCGTGCATGCAGCTGATCCTCGGGTCGCTGAAGGGCCTCGCACGCTCCTCTCACTGTTCAGTAAATAACCAAACAAACAAACACGGCGCGCGTTCATTTGGCTCAGGTAATGCACATGATGCTTCCCTCGATATCCCGTCAAACAGTTATGGCCACAATAAAGATCATGAGACTCGGAAGTGTAGAGCCTGGAAATTACAGTGACCGAGGGTTGACGCAGCAAACGACAGCGGCCCCGCACAACAACGCTGGTCCTCGGCTACAGCGTGACTTTATTCCAATATGCGATCATTTAGTGGAAAACGACTATGGCAAATATCTGGTCCCCTTTAAGAAACTCTAACAATTATCAACAGCAGCAGCTACCACTAAGTGCAAAATGGTCATGGGAAAAATGCAGTATACATATAGTCTTACCATCATCTTTGAGCCCAATATACAAACATGCATTTTTTTTTCTTTTTTTTATAAATTGAAAATGTTACCGATGAAGATGCCAGTGGCATAAATGATGAGATGGAAAAGACAATTGAAGATGTTACAGATGAAGATGCCAGTGGCATAAATGATGAGATGGAAAAGACAATTCAAGAAGTCAGCGACGATGTTTCGTATGGTTTAGTAGATTCGCTCACATCTGTAACTGAGGTCACCGACGAGCTAGCCGATGGTATAAAAAATGAGCTCAACTTCGTAATTGAAGAGCCCCGAGAAGAACCCTATGAAATAAAAGATGCGCTCAACTAACCTCGTCTCCCCCTCCCCATCCTTCCCCCCACACGGGCTCCCCTTCCTCTACCTGGCAGTTTCTTCTTCCGGCCAGCAGCGTTTCTTCAGTCCAAGGCTCTTGTTCAAGGACTGTTTGGGCAACATTTCTCACAAAAGCCTGTGACAGGCCTTACACCCGGCATCACACTAGCATGAATTTGAAACAATACTATAAAACCAAATGTACGAAAATTAAAGATAAATAAAGTGGCGCATAAACATTTTCCTGGACCTCTTTCCCTTCAACTCCTCATACTCAGCTGTTTTTCCACTATGCAGGAATAATAGAGGTAGATAAATAGATACAAATAATTAAGTAGAAGGTTAAATAGTTACAGATAGATAGATACACAGACAGATAGATTGCCAGGGAGATAAATAGTTCGATAGAAAGAAATTGGAAAGAAAGGAATAGAGAAAGACAGAAAACGATATGTTTAGGTAGATATATAGAAGATGGAATAGAGAAATAAATAGATCAAGGGACAGAATGACAGACTAATATACAGACACACAGATAGACAGTTAGATAGAAAAGTATAGAAAAAAACATATAAATCAGTACTTGACCTGACATTTCATATGCATCCATTGCCTTCTTGCCATCTAGTGATTTTCACAGCCCCATCATTTCCTCTCTATCCACTTTTCGGTTTTCCATTCTCTTGACATAAGTACGTAATTCAAGTTGGGGGCATACGCTATAGCTGCGCGTGGCCTCAATGGTCATTTTTGTTACATCAGCTTGTCGTGAATAATGATGAGAACAATAACAAAAACAATAATAATAATAATAATAATAATAATAATAATAATAATAATAATAATAATAATAATAATAATAATAATAATAATAATAATAATAATAATAATAATAATAAAAATTATAATAGTGTGTGTGTGTGTGTGTGTGTGTGTGTGTGTGTGTGTGTGTGTGTGTGTGTGTGTGTGTGTGTGTGTGTGTGTGTGTGTGTGTGTGTGTGTGTGTGTGTGTGTGTGTGTGTGTGTGCAGATGTATGGACGCATGTATATTCACGGTTATGGGCTGCGGCAGTGGTCGTGGGGGCGGCGGTTGGCGAGGGGGCGGAGGTGGGCAGGACAGCATCAGGCAAGGAGTCGTACACAGCAGCCATACAGTTCCTCAGGCGGCCGCTTGTACCCCGGGCACTCGTGAGTTGAAAAACTTTATGTAGGCGATTGACCATCCTTTTGCGTCTTTACCTCCGTTTTTGCACGTTCCTTCCCTGCCAGCCTCAGCAGACCCTGCCTCGGCTCCCTCAAGCAAACACAAACTCTGGCTGTGTCAACATTACGACCCCCGCGCCGCCCACTCCCCGTGTGTGCCCAAATCACGATGTTTATTGTCAGGGACGTAAGATTCTATATATTGGATGAGGACGAAAACTTATGTGATTGTGTACATTCCACTCTTTCATCGAGTGTCTGTGGCGCCGGCGTCGTAAACTTGGCCGAGAAAGCAAATACAAGTTGTTGTCTGGCAGTAATCTTGGGAGACGTGATAACGCCGCCTCTGGATGAGAGCGCGCCAATGGCTCGGCATCACTGCATCAGTTGTCTCCCGCAACATAACATTAATCCCAGAGAGTAACGCAATCGGCGGAATCCTTTAGTAGAAGAGTCCTGGCGGCGGTGCCTTTGCTGCGAGGAACTGTTAAGCACGTGACTCCTGATGTCAGATACACACTGTTTACGATTATTACTTTGGAGTGATACATGTTTCTCTTAATTGCCTGTTACCTTGTGCAACAGCTTTGAGCTCAGCTTTCATCTCTAAGTGAGACCGTCTGACGGAACGACGTGATAGCCCCGTATAGGATGCCAGGTAGAAAATACCTTTGAGAACTGGGAATTAATGAGGCAGGAACTCGACCTTCAATGCATAACAGGAGTGGACCGTTCTCCCTGATGAGGCGTGCTGCACTTAGAGCACTCAGACAAACAGACACACATCCAGATAGCCAAGCACACACCCCAACCCCCTCGTCGGTGTCCTTCCCTGTCAGACAGATAACCAATCACGATGGCTTTGCTCCATGCACCAGTAATGTGCACCACATCTCCCTCCGCTCCTTACGCCTCCTCCTCCTCCTCCTCCTCCTCCTCCTCCTCTTCCTCCTCCTATCTTTACTCTTCTAGCTCTTTCTTCGGAGTTCCCTCGACTCCTTTTGCTCCAACTTCTCCTCGACATTCTGTTTTTATTATGTTTTGGGTCGAGTGAAGTTTAACCACCAAATGATTACAGTTTCTCCGGGATTTTTGGAAAGATTCACGAACGCCAGGGAAAGGGCTCCCATCTTGGCTGTCGCGGGTGAGCTGTGAGTAGCGGACGAGTAATACCGCCCGTAAAGCTATCACGCTGCCGAGCTCCCGTTGATCAGCGGGCGTGATAGTTGTTATGGCTCAGCATCGCAGCCGCTTGATGGTCCGGCGAGGAAGACTTGGACGAGCGGGGGAAGCTGAGGGGCTGCCGGGGAGCAGAGATGCTAGGGAAGAGGGCAGCCATGGGAGAGGAAGAAGGGGCTGGTGAAGGAGGATTTAAAGATGCACGGAAGACTTGAAGGAGGAAGAGGAAGAAAAAGAAGAGCAGGAAGAATAAACAGAAGAAACGAGAAAGAAACAACAACGGCAAAGCAAGAAAAGAATGAAAAAGTAAAGAAAAGGCACATGGGAATAAGAACAGGAAGAAGGAAAGAAAGAAAAATAAAATAAATGAACGAAAGAAGGAAAGAAAGAATGAAGAAAAACAAATAATGCAGTGAAAAAGCAAACAAGAAAGGCAAAAACGTGAAAGGATAAACAGAAAAACGGAAACGAAAAAAGATAAGAAAAGAGACAGCAGCAACAAGATGAAGAGCAACAGTAAAATAAAATATCACAAGAAGAAAAAAACGACATGAAAACGATCGGTCATGCAAGGCGAGAGGACGAAATGGAGGGAAAGGAAGGGAAGGGAAGGGAGGTGAGGCGAGGGAAGGGAAGGGAAGGTAAGGCAGGGGAAGGGAAGGGAAGGGAGGCGAGGGAAGGGAAGGGAAGGGAAGGGAAGGGAGGCGAGGGAAGGGAAGGGAAGGGAGGCAAGGGGAGGAAAGGTAAGAGAAGGGAATGGAAGGTCGGCGAGTTGAGGGAAGGGAAGGGAAGGCAAGGTACGGGAAGGGAAGGGAAGGGAAGGGAAGGGAAGGCAAGGCACGGGAAGGGAAGGGAAGGGAAGGGAGGCGAGGGGAGGGAAGGCAAGGCAAGGCAAGGGAAGGGAAGGGAAGGGAAGGGAAGGGAAGGGAGGCGAGGGGAGGGGAGGAAAGGGAAGGGAAGGGAAGGAAGGGAGGCAAGGGAGGGAAGGAGGAGGGGAAGTGAAGGAGGCGAGGGAAGGGAAGGAAAGGAAGGAAGGGAAGGAGGGAGGGGAGGGAAGGGAAGGGAAGGCAAGGCACGGGAAAGGAAGGGAAGGGAAGGGAAGGGAAGGGAAGGGAAGGGAAGGGAGGCGATTGGAGGGAAGGGAAGGCAAGGCACGGGAAGGGAAGGGAAGGGAATGGAAGGGAAGGGAGGCGGGGGGAGGGGAGGGGAGGGAAGGGAAGGGAAGGGAAGGGAAGGGAAGGGAAGGGTGGCGAGGGGAGGCGAAGGGAGGGGAGGGGAGGGGAAGGAAGGGAAGGGAAGGAAAGGGAAGGGAAGAAAAGGGAAGGGAAGGGAAGGGGGGGAAAAGGAAGGGAAGGGAAGGAAAGGGAAAGGGAAAAAAAGGAAAGGAAGGGAAGGGAAGGGAAGGGAAGGGAAGGGATGGAAGTGAAAGAATCAGGAATGGACGAAAGGAAAGGGAAAGGGAAAGAAAAGGGAGAGATGGTAAATGAAATACAAGATAAGGGAAGGGAAGGAAAAGGAAGGGAAGAAAAAAAAGAGAAGCACAAGGGCAAGAGAAGGGAATAAAAAACAAAGGAAAAGGAAGGAAAGGGAAAGAGAGAGAGAAAGAGAAAGAGCGGGAAAGAGCGGAGGTAACAAAAAAAAAGAAAGACCAATACATATAAACAAAAGGTCTAAAGGTGTAAAGAGGAAGAAAAACGAGAACGGTCGAGCAGAGAAAAAGAGGAGTCGACGCGCGGCCAGAAGAAACACCGTCGAACAGAGGGAATAAAGAAGGCAAAGATACGATGGTGATGGAGAAGGCGACCGTGATTTAGGGGCGGTGATAATGACGACGGAGCGAAGACGGAGCTGCGACGGAGGAGACGGAGGAGTGTGAGGCTGATGGCGACGTACGGTGGTGGTGCTGGAGAGGCGGCGAGGTGCGGGGCTGAGCTACTGTGCGGTGGTGACAGCTTGGTGGAGGTGTGGCGGCGGTGCGGAGCGACGGTGAGGTGTGGTGAGTGCCGCGGTGACAAGTTAGTGAGGTGGTTGCAGTGAGGGAGGTGACAGTGAGGAGTGGTGGTTGTGGAAAGTAGGTGGGAAGGAGACGAGGCGCTGAGTGGTGTGACGGGGAGATGTGGGGTAAGTGGTGACGCGGATGAGGTGATGAAAAAGTGGGGTGAGTGATGAGGCGTGATGAGGATGAGGAGACGAGGACCTGTGATGGCTACCGAGAGTGTGACGTAACTTGTGTGGGTGGCGCCGAGAATGAAGCACAGAAACAATAGATGTACTTCTTTCTTTTAACGTTTGTATATGATTATGAGGAGCTACGAGGAATGAGGAGGAAAAGAAGAGAGAAAAAAAAAGAGGAGTGACAGTTCTAACGACGAGACAGTGGCCAAGGACACGAAATGGAGGAGTAAAAACCTGCGAGTATCGTACCTGCAGGAGGGGGGGCGGGGGGGGCAGGAAGGGACAGAAGGAGGGAGAAGAAAAGGGAGGGAGTGTATGTACAGAGGGAGAGAGGAGGGTGAGAACGGTGAGAGTAGTGGTGGGAGCATTAGGGGTGTTCAAGGCGGTGGTGGTGGTTGTGATGGTGGTTGACAGTAGAGTGGTGGGAGCATTAGGGGTGTTCATGGCGGTGGTGGTGGTTGTGATGGTGGTTGACAGTAGTGGTGGGAGCATTAGGGGTGTTCAAGGCGGTGGTGGTGGTGGAGGTGGTGATGGTGGTTGACAGTAGTGGTGGGAGCATTAGGGGTGTTCAAGGCGGTGGTGGTGGTGGAGGTGGTGATGGTGGTTGACAGTAGAGTGGTGGGAGCATTAGGGGTGTTCAAGGCGGTGGTGGTGGTTGAGTCTCGAGAAACATCTTTAGTTAGCAGGAAAATAAGGAGCAAGTCCGCCACTGACCCGGATATTGACCAAGCTGCCAACACTACCGATGGACGCCGCCCGAGCACACCTTTTTTTTTTTTTTAACTGTATGTCTCCACCTCATTTATCCTGCTTCTTCATACCTTCGTCCTCATCTATCTGCTTATTCTTCATACTACTGTTCACTCTGCTCCTACTTCACCTCTTTTTTTTATTTATTTGTCCCCAATTTTCTTCCTCTTTTTCTCTGCTCTCTCTGCTCCTACTATTTTTTTTCTCTCCCTGCTACTTTTACTCTTACCGCACCTCCTCTTTCTATTCCTTCTCTCATTCTCCACTTCCCTCTGTTCCTATTCCACCTCCCTTTCATTTACTATCTCTACTTCTACTTCCCTCCTCCTTCTACTGTTCCTCTTCTTCCTACAACTTCTGGTGCTACTTCTCCTTCTTACACCCTCAAACACACACACACACACACACACACACACACACACACACACACACACACACAACCCCTACTCCCCCCACACACAAACACACACACACACGGAAGGCTTCATACTGCCTCGAAATAGTTACCAAATAAAGGTCAAACGGTAATTGCGCGGCTTCATACAAATCGAGGCGGGAAGCAAGAAGCGGGTTGCGTGTACCGGAGGAGGAAGTAAGGAAAGAAGGAAGGAAGGAGGGGAGGGTCGGAGCAGGGAGGAAGGGAGGCGGAGCAGGGTAAAGGGCAAGCACCTGACGGGTATGACAGGGGGATAAAGATGCTAAACACAGGCGGCAGAGTACACGATAAGGCCCACACCGGCACTCATGGCTCCCTTCTGCTCGCCCTTCATAAAGCAGTGTCACCTTAGGAAATATACGCCGGTAATAAACGCCGCATGTAATTATAGAGAAGCAAAAATTAGTGTGGACCAACCTAATTCAAAGCAAGCCGGAGAAAAACAACAACACACAATAATAAACAGAGGGAGTGAGGAGAGGCCGCGAGGCAGGTGCAGGGCGGGGAAGGGTGGGGCAAGGCAGGGGCAGGGCGGGTCGGGGCAAGGCAGTGGCAGGGCGGGTCAGGGCAGGGCGGAGCAGCGAAGGGAGATGCAAGGTAGGGTAAGGACGGGAGAGGCAGGTCAGGGAAGGGAAGGGCGGGGCAGGAAAGAGCAGGGAGAGGAATGGCAAAGCAGAACAAGAAAAGACAGGGCAAGGAAAGGAAGAGGGAAGAGAAGAGTATAAGGGGGTGTGGGCAAGGGAAGGCAGAGAAAGGAGGGGAAAGAAGGAGAGGAAGGGCAGGATAAATAGATGAAAGGATGGGAGGGGCCGGGCAAGGTCGCGGTCATTCTCGAGAGCTTGTGGAAGGCGATGGAGGAGGACGTGGCGCCTGGTCGTTAGTCTTGGGCTCACGCACCCTATGAAAGCCTGAACGCCGGACTGAGAGGTCGACGTAGGCACCGGGCGGGAGGGTCTTCAGCAGCGAGATCGACTCCCACAAAGGATTAGCTTGTACACTTCACTCTCTTCTTTCTTAATCATTTATTTCTCACTTCACTCCCTTCTTTTTCACTTCATTAATTTCTTTCTTACTTCACTCCTCTTTTTTAATTTGACTCCTTTCTTCCTAACTTCATTTCCTTCTTCCTCTTTTATTTAACGCTTCACTCCTTTCTCACTTCATTAATTTCTTCCTTACTTCACTCCTCTTTTTTTCATCTGACTCCTTTCTTCCTAACTTCATTTCCTTTCTTCCTCATTCCACTCATTTTTCTTCTAATTTCACTTCCTTCATCCTCCGTTCACTCATTGTCTTCCTCACTTCACTACACTCTCATACACTTCACTCCTCTTTTTTTTTCATTTGACTCCTTTCTTCCTAACTTCATTTCCTTTCTTCCTCATTTCACTCATATTTCCTCTAATTTCACTTCCTTCATCCTCCGTTCCCTCATTGTCTTCCCCACTTCACTGCACTCTCACTTCGTTTCTTTCTTCATTACTTAACTAAATTTCCACACCAATGATTCCTTCCTCCCTTGACACTTCTCTACTTCGCTCCCTTCTCTCTGATTCACTTCCTTTCCTTACATCACTCCCCTCTTCACTGGATTTCTTTCTTTTTCACTTCACTTTTTTTCACTTCATTTCCATCTCTCTCATTCCACTCCCTTCACCCCCACTTCATTATTTTCTTTCTCACTTAACTTCTTCCTTCATAACTTCACTCCCTTCATTTTCACATTACTCCCTTCTTACTCACTTCACTCCCGTCTTCATCACTTCACTTTCCTCTCCCTCACTCCTCCATCTTGTGTGCTCTGGGCGTGACCTTGATTCCCCGCTTCTTGCTGAGTGTTTTGTTGTGGTTTAAGTGCTTGCTTGTAGGCGCTGCTGTTAAGACTTTTACAATAACTCCTTATAATTGACAGGCTAATCTTTTAGGCCATCTTTATACCTAATAAAGTTTTTCCTCTTTGGGTTTTCTTTTTAGGCGTTGGTGCTGATCTTTTCTTCCTTATCGAACGTGGTGATTTATCGAGCAAGACCAGGAGACCGGCATCATGTACACTGTCCCACGCTGTCCTCTGTAAACGGCCGTGCATGTGGAAACGCCGATAGCAGGATCAATAATTTTTTGGTTGGAGTTTTATTCAAATGAGGTTGTGACCTGGTGCGTTTTTTGTTGTTGTTGTTGTTGTTGTTGTTGTTGTTGTTGTTGTTGTTGTTGTTTCAAAGGTCCATTATGTTTACTTGTTTGGGAGTTATGTGTTAGATTATTGTGGCATTGTTATTAGATTGATATGTTTACAGCAGATAGATATAAACTTTGATTGGCGATGAGGCGACGATCATCTCGCTGCTCCCTCGGCCGTCTGTTTCCGCAGCCTGATCCTTGGAGCAATAAGAGATAAAACCAGGAAAACCTTGCCCTGCTTTAGCGCCGCCTCGTGACGGAGGGGCCGCGCCGCCGCCCTCGCAGCGCCTCACTCGCCGCCATCACCCGTCAGGCGAAACACTCCCGCCCGTACAATAAATCCGTGCAGTAGACGCGCTGCTCCCTTACCAGGATAAATAAAAATCGTGTTAAATGTGCATTAGCGCCGCGAGCAAGACAGGAGGACTTTACTCGGCCTTGGGTGCGTCCTTGTAGCCCGCCGCTGCTGCCGCTGCTGTTGTTGCTGTAGCGCCGGGGAACTCCGAGGCCACGGCTGTAAATGCCAGGCTGGAAGGATGCAGCGATAATAAACTTAATTTGTGTTCACTGTCAGGGTGGAAATAATGCCACGGGTAGCAGAGCGTTTACGGGCCCAGAATCCATCCACGTGGAGGCTGCTTGTCGGCGTTTGCAGGAGATAGATGCTAACCTGATCTTCTCACCCCGCTTGATGCTAGATCCTGATTTTATACAATTATCATCGCCGACCCTGTGGTCCATTACCGACTAGGGGACGACTGCAGGGAAGAGAAAAGGGGAGGGGAGAGGAAAGGAGAGAAGAGACGTGAGGAGAGGAGAGGAGAGGAGAGGAGAGGAAAGGAGAGGAAAGGGAAGGAGAGGAGAGGAGAGGAAAGGGGAGAGGAGGAGAGGAGAAGAGAGGGGAGAGAATGCAGCAAGGGAGAGGAGAGCATAGGGGAAGGAAGGAGAGGGCGCTCCCCCGCCAGAGGTATGGAGGGAATAAAGATGTGAGTTTTAAAGGCGAGGTTGTGAGAGTCTTTAGAAACCTTTGCAACAACAACAACATTCGATCCGCGTGTGAATGACAGTAACGTGCAGCGGAGGAAGGAGGATGTGGAGAACAGGGGAGCGTAAAGCCGAGCAGGAAGAATGGAAGAATTATTCGATAGGATGCAAAGGGGCAAAACAAAAAATAAATATATTTTAATATGCCGTAGCGTATGAGCCAAACGTACGTACATGATCAGAGGAATATATATTTAGAAAAAAATCAGACTCACATAAAGAGAAGAAGAACAAAAGAATATAGACGTAGAGATAAAAGCAATAACAGCTGCACCTGAAAGCACAGCTAAAAACTGACAGGAACCAACATATACAAAAGACCAGAAATGGAATAAAACGGAGAGGGGGATATAAAATGACCATAAAAAGACAGAGAGGGAGGGCTGTGAAAGAGGCACGCTGCAGAGAGGGGCATAAAGAGAGAGAGACAGAGAGGGAGCGGGAGCGGGAGAGGAGGGAAGAGGGGAGGGATGAGACAACGTATGGCTGACGTCTGTCGTAACTCTTAAGGGGGGCGCCGCTGCTGCAACAGAATATAAACAGGATTTATGGACTTAATTTTGACAATGGAAGGTATTATCAAGAGCACTCGCTGTTCTCTCATTACGTAAGCCAATTTTTCTCCGGTTTTTGGACGATTATGGTGCAGGGGCGGCGCCGGGCAGCGGCTGAGCACTGCGATGGCCTGGCCCGAGCTGCTCCCGCCCTCGGCAGCCTCGCCGCCGCGGGGACCTGCGCGGCCTCCTCTTCCTGCTGTTACTGCTTCTGTTACTGCTGCTATTGCTATCATTTTTGCACTATTGCTGCTGATGCTGCTATTCTGTTACTATTTTGCCTTACATCTGTATCCTAAATTCAAAGAATAACCCTTTCACTTAATGTATGCCTATATATTTAACCCTAATCACCATGCCACCCCTTTTAACAGAGCTGATGAACTGCTTCTTGCACTGATGATGTCACAAAGACATTTGGGCCTGAGAACAGCCCCGGAGCAGCCCGCGCCCCCTCATCCACGGGCCGGCGGAGCGTCTCTGCGTCCCGGGGCGGAGTGCAGCAGTGTGGCCGGAAGCAGCACTGAGTGAGGAAAGGAGGAGGCCGGGCCAACTATAACTCCGGCCGGTGAGAAGAACGAGGTGTTTTCCCTGACTCACAACTATAAACTAGCAGAGTTGGGCTTATTTCTTCCCTGTGCAGACTTTGCCAGCCCATTGGCTTGGGGGGCGCGGTAAAAACAATCCCATCCTTCAGTGCCGGTTCTAACATGCGCGCGATTTTGAACTGTGATGTATTTACGATAAGAGTGGCGAGCTGGCTCCGTCGCGGCCACGAAAATTAATGTTGTTGTCTAGCCTCGGGTCGATAAATAGCGCGTCGACTTCCTGCTTGACGCAAATAGCACGAAAGATCGAATGATGGAGAGGCTTGGCAGGTGCATCGCTCACTGAGTTAAGCCGAGTGCTCGCCACCATTTACATAGACGAGAAATTTTCATGGACACACACACACACACACACACACACACACACACACACACACACACACACACACACACACACACAACCATAACAGCGCCCCTTACCCCCCATCCTCCCCCCACACACACGGGAGCGAGCACCATGCAGCCTCGCTCGACCCGTGTCACACAGAAAAATATGTAAATAAAAACATATTTATCCCTAGGGGTCGAGAAAGCCTGATTGCGTCCTGGGCCCACCATATAGCAGGCAGGTCATTAAGGAAGACGTCCCCTCACAATATACGGAGGCGGCGGGGGAGGGCGGCCGTCACGCAGCCCGGCCCACGTATTTACTTACCCGTGCTTTGTGAGGCAGCCACGGCGACCCCTCCCTCTGCCGCACTGTCTTGCCCCCGCCGCTGCTCCTAGGCCGCCCACGCCATTATAACCACCACCATCACCACCACCTACACGACCACTGCCACCATCACCACCACGACCATCAACACTACCGCCTTCACCACCATCACCACCGCCCTCACCATCACAACTACCACCTACACCACCATCACTACCGCCCTCACCACCACCTACACTACCACCCACACGACCACTGCAACCATCACCACCACGACCATCAACACTACCGCCTTCACCACCATCACCACCGCCCTCACCATCACAACTACCACCCACACCACCATCACTACCGCCCTCACCACCACCTACACTACCACCTACACGACCACTGCCACCATCACCACCACGACCATCAACACTACCGCCTTCACCACCATCACCACCGCCCTCACCACCACTACTACCACCCACACCATCATCACTACCGCCCTCAGCATCACCAGCACCATCACCCACATGACCACCACTACTACATTCCTTCCCCCTTCCATGGTTGTCTTGCCCTCCCCTCACCCCTACCACTATCATCACCACCACCATTACCACTACCACCACCACTAGCAAGGCACGCCACCACGCCAGGCCTCGTCGTGCAAACTTGCGAGGGGGAAAAAGTCTTTGAAAATTGCGTCTCGGATATAAATAACTGAATAGTGTTAAGGTGAGTTAGAAGCACCACTGATCCCTCTGATGTTATTTACCTGTTGTTAGCCTTAGAATAGAAAAAAAAAAC
Source organism: Eriocheir sinensis (assembly GCF_024679095.1). Taxonomy (NCBI): domain Eukaryota; kingdom Metazoa; phylum Arthropoda; class Malacostraca; order Decapoda; family Varunidae; genus Eriocheir; species Eriocheir sinensis. The sequence continues at coordinate 9,812,040 of NC_066525.1, forward strand.
ATGAGTATTGTAAATGCTTTGATTCGTTTTCGTTGGGAGTGAAGTAAAAAATCGAGACAGCCTTCCTAACCACTGCCACTAACATCACCATCACGACCACACTGACACCACTCCCTCACCATCACCATTACAGTCACCACCATAGCCATCACCAACCACTCTTCTCACCACCACTATATACCATAACCACCATGACGCAACACAACCACCATCACACACCATCACCACCTCCACAGCAACACTCACGGCACATATCACCACCAACATAACTCACCACCATCAAAACATACCATGATAACATTCACACCACATACTTTCACTATAAAGCACCAGAACACCCCGCCACCCCCAATACCAGCCTCACCATACTATAGCTGCCACCGAGTCCCATCAGCTGCACCAAGTCAAGCATCACCACAAGCAAAGATCACCAGGAACGTCACGGCGCTCAACAACAAACCACCATTACCATAACCTTCGCTGGATCCACGGCTTCCTACCAAGACTCCGCGACCTCGTCCTCGGCGCCGCGCGGAGAACGAAGAAACACAAAGTGACATGAAAAACTACCACTGCGACGCCGGCGGGAGAGACACCTGTCCATCAACGTCTAGCCCACATGACGGAGACCCAGGAGGAGGAGGAAGAGGAGGAGAATATAAGGAACACACGGGAACCCAGATGAGAGGCAGACGAGTGGAAGACGTGAGGAGAGGGGAAGGAAGGGGAAGAGATGAATATAGGAAGGAGGAGGACGTATAAGGACAGAAGGGGGAAGAGACGTAGGAGGATAAAGAAGGATGGTGAGAGGAAAGAGGGAGGAAACGGGAGGGGATAAAGCAAGATAGGGGGTGATAGAAAAAGAGGAGAGGTGAAAATAGAGGAGTGAGGACATATACGGGACAGGAGGAGGAGGAGAAGGAGGGGACAGGAATCGAGGAGGGGAGATGGAAAGAAAGGGGGAAGGGAGGAAAACAGGAAAAAGGGACATAAGGGAAGAAGAAGGGCGAGTAGGGAACATTAAGGGAGGAAGAGGAGGAGGAGCATACACTGGAAAAAAGAGGGGAAGAGAGAAGAGAGAACGATAGGGCAAGGTAAGAGAGGGAGGGGGAAAAGAAGCGACAGGAGAAGAGTGAAGCAGGAGGAGGAGGAGGCCGGTGGGAGGAGGAAGAGGAGGAGGAGGTGCAGAAGGATAAGGAGGGGACAAGGAAGGGAAGGAGGGAGGGCCGGGGGGACGATAAGGCAAGATATGGCCACAAATCCAGCTGGCCGGCCCTGATATGACTAGTGGGCCGGGCTGAAGTAAGATCCGTCATAAAGCTATCAGGACGAACAAATATTTCTCCTTTTATAGCTTCTCCTTCATCCTGCAGAAGCGCGGCCGTCCAGTGACCCAAGATTCATGGGCGGGTCTTCTTTGGACGGAGAGGAGAGAGGAATGGCGTAGGGGAGACGTGGAGGAGGGGAGAGGAAGGAGGAAGAGGAGGAGGAGATGAAGAAGGACATGTGGTGGTGGGGATAGGGAGGAGAGTGTAGCAAGTGAAGAGAGAGAGAGAACTGGAGGGGGTGATGAAGAGGAAAGGAGGAAAGGGAGCTGTACAGAGAAAAGGGAAGAGAGAGAGGAGGGAGGGAGGGAGGAATGATATGAGGGTGAACGTTGTGAAGATGGAGGCAAGTGTTCGCGAAGAGGAAGGAAAATTGTGAAGAGGAGACGTGCTATGATAAATAAAGGAAGAAGAGATGGAAAGAGGTAAGAAGGAGAGCGGTTGTTTGGAGGGTAGTGGGGGGGTTAAGGAGAAGGAGGACGAGGAGGAGGAGGAGGAGGGGGTTAGGAGAGGAGGGAAATGGAAGGAGGCAAGAGAGATGATGTACAGTTTAGGGAGGACAGGATTACAGAACGATGGAAACGAGAGAGTTAAGAGAAGCCGTGATCGGAGTGGAGTTGCGTAGAGAAAGAGAGAGAGAGAGGAAACGAGAAAGAGAGAGAGCGAGAGACGTAGTGAAAGAGGAGAAGAAAGAGAAAGAGACAGAAACAGAGAGCAACCACACATGACATTAAACTACTCCCACACGAAATTAATGTCTGGGGGACGAATAGTTGCGGAGAGACAACACAGAGGACCAAGATCTCATCAGTGTACGTAGATGACTAAAAAACGACACCTGGCTACGAATATATGAGTAAATAAAACCGTAAACAAAGGAGAGGCCAAGAAACCATCCCACTTAAAGAAAGGTAAAACACGAGGCACCTCCATCGCCTTGCACTCCATCACGGGCAGACTCAAAAGAAAGGAAGAAAACACAGCAGAGGAATAATAAGCAAAACAGGTGGAGCCTTGCGAATCAGGAGATCATTGCCGGCACTGAGGCGCAGAAGCAAGTTAGAGAGAGGAGGGAGGAGAGGAAGAGAAGGAATGAGGAAGAAAAAGCTTGAAGGATGGGGCTTTGGTGAAGGAAGTGTGTGTGTGTTTGTGCGAGCGTGTGTTCGTGAGGAGGCGAAGAGGGAGTCCACCAGCATGAGGAGTAACTCGAGGCTGAAGGGCAAGTTACAGCGGCGGACCAGAGGACGCGGAGGACGCAGGAGGGAAGAAGATAAAGAGGTGGATGAAAAATTACTTATTACTTCATAAATGTCACGGACGCAAGAGGAGGATGAAGGCGTGCAGGAAACGGAGAAAGGGACGGAAAGGAAGGCCAGACTGAGAGAGAGAGAGAGAGAGAGAGAGAGAGAGAGAGAGAGAGAGAGAGAGAGAGAGAGAGAGAGAGAGAGAGAGAGAGAGAGAGAGAATGTATGTTTGTGTGTAACTCTCCACTACCTCCTCGGCCGCCTACGCTTTCCCTCCTCCTCCTCCTCCTCCTCCTCCTCCTCCTCCTCCCGGAAGCCCTGCCAGCGGGGCCACGGGCAGGATACCGATACTCGTCCGCCCAATGGAGAGACAAAATTAAACAGCTCGATATTGTTGCCAGCGGCGTCAACGAGGATGACAAAAACCCGTTGGCAGCGCTGCGTGTGTTCTCCAAGTGGGTCACTGACTTCATTCTCGCCTCATTTCTACTGTTTCTCTCATTCTCTGTCTCGTGCTTTACCTTAGTCTGTTGGTTTGCTTGTTTGCATTTCTCTCGTTCTTGCTCTCTCCTTCCCTCTCTCTCGCTCTCGTTCTTTCTATCTATCTGACTATCTATTTATCTATCTATCTATCTATATCTATCTCTCTCTCTCTCTCTCTCTCTCTCTCTCTCTCTCTCTCTCTCTCTCTCTCTCTCTCTCTCTCTCTCTCTCTCTCGGCAGCGGGCGCCAACAATGAGAGCAAAAGCGCCATAATTCCCCCTTGATACCCGCGTCCGCCGCTCTTCCGCTCCCGGCCACCATTTAGACGTGATTGATTACTGTCAGAGTTCGGAAAAATGTCCTCTTCCTATTATTTATGAGTGACATATTTCATCTGGAGCCTTAATGAAATTCACCATTGTGCTCTGATTAGTCCCGGGGCGAGCTTAAAATGCCTTGTTTATGGCCCGTGGTAAATAAGTCAGACGGGGAGCGACTTACGGTTGGTTTTCTTGTTTCTTTCTCGCCGCCGCTTCGTAAAGTTGGCTTCGTCTTTTATTGATTGGTGTCAGGTGTTAAGTGAGGGCGGGAGGGAGAGAGGGAGGGTAAGGGAGGGGAGTGGGAGGGAAGGAAGAACAGAGGGTTGGAGAGTAGACAGGAGGGAGGGAAAGATGAAGAGAGAAAAGGGGCGAAAAGAGCATGGTTGACGAGGGCACCTTTTTAATGGGGAACTGGCAAGTTTTAAAGATCGTTAACTAAATACAATAGATAAGTCAAGGCGAAAACTTTCATAAACTAAAATTGTTTCCTTAGTGCCTTTCTTGATTATATTTACTTAATGATCTCAACAATTTAGTATCGAGTGCATCATCAACTCTTCTATTTTTCCTTTTCCTTTCCTCCACCGTTGAAGTATTTGGAACATTTATATATAGGCACTTAAATGAACAGTACATGCAGGCTCATTCTGGTTACATACACCGGCTATTAACCAGTATAATCATTGCATTCCCAACTGTCATTATTAATACCGCGTGGACGTCTGGTTTCAGGGTGCAGAGCGAAACCTAAATTTATATTTCTCAAAGTATATGAGAAAGCTGAGCGACCGCCTGTGTAAAAAAAAACACGACACAGGTAATTTAACGATGTTGTGTCATTTACTGCAAATCGATTATTTTTTTCTTGCTGACAGTTGATCATCCGGGATATAATCTCTTACCTGTGTGTGTGCGAGAAAGGTCATGGAAGTGGGGCAGACAGAGGACGTTCCGCCAGCAAGTGAGGAAATAAGAAATTAAGTGTTCAACAAAAAAAAATCAAGAACAAGAGGTTAAAGTATGAAAATAGAAAAAGGAGGAGGTTAAGGTTGAATCAATGTATGAGGGCAAGTTCCAGATGATGGGACAAGCAGACGGCGCTCCGCCAGCCCTGAGGAAGTTACGGATTATTGTGTAAGACAAAACTATAAAAAAAAACATATGAATAAAAAAATATAGAGGTGAAGTCAGAGGTTTGTGTAAGAAAGGAAGTGAAGACGAGACAGACAGAGAACGCTCCGCCAGCCCTGAGGAAGTTACGGATTATTGTGTAAGACAAAACTATAAAAAAAAACATATGAATAAAAAAATATAGAGGTGAAGTCAGAGGTTTGTGTAAGAAAGGAAGTGAAGACGAGACAGACAGAGAACGTTCCGCCGGACAGTGAAGGTTAGGGATGACTGAGCGAAGAAAAAAATTGTGGGAGAGAAAATATGCACAGAATGGATTAAAAAGTGTATTAAAAAGAAAACGTATCGCCGCCATATAGACCTTTTTTAGATGACCGCCATTACTCAATCAACCAGTTCTTTTTATCAGATTTTATCAGAAAGGAGTCAGACCACCCCTGCAGGAAACAAAGAACCAGCGTTGCCAAATTGTCGTACTCTGAGCATTGCATTTATCATATTTAGGCTCCAAGACCGTCGTAACCACACAAACAACGATAGAAAATTAGTTACCGTTGAGACTGTTAAAGAGTGATGGTTTTTGCTTTTTTTTCCTAGAGTTATCGCTCAGAAACTATAGGGAAATGCAATGCGCTGAGTACGATCATTTGGCAACGCTGCAAGGAACCAAGCACTAACAGTCTGCGCCGGAATGACTCCCAAGACTCTCCCGGTTACCCACTAAACAAACACGTCATTGATGCTCTGGGCCACATCACGTCCCACTTATAGTCTACCCTCAATGCATAAGGTTATATTTACTACGTCATTCACTTAGTCAGCTTTTATCATCTGTTCGCCATCATTCAATAGTTTTTTTATCGGAGTTTCCTCAAAGATTACTCAGCTGGCGATGTTCACATACTGATTTTCTCATGCTTGTTTGGTCACTGTATGTCGATCCATTTTTTAAAGATTTTTTTAAAGAACAGAAGTAAACATACACAGTCAAACAAAGAAACAGACAACACCGAAAATATGATCACTTTCCTCGCTGGTAGATCGTACGGCGGCGGCGGCAAGTGATTGAGAGAAGGAGTGAAAGGTTAGTATGTGAGGGCAAGTGACGGCGGGACAGACAGTGGACGCCTCGCCAGTCAGTGTCCCCGCGGCGTCCACGGGGCAATCCATCACGTCCTTGGCCTTAATGTGCGGGAGACGCGCCCCCCCCCCCCTCACCTCCTCCCCTACCCCCATCCACCACCGTTCCCCTCTGGCACCCCGCCACCACCACCACCACGAGCCAAGTGACGCTTCTTACGCAACACACACACACACACACACGCACGCACACACACACACACACACACACACACACACACACACACACACACACACACACACACACAAAGAAATATAGCTTCCCACAAAGAAATATAGAGGTTTGGAACAGACTAAGTGAAGAAATAGTATCGGCGAAGAGTGTGCAGAGCTTCAAGGAAAAGTTGGATAATTATAGATACGGAGACGGGACCACACGAGCGTAAGCCCAGGCTCTGTAAAATTACAACTAGGTAAATACAACTAGGTAAATGCACACACACACACATACTGCTCATCACCTCAGCTTCCTTTACTTCACGGTCATGGTTCCTTTGCCGTCTACATCTCCTTTGCCTCTCCGCCATGACCTCCCTCCCCCTTCACAATCAATCTCTCTCTCTCTCTCTCTCTCTCTCTCTCTCTCTCTCTCTCTCTCTCTCTCTCTCTCTCTCTCTCTCTCTCTCTCTCTCTCTCTCTCTCTCTCTCTCTCTCTCTCTCTCCCTTTCTCTCTCTGTGCTGCATCCGCCTTCTCAGTAATAAGAGGCACCTCCTCCTCCTCCTCCTCCTCCTCCTCCTCCTCTCCTGTCCTCTCCTCTCGTCATCCTCTCCGCATCCTCTCCTCTCGTTTTTCTCTGCTATTCTCTCCTCTACTCATCTTCATCCTCATCCTGGTCCTCTCCTCTCCACTCCCTCGTAGTTAGTTAAGGTTTTATCCGTTTATTCCTCGTTATATATTACAGCGGCAACGTTTTTCACTTCCCACATACGTTATCATTTTTGCCTGTTTCTCATTACCGCAGTTTATAATCATTCCCGGCTCGCTTTTACATTACGTTGCGGTGTTTTTTTGTTGTTGTTTTATTTTTACTTTTCCCGCTTTGTGTTCTTTTCTTTCGTGTTTCTTTCATTCGTTTTAGTTTTTTGCGTTTTCTGAAAATTTGTTGCATATAAAGTTCATTCATCTCTCTCGGTCTCGCTCTCTCTCTCTCTCTCTCTCTCTCTCTCTCTCTCTCTCTCTCTCTCTCTCTCTCTCTCTCTCTCTCTCTCTCTCTCTCTCTCTCTCTCTCTCTCTCTCTCTCTCTCTCTCTCTCTCTCTCTCTCTCTCCTCTTCTTTTTGCGTCTCCTCCATTCCCCTCCTCCTCCTATCCATCTCCTCTCTCATCACCATCCTCCTCTCTCTCCCCCTCCCCCTCCTCCATTCCCCCCTTTCCCCCCTCCCCCTTCTGATTATTTATCCCCTTCCACTGCCCTTCACGTTTCCCCATTTCCTCTCTTCCTTCTTTACTGACTCCGGCAACTCATGAGCCAGGATGCAAACGCCAAAAATTCCTGCCTTTCACCTAAAAACGGACCGCCATCAATACTTTACAAAGGAAGAGAGAGAGAGAGGGAGAGGGAGGGAGGAGGGAGAAAGAGAAAGAGGAAAAAAAATCTACACATCAATGAGTCTGTATATGCAATTAATTCATATCCATTTTTTAGTATTGAAACTTTAGTTGTTATGGACACGTGAAAAAGTTAAGTTACCTTTGATTAAATGAAATTACTGCGTGGTGTGTAGATTTGCGCGTTATGGAGGAGGAAGAGGAGGAGGAAAGGAAGGAGGAGGGAGGGACTGCGGATTAGGGGAGGGAGTAGGATGGAAGGAAAAGGAAGATACAGTAATAAGGGTTGAGGGAAAGAAGGAGAGAGGGAAGGAGAAACACCGGGAAAGGACTAAATAGGAATGGACTGAAGAGTATAAGTTGAAAGAAGTATAGGAACAACATTAAGTTAGGGAAGATATTAACATTAAGAGGGGGGTTCCCTTAAAATGAAAACGTATACATTAACTTATTCTTAAGATAAATAAATAAGGGTTAGGATATTGCTTTAAGTCAGGGGATGTTAATAGAGAGAAGAACAATGGTATAAATGGAAGAGGTACTGAAAGAAAATGGGGTTAGGGTTGCCGGGGTGGAGATTTAAGGGGGACTACTTTAAAGTTAAGGAAAATGGGGTCAGGGTTGCTTAAGGTTAGGTAAGGGAGACATACGAGACGAGGAGAGAAAGGGAGGAAACAAAATAAAGGAAAGCAAAGAAATGAGGAGTGATGTGTGAGGGAGTGAGGTGAAAGGAGTGGCTGAGGCAAGTGAGGAAACAAAAGGGAAAAGTAAGTCGGTGAAGGGGCAGTGATGAGGAGGAGGAAAACGATGGAGAGGAAGGGAGTGATACACGAGGGAGTGGAGGGAGTAGGGGGAAGGAAGGCAAGGAGTTGAGGGATGGCGTTATGGGAGTTGAGTGAGGGAATGAGAGGGAGCAATATGAATGTAGGAAAGAACAATGAGGAGGAGGAAGAGGAGGAGGGGGAAAGTTACCTGAGGAAATGAAGGAGCAAAGAAGAAAGGAAAGGAGGTGATGGGGGCAGAGAAAGCGGATGAGGTGGAGATGGAGCGTCAAAAAGTGCGTAAAAGTGCGTAAATAAGCCTGTCAAGAATACGCCAGGTTTCGTCTGAGCTAATGAGCCCTAACACAGGTAAAATACACACACATACACACACACACACACACACACACACACACACACTCTCTCTCTCTCTCTCTCTCTCTCTCTCTCTCTCTCTCTCTCTCTCTCTCTCTCTCTAATCACTCCACTCTAATTTTCCTTCATCAGCCCATCCAGCGACTGACCCGGAGGAGATTAATAAAACAGAGGCAGGAGAATCCGTTCCGCGCGCCTTTCGTTTCTCCGTCGTCCACGTGGGAATATTTTATGGTGTTTTCCAGACGTCCAAGTCACAATTTGCATCACATTAACTCGCCTGACAGGGGTAGCGTCTTTATTTTCCATGCGGAGCCGTGCTGGGATGACTGCACTAAGTGGAAAACCTCACAAAGCTTCACTCCGCCTGCTGACCGACGAAGTGGAGGCAGAAGAAGAGGAGGACGAGGACGAAGGGAAAAGAGGTATCACTGGTCTTCTTTTCCTATAATGTCTTTTCCGACGAAGTGGAGGCCGAGGAAGAAGAGGAGGAGGAGGACGAAGGGGAAGAGAGACAAGGGGAATCACTAGTCTTGTATTCCTATGTCCTTCCCCATCACTTTACTTTCCCTTCCTTTCCCCTCCCATCACATCGACGAAGAGGAGGAGGAGGAGGACGAAGGGGAAGAGAGACAAGGGGAATCACTAGTCTTGTATTCCTATGTCCTTCCTCATTACTTTACGTTCCCTTCCTTTCCCCTCCCATCACATCGACGAAGAGGAGGAGAAGGAGGAGGAGGAGGAGGACGAAGGGGAAGAGAGACAAGGGGAATCACTAGTCTTGTATTCCTATGTCCTTCCCCATCACTTTACTTTCCCTTCCTTTCCCCTCCCATCACATCGACGAAGAGGAGGAGGAGGAGGACGAAGGGAAGAGAGGGAAGGGATATCACTGGTCTTGGTTTCCTATGTCCTTTCCCATCACTTTCCTTTCCCCTTCCCATCACATCGAGGAAGAGGAGGAGGAGGACGAAGAAGAAGACTTGCTTTCCTATGTCCTTTCCCATCACTTTCCTTTCCCTTCCCATCATACCGAGGAAGAGGCGGAGGAGGATAGGGAAAGGGGTATCATCAGTCTCGTCTTTTATCATCCCTGCCTCTTGCTATCCCTTCTACTTCCCCCCCTTCACTTCCTCCTCCCATCATACCATTTCCCTCGCCGCCCATATCGCCTCTGCAACAATCTTGTCAATCCCCGGACCCTCCCCACACCGTCCTCTTCCTCATCATCACGTCAGTTCTCTCTCCCTGCCCCTTCCTTCCTCCCGTTCTCCCCTCGCCATCATGCCACCCTCATCACTCGTCTTGCCCCCTCCTACCTCCCCCCCTCCCTGCCCTCGCCAGCCCCGCCGCCTCAACTAACTACTGACGCAGAACATTCATTCCCGGCAGTTCTCCGCGCCACCTTAACTTCTCCCTCGTGTTGTTAAGGAGATATAGAATAAAGAAAATTAATGAGGCTATTGTACTGAGCCTCTCCTCCTACATACCAGCACGTATACATGCATGAGGCACCGCAAAACGAGACGCACACGAATCATATGCGGTGTGTAGATATGCAGAGGATCGTTCATATAAACATAAGTAATGAACGTCTTAAAAGGGCCAAGAAAACACGGCATGCAAACAAATGTATTATAAGTTGTTTCTGTGCCCCCTCCCTTCCCCCAGCCCCTCAGCCGTCACTGGCGGGATGGTTTACATCACCCTCCTTCCCCCGCCCCCCTCAGCCGTATCTCCCCGGCAGGCAAAGAAACGAGAGCACCAAAGCTGCCGCCGCCGAGAGAGCGCCCGCCGCCCTCCATCACCCGCGTTGCCGAATGTGCTCTCCCGACGCCACTTCAATCAAAACAGTTTCGTATTAATAAACACCATTTTTTTCTCTTTCCTAATGCCCGATAGTCCCTCAGAGACCCCGCTCAGCCTCGCCCGTCAGCCGCCGCCTCGCTGTTTCAAAGGGCGGCTGGAGTGCGCGTGGAGATAGCGAGCATTCGTATGGCAATGTGGATGAGGTCCCTTCTTTGGCAACGTTGTCTATCACGGCGGCGCGCGTCGTCTGCACAACTGATGGAGGCTCCGCCGTGTAAATCACAGAGGTAATGTAGACGATGCATCATGACCCCCACTGCTTCACCCCTCCTCCTCCTCCTCCTCCTCCCTCTCCACTTCCCTCCCTCATCCTCTCTCTCTCTCTCTCGCTCACCCCTTCTTCTGCTCCCTCCCTAACTCCCGCCACGCCCTGACAGCCAGCCCATCCTCTCTCCCTCTTCGTATAGGGGACGCGGCCACGCTTGTCACTGGATAGATGGGAAGGAGAGGGATAAGATAGAGGGACTTGGGGGGAAGGGGGGGGCCGTGATGGGTTGTTATGTACTGTGCCACTGACGCTGTCGAAGTAGAAGTGTCGGGTAGTGGGGCGATGCATCACTTCTTTCACACGGAGCATCACGCTAGGACGGCGGAGGCGGCGGCGGCTGACGGTGGGAGGACGGGCGGGGGGATGGGAGAGTGGGAGGTGAACATTACGGGAAATTCAAGACACGAGGAACTTAGGTGGAGCAAAAATAATCGATGGGGGGCTGCGCTGGGGAGTAAATTATGAAGGTAAGAGTCGAGAAGGACCTGAAGAACGGATGATGAGGGAAGGTTCTGTACGACTTGCAGGTGGGCGGCGACAGGTGAGGTTATGCTGGGGTGAGGAGAAGGGGGTGTGAGGGATGGAGGAAAGGGAAAAAAGGGTGCAAGGGAGGGTCGGCGGGTGGGAGGAAAGCTCGAGTGACACAAAAATTAGAGAGGAAAAAAGGAGAGAGTGGAAGCGAATTACGAGGCCATGAGAGACGAATGACAGTGAAAAAAAATGTTAGTCGGAGAGAATGTAAACAAAGAGCAGCGTTGATGTAATAAATTTGTGCGAGGGAAATAAACAGGAAAGTTGGATGGCGCGCGGGGGGAAAAAAAGGCGGACAAGAGAAGTGTGGAAAAAGGCGAAAATAAAATAATTATAAATAGCGCAAGCTCTTAAATAAGCGGAGAGAGAGAGAGAGAGAGAGAGAGAGAGAGAGAGAGAGAGAGAGAGAGAGAGACAGACAGACAGACAGACAGACAGACAGACAGACACACAAACACAGACAGACAGACAGACAGACACACAAACACAGACAGACAGACAGACAGAGACAAACACAGACAGACAGACAGACAGAGACAAACACAGACAGACAGACAGACAGACGGAGACAAACACAGACAGACAGACACACAAAGACAGACAGACAGAGACAAACACAGACAGACAGAAATAGAGAAATATAACCAGAGAAAAATATAACAAGTCCACTGAAAACACATCATGCAGATAACAATAAATAAAATGAAGTAAACATCAAAACCTACAAACAAACCACACACACACACACGCAAACAAACAAACATACAAACACACAGACAAACACAAATAAATACTTAACAAGACGAGTTCGCCGTTAAATCGTAATCTGCCGATCTTTCACGGTCGTGTGTTCGGCAAGTTAATTACCGTTTCAATGGTTAACGGCGATATTAACGAGAATTAAATGCAAAACAGCGAACGGTAAGCATAAACTTCATTCTCACGCCGCCGGGGAAAGAATAAGTTACTGGACGCGGGGAAGAAAAAAGCCCAAGTACACAAAGGCATGAATAAAAGAAAGAAAAAAACGAGACATTGCTGGCCACATAATATATATCTTCCTGAGGATCATAATATTCATGAGTTGTGTATATCAACCGACACACTCATCACGGGCCCGGAAGACAGCAGTGAGGGGGCGGGGGGGAGCCTGGGGGGGGGCGAGGGTCAGAGAGGGAGATTTGGAAGGAAAAGAGAGAAAGACAGTGAGAGGGAGGAATAAGGGGGCGAGGGTCAATGAGGAAGGTTCGGATGGGAAAGGAGGGAGAGGAAGGCAGCGAGAGGGAGGGAGAATGAAGTGAGGGTAAGGGAGAGAGATTTGGAGGGAAAAGAGAGACAGTGAGGGGAAGGGATATGGGAGTGAGGGTCAACGAGAGAGGTTTGGATGGGAAAGGAGGAAGATGAAGGCAGGGAGAGGGAGGGAGAATGAAGTGAGGGTCAGATAGGGAGGTTTGGAGGGGAATACGGAGAGAAAGGCAGTGTAGGGGAGGGATAAGTGAGGGAGAGAAGGGAGGGAGAGCGGGGACGACACTCTGTAATGGAGGGAGAAGGTCCAGCCGCTGACCAGAATGTATGTATGGGGGAGGTCGAGGTCTCGGGGAAATATTGTGAAAACACCCGTATGTCCACTGCGGAGGGGAGGAGGGACAGGGAGAGAGGGGAGAGGGGGAGAAGAAAGCCTAGAGGAGGAAGGAGAGGGGTTGAAAGAGTGCACGGGGAGGTGGACTGGCGGGAGATGCGGGAACAGCGGCGGCGGAGTAAACATCAGTTCCTCTCATCCCCGGTGCGGCACAACCAAAGCCTAGAGGACTTGATGGCCTCGGACCCGCCGCCGCCCCGCTGCGCCTCCGCCCGCGGGTGTTGGCGGCGGGAACGTGTGGTGCTCGCCCTGTGCTTCCACGTGTGCTCAGTGTCAGGCACTCGAACAGCGGCTTATTCATCTCTTGGCGTGAAGAACTTGACGGCTTCGGGATAACAATAAAAACGCACTTCATCGTCTACATTAATAGTTTTTTCTCCATTATCTGAGCCTTATTACCTAAATTTTTCTCTGCATTACCTGCCAGTCTTCAATGCCCGCGTCATGAGTCCAGGCAGCCCAAAAGACACTGACGCTGCGGGAAACCTACACGAGAACAACCACATAAAAGGAAACTCATAACCCAGGTTCCCCTTCTCATCAAAACGTTAAAAAGTAAGTCATTTGTCTTGTCTCTTTTTTTCCGTTTTCTATTTTCTTTCTTTTCTCTCTTCTTATCCGCCTCCTCCTCCGGCGAGTGGAGGACCTCCATCCCACACGTCCAAGAGATGATCTATTTGGTCCTGTTTTTTCCCCGCTACGTAAATAAGGAGGCGCAGCGTGGACTCTCCCAGGCCAGGGCGAGGAGGCGGCGGCGGGTTCACCAATCACAGCTGGGAGGTTTTTGCCGCGGCCGCTGGTCCTTGGATGATGTGGGGGCAGCGCCAGTGCTTCTTGCGTCTACTGGGTCAGGTGGGGGGGAGGAGGGGGTACCATGGAGGCAAGAATATAACTAGCTGAAAACCCCGCATCGTAAGTTAAAATGATGAAAAAATGCACCAAAGTTTACAACACATGCTTCCCTGACATTTGTTTGATTCTCATAGGCAACTATGGCGAGGTGCCTATAAGGCAATGTTATTAGACATTGAAGTTCTCTAAACATGTCCAACTATCAAATATATGGAGGGAATATTCTCCAGTTGTATATTAACCCCTAAATCAAACTGTAATATAAACAGTGTTTAGTTTTACAGGAATTAGTGGTGTGATATTTCGATACACGCATGATCAAGTTTACACCGTTGCGTCATCGCAGAGTATATTCACGAGAACAGTTGCGCCTCCCAGCACGGCTCCCTGCGGCGCTCATCTGACGTGGATCAAGGCTGCCACCATTCACGGCTCCCGCTCCTTGCTGCACCCACGCCTCGGTCAAGCATGAGGCTGCTTTTAGAAACACATCTACTTGCGATGGTATCCACGAAAGCAATGAGTAATGCAAGGATTAAAAGCAGTCCAAAGTGGTCCAAGAGTATAAAGCGAATAGTGTAGGCGCCACCCTCCCTACCACGAAGCCGTCTGATGCTCATCATAGTACCGCAGGCTGACCGTGTAGGGCTCTGAAATCACTGAAATGTCCGACAAATACGGCTTCGCCAAGAAAAAGTTGTACTCTTCAATCAAAACGACTCAGGTAAGTCTCTGAGGTAACCTGATAATCTCCTCATGGAATACAGTAAATTCTGAGAATCTGAAAAAAAAGGAGAGGCACCCCATTCAAGAATTTACTAGTGTAGAAAATGAAAGAGTGGAGATATTGGCTAAATCAAGCCTGGAGTCGTGTTGCCGCTCAGATCTTAGTACCGGACCTGTCGAATCAGCGTACATCACAGACTTTATTTAGAGCGGCCGCACCTCCGCCCCACCCCGGGAGGCGCGCCCACCGCCCGCCCCTGGGAGCAGGTGAGTCACTCCCCGCCATGAAATAACCCCCGCCGCGCAGGGACCCTCTCGCAGCGTGCAATTTCTTGACATACGGAGGCAGAAACGTACATACGTTTATATGTACAAAAGGAAGTATACGTACGTGATAACTATCTATGTACGTACATATGCACACACAGGCAAATACGTATATACGCCGATACGTACATAAGTAAGTTTAAACGTAACATCAATGCATGTGTGTGCATACACTCATACGTAGCTAAATACATATACATACATAGTTACGTACAGTACATAAGGAAGTATAAACGTGACGAATCTGTATATTACACACCTACCTCCCCCCCTCCCCCCCACACAGACTTTTCTTACACTATGCTACATACTTCCCATCACACCGGGCCACAGACATGCTACTCATCAACGCCACCCCCCTCCCGCCACCCCCGCCACACCACACCACACATGAATGCCTCGCCACTCGCCCCAGTGCACGTCGCTCTGCCCTCCTCTGGACTGCATTCAATCAGTCCATGAAGGAAATAAGTGTCGCCCCTACTGTCTCCGTCTCGATGCAGCCCCTGAGGCTCCACGGTGAGGCAAGAACACCTGTCACTTGCCCTGCGGCGATAAGCTTTATTCGGAGAAATTATACACCTGAAAAATGTGATGCAGCAGAAGAAAGCTTGACCAAGAGCTCCTTCCCGGCGGCTGGGCAGAGTTTTTCGTCTGTGGTGGCAGAAAACATTCATCAAAGCACCTCATAATCTGGAACAGCCAATTTCCGAGCACCGTACTTAGCGGGAAAATGAGTAGCTGTCAGTTAATTGGAGATTTTAAGCCAGATCTGATAATCTCTGCTAATACCCGGGGCCATAAATGATGAACTGTCTTGACGGATATTGATGCATAGGGAGAATTATATGCATCTCTCTCTCTCTCTCTCTCTCTCTCTCTCTCTCTCTCTCTCTCTCTCTCTCTCTCTCTCTCTCTCTCTCTCTCTCTCTCTCTCTCTCTCTCTCTCTCTCTCTCTCTCTCTCTCTCTCTCTCTCTCTCTCTCTCTCTCTCTCTCTCTCTCTCTCTCTCTCTCTCTCTCTCTCTCTCTCTCTCTCTCTCTCTCTCTCTCTCTCTCTCTCTCTCTCTCTCTCTCTCTCTCTCTCTCTCTCTCTCTCTCTCTCTCTCTCTCTCTCTCTCTCTCTCTCTCATCATTAAGGAACAGTAGCCACACACTCGCCCTCAGGAACCTAAAACTTGTCCGCTCTGCCACTCAGTCGATCAGAACGACGATTTTATTTCCAACCTTTAACACGTTTCTACACTCGTGTTTATCTCGCCTTCATACACGAAGACGACAGGGTTCAAAGTACACGGAAGAGAACTATTCGAGAGAGAGAGAAAAAAAAATGAAGCGATCTCTTTCTACACAAGGCTCAGAAAATTTGAACGAGGCGTATTATTAAGCGCGGGAGAAGAAGAGATATTCCCGGCGAGGAAATACGGCAAGATTATTGAGGAGAGAAAATACATTCCAATAAAGAATGCAAAGTATTGACCGGGAGACGTAAGGGAACGCATGAGAGAGAGGGGGAGAAGGTGAGTGAATGAGGAGAGTGAGAACATGACAGGGAATAGATACCTTGCGATGAAGCGAAGGAGCAGTGTGTGTGTGTGTGTGTGTGTGTGCGGTGCGGTGCGGTGCGGTGTGTGTGTGTGTGTAGTGTGTAGTGTAGTGTAGTGTAGTGTCGTGTAGTGTACTGTCGCGTAAGGTAAGGTAAGGTAAGGTAAGGTAAAGTGGTGTGGTGTGGTGTGGTGGTGGTAGTGTGCGTGTGTGTGTGTGTGTGTGTGTGTGTGCTCCGTCGCCTGGTACGTACAACAATTAGAACCATCCGTCACGTGCCGCCGCCCGATCGCGCCGCCCCCAGTGTTTTCGCTCTCGCTAATGATCTAATTAGTCCTCTAGCGATTGCCTCCTTTCCAAGTCTGCCTCGGAATTTAAATGGTGGGCAGTACATTCGGCGAGGGGAAATTACCTGGCGCTGTTGTGCTCCTCCAGCTCTCCCGAGGCCCCTGCTATTGTCTCTGTCCTCCTCTACCTCCCCGCCCTGCCCATTCCCTCACACCTCCTCCTCCTCCTCCCCTCTTCACCCTCCTCCTCTTTCTCCCACCTCACAAAACCAAACGTCTTTCCCTGCCTGCCCCTTACTCCTGGTTTCCTCTACTCTCTCTTGTGTTTCTTCTTCATTCTCTTCTTTCACTTACCTTTTCTTTCTTCCTCCTCACAGAACCAGACGTCTTTCCCTGCCTTCCCTGTCTTTCCCTCTTGGTTTCCTCTACTTCCCCTCCTCTTTCTTCTTCATTCTCTTCTTTCACTTACTTTTTTCTTTCTTCCTCCTCACAGAGCCAGACGTCTTTCCCTGCCTGCCCCTCACTCCTGTTTTCTTCTACTTCCCCTCCTCTTTCTTCTTCATTCTCTTCTTTCATTTACTTTCTCTTCCTCCCACCTCACAGAGCCAGACGTCTTTCCCTGCCTGCCCCTCACTCCTGTTTTCTTCTACTTCCCCTCCTCTTTCTTCTTCATTCTCTTCTTTCATTTACTTTTTCTTCCTCCCACCTCACAGAGCCAGACGTCTTTCCCTGCCTGCCCCTTACCCCTCCACTTGGTTTTCTCTGATCCCCTTCCACTTTCTTCCACTTTCTCCACCTCCCTCGTCCCCGTCCTTATTCTTCTCCCGCTTCACAAAACCCGACGTCTCTTCCCTCCTGTCCTTTCCTTCCCCTCTAGGCTTCCTCTTCTTCCTCCCTTCCTCTTCCTTCCACTTTCTCTTCCTCCACTGTCCTATATCCTCCTCCGTTTTATTTGTGTTTCTCATTCTTCGTCTATTTCCTTCATCCATTCGTTCAGTCCCTCCTGTAGCCTCCTGTTCACCACTACAACCCAACGTTTCCAGAATCCTCAGGTCACCTCCATCCTTTCTCACCCTTCTTCCTTCTGATCTCGCCCTCCCTCCATTCCTCCCACCCCGTCGGCTACCCAAGGATGAAATGCCCTGAAGAAATACTGCTGGGGAGGGAGACAACGTGGGAGGGACGGAGGGGCATCACGGCGGAGGTGGTGCTCAGAAGCGTCATGATTATTCTGAAGGCCACGGGAAGCAACTGCAAGATTTACGGGGTTAAAAAAAATCACACGTAGATAAAAGAGGGATGGAAGAAGGTGGAGAGAGAGGAAATTGATCTAAAGGGAGAGGAAATTGAAGGAAGAAGACAGACAGAAAAAAAAGGATGAGGTTAAAGGAAGTCAGTGTTCTATTTATCGCTATGTTGTTATCATGTGGTTCATTTCCTTCCTTCCATTAGCTAAAACATACAATACAAACCGACTTCCACTTCAGGGACTCGTAAAAAACAGACCACCTAATAACTTCGGTTCGTTTTTTACCCCTTTTTTCTTCAGTCTTCTTATCTCCTGCTGCAATGTCTCTTTAAATGCAATGTCACGGAGGGCCAAACTATACATGATCGAAATTTGGACCCTACACACACACACCTGATAATCCCACGAGGAGAACCGTTTATCTATTTCTTACGTCTATCACACCCGGCTATGGCGCATTCCCCACTCCCATCACCTACTCTTCAATTACTTCGGATTCCCTTTAGGAGCGAGCGTCACCTCTTTCTTCCTCACCCGTGCTTCCATTTCGCTCCTTCCCGAGTAAATCTTCCTGACAGTAATTCCTTTAAGTAGCTGCTACCCCGTCCTTCCCTAGAGCGGCTCCTCATCATATTTCCCTTACAACTTATGTGTTCTCGGCTGCCTAACTCACACGAGCAAGGAACGAGGGAGAGGGAAGAAAAAAAGGCGTTCGTGTTGTATTTCCTCATAACTCAGGAGTCAGCATGAGAGGGAGGAAGGCGGTGAGGAAGGAGGTAAGGGAGAAGGCATGAGAGGGGCTGAGGAAGGAGGTGAGAGAGGGGGTGGAGGAAAGGAAGGAGAGAAGGAGCTGTGGACGTCCATCAGCTGGGTGAGGAGACCATGTCTCTCTCTCTCTCTCTCTCTCTCTCTCTCTCTCTCTCTCTCTCTCTCTCTCTCTCTCTCTCTCTCTCTCTCTCTCTCTCTCTCTCTCTCTCTCTCTCTCTCTCTCTCTCTCTCTCTCTCTCTCTCTCTCTCTCTCTCTCTCTCTCTCTCTCTCTCTCTCTCTCTCTCTCTCTCTCTCTCTCTCTCTCTCTCTCTCTCTCTCTCTCTCTCTCTCTCCATCACCCCCCCTAGCACCCTATCCCGTACGGCCGAGGCGGGAGCTAAAATTGTTAATCACATTAGCGTGTCGCGTCACCTTACGTCAACTAATTATCGTATGCATCATCTTTTATTACCGAATTTAATTTACCTAAAGTATTATGGGATCGCAACTTCATATATCGAGGTGAGCAATTTGGCCATGTCAGGAAAAATGGCGGTCCGTCCTCCCGCTAAAACTAAGAGGGAGAGAGGAAAATGTACGCGGCATAAAGGACTTAAAAGCTGATGTTCTAGAGGCGATGGTGGTGCCGGAAAAGGTGGTGGTGGTGGTGGTGGTGGTGATGGTGGTGTCTCCGACGTGTGGGGGACGCTGCCTCCCTCTCCTTCGCCCTCTCCCTCTACCTCTCCCTTTCCCTCTATCTCTTTCCTTCCACGTTGGGACGCCAGATATTCCTGAGTCTGCCATGGGGGGCTTTGCTTGGGTGGTAGTGGTGGTGGTGGTGGTGGTGATGACGAGTCTTGGAGGTGAGGGCGGGGCAAGGGGCGGGCGGGTCAGGTGGAGGTGGGGGCGGTCGGGGCGGGCGGGGCGGCAGTATTTGATGCAGCGCTCTTAAGAACACGCAGATAGAGAAGAGAGATAACAAGATAATCATCGAGCCATCCATTACCGGGTCTCGCGTGTGGCTGCCTGACCCTCGCGCTGCCGCCCTCGCTGTCCGTCCCGGCGAGGCGGAACACACACGGGAACACAAGCACCCTGCCTGCACCCCTCGCCCTGCATGCCGGCACCCCTTGCCACGCCCGCCTGCATGCCTCGACCACTTCCTACCACGCCTTTCATCCTGTCACCTTAACCTCCCAACCCTGCCTGCCTGTCTACCTGCCTGTCTTCCTGCTTACCTGCTTGCTTGAACCCCTCTGCTTGCTTTCCTGCCTGCCTACTTGTGCTCCCCCTACCCGCCTCCTTGCGCCCCCTACCTGCTTGTCCGTGTCTCTCTCCACCTGCCTGACTGCTAGAGTCCCACTTCATGCCTTCCCGTCTGTCCCTGCCTCGGCCTGCCTCCCTGCTCCACCACAACACCTGCCTGCCATCTTTAACCCCCCCACCCCCCCACCCCCCCACAGCTTCTTCATCCTGAGCATTTATTTCCTGACCCGTCTTCCCATCAAGTGTTGTTGCCCTTCAAAGCATAATTAACAACTGATTAATTATTCCCTTTCATGTGTTTCCGCAGCGACTCCAGACAGTATTCCGCCCTCAGCACCTGAACGTGAACCTTTTTTTTTTTATAGGCGAGGCACTACTGACCGCGGCACTGCAGAGCGAGCCAAGGCCGATCAACGCTTTTTTCTCCGTCTGAGCCGCCAGCCAGCCCTCGACTCGGCCCTCTAGACCCCGTCCTTCAGGAGAGCGTCTGGGTGGCGTGAGTCTCGTCTGTCCATCAAGCTCGAGGCAGTAACGTATTTCTTCCTCCCTTCCTTCCTTCTTTCTCCTTTTCCATCTCCTCCTCCTCCTCCTCCTACAGCATCTCCTCCACTTCGTCTTTCTCCTCCTCCTCCTCCTCCTCCTCCTCCTCCTCCTCCTTCCCTTCCTCCTCCTCCTCTTCCTCATTTCCATGTTTCTACACATCAGAGTATTATACATATGCAACTCTCGCTTGTGATGGTCTCGTAAAACTCATCGATAACACAAATATCTACAAAAAGAGCTGAACACGGTCATCATCATAACTCCTCGCCCAGGCACCACGAGGAGGAGGAGGAGGAGGAGGAGGAGGAGGAAGAGGAGCAGGGGGAATGGAGAAAGAGAGGGGGAAATAGCCGTGAGAGGAGACAAAAAGAAAACTGGAATAACGAAAAGAATAAGAAATAAAAGAAGAGAAAAGTGTAGTAGAAAAGAGGAGATGGAGAAGGAGGAAGAGGAGGAAGAAAAGAAGAAAGCGAAAGTAAAAGAGTAAACGGAGTAAGAGAAGAATATAGCGAAGAGCAAATGGAGGAAAACGAATAGTGCGAATACGAGGAAGAGAAGCAGGAGCAGAAGCAGAGGCGGGCAGCAGGCAGGAATATGAAGAGGAAGAGAAAGAAAGAGAGGAAGAAGCATAAAAAAAAATGAGAGAAAAGAAACTAGGAAGACGAAAAGAAGAGAATGAGAAAGATGGAAGGAAAAAAAGGAGTGCTAGAAAAAGAGGATACGAGGCGGAGGAGGGGGAGGAGGGGGTGGAGGGGGAGGAAGGGGGGGCGGGAGGAGGTCCAGGTGTGAGGGCGGCGGCGTGTGAAGGACATAAAGGAGGCCTGAGTGCGGCGCAGCGTTAAGGGAGGGAAGAAAAAAATCAATACGACTCTAGAAACACACACTATGGCAAGGCTCGGCGCCCTACACACACACACACACACACACACACACACACACACACACACACACACACAAAGAGACACGGTAATACATACATACGTACATACACACCATAACAAACTTCGCCCCTTTACAAACAAACAAAAATCACATACGGAGATGCAACCAATAGAAGAGAATTAGAGAAGTCGCCATTTCATTACTAATAAGTTAAAAAAAAAATATCATGTTGTTATCGTTTTGTTTTGTTTTTTACTGCACTCCCACAGCCCCCCCCCCCCCCCCCCAGTACCACTTAACACTTACCAAGAATCTAACACTAATACACTAATACACTGATAATCACCCTTTTTACGTACTTAACTATTAGATTAAATGCTCCTTAGTGCACGTGTATTTTTCTTTACCTGTTTCCCAATTAAGTCAGTGAAAACCAACAATACATTAGTCTTTATTTGCTTTGAAAATATGTGAAAATTAATTAAAAGTTTGTGTGGAGGGGAGGGGGCTGTGGCTGTGGGTCTGGGTGTCGATCTGTCTGTCTGTCTTTCTGTGTGTCTGTCTGTCTGTCTGTCTTAATTTTCGTTTTTATATATTTTTTTTAATTTTCTTGTTTGTATCTGTCCGTCATATGAGTGCTTAAGGGAAGTACCAAGTAAAAATGGCAACGGTGACAAGAAGAGATAGCTATTGACTGAGGCGCGAGAGAGAACATAAGAAGGGTCAGCTTGGTGAAGAAATAGCACGGAATGGCACGGAATCGGGCGCGGGTATTTTGGAAAGCGAAGAGGTGAAGGTCAGGGAAGAAACCAGAGAAGTGCATGAAAATAAGAGATGAGTAGGTTGGATAGGTTAGGTAAGGTTAACTGAAAGAAAGCGGAGTTAAATATAAAAAGACTCATTAGATTTATAAGGCAACAGCGAGAGTAGGAAAAGGGACGTTTGGGAATTAGCGAGAATAATTGTTTCTTTTCCTCTGTCTATCTATCTATCTATTTATCTCTCTATCCATCTATTTATCTATCTATCTTAATCAATTGGAGGAGGACGGGAAAGAGGAGGAGGAGGAGGGAAAGAAAATGAAGGATATAGAAAATTAAAAATGGAGAAAGCTAGAAAGACGTGTGTGTGAGTATGTGTGTGTGTGTATGTGTGTGTGTGGAGGAAACTAGGGGAGGGAGGGAGAGATGAGGGGCCCGGCGGGTGGAGGATGGCATGTCAGCACCGAATTTGTCGTGTGGTCCGTCAGGTGCGGGGCGCGCGGACGTAACTCTGGATGTTTGGTTAATGGCGTCGCGGGGAGGCTGTGAGGGACGGCCCAAGAGGAGACCTGCCTGACTTACCGAGGGCGGGGGCGCTGCGGAGTGAGGGAAGGAAAGAAGGAAGGAGGGAAGGAAAGGAGGGAGGGAAGGAGGGAAAGAAGGAAGAAAGGAAGAAGAGTGAATGGTAAGCTTGGGAAGGAGGAAAAGAGGAAGAGAAAGGAAGGAGGGAAAGAGAGGAGTTTGCACAGTAGGAAATAAGGACAGAAAGGGAGATAGGAAGGGGTGGAAAGAAGAAAGAAGGCAAGTGAAGAATGAAGGAGGGATAACAAGGAGAGTACAGAGGGAAGTAAGTAAGTAGAGAAGCTTGCGAGGGAGGGAAAGAAAGAGGAAAAAGAGGAAAGCTTGCACGGAATGAAGGAGTGATGGAAAGAAACAAAAGGAGAAAAGCTAGCAAAGGAGGAAGGAAGGGAAAGAAGGGAAGGAAGGGAACCATGCGCGGGAGGGAAGGCAACAACAAACTGATGCAACGCCGGGGCATGACAGAGAGGAAAAGCTCACACTCTGCGCACACACACACACACACACACACACACACACACACACACACACACACACACACACACACACACACACACACACACACACACACACACACACACACACACATACACACACACACACACACACACACACTCAGAAAACGAATATATGAAGCAGATTTTTCACGATGGAAATATTGTTCAAACAGCGCGTTGGGCGGCGCCGGGCGGGGGATAATAGTGACCAGGAGACCCGCGGAGCAAGACGAGTGTTGAGGGACAGACTGGACGATTTTCCTGTATTTTCTCTTTTCATGTGGGCAAAGCTATCTCATTAGTACCTTAATTTCCCACTCAATATCTCTTAAAAATTAACTCTCCTTTCTCTCTGTACAATAGGCTCGTCAGACCCCATTTGGAATACGCGGTACAGTTTTGGTCTCCCCACCACGCCAAGGACATTGCTAAACTGGAAGGTCTGCAACGTACGGCAGTAAAGATGATCTCTTCCGTGCGCAACAAACCTAGCGACGAAAGGCTCTCATCCCGTTAGCTGTTCTCTCTTGAAAAACGTCACATCCGAGGAAAACTGATTGAATGTTTCAAAACACACAATGGTTTTACGAATGTGGACAAATTCAAATTATTTTTGATCGATAACACGTTCCGAACGAGAAATAATGGCATAAAACTTAAGTGTCAATAAATACATTCAAACTGCACCAAATTTTTCTTCACCAACGTTATAGCGTGAGATTGGAATAAGCTCCCACCTTCAGTGGTCCAGTGCAGTACGATTAATAAATTTTTAAAAAAAGCTCGATCACCCCTTCCTTCAACTTGATATTCACTAAAGGCGAAATGCAAGGTCTTGGTGGCATTAAATATAATACGATTTCACTTAGGAATGAGGACAGACCACTTGGACCATAGGGATTGCGTGGTCTGAATATCTATGTAAATCTATGTAAATCTCTCTCTCTCTCTCTCTCTCTCTCTCTCTCTCTCTCTCTCTCTCTCTCTCTCTCTCTCTCTCTCTCTCTCTCTCTCTCTCTCTCTCTCTCTCTCTCTCTCTCTCTCTGTCCACCCCCCACCCCCCGCGCGCCTCATAAAGAAGGGAACGCTCTGATTTGTGCTTTCACGCGGCGGATCACAGAGCGCTTTGATGGACGCCACTTTTTTTGTTCTCTTGTCCCACTGTAATATGAACCAGGCCATTTTGATACCTGTCGGCTGTTATTAGCGGTGCACGGCTGACAAACTACCGTGGCGTCTGGTTATCTCAGCCCATTAGAGGTGTCGGTAGGTGGGACGAAGGGGCTGGGGGGGGTGAGGAGGGGGGTAAGGAGAGGGGGAAGGACCTACAGAAGCATGCAACTGGGTGGAAAATGTGGGGGAAGGTTGATTGGCACGCCTGCACGCCTTCAGTTTTACGATTAACGGAGTGTTGATGGAAGGCCAGAGAGTATGCACGGGAGGTCAAGAATGTGTCGTGCTGGAGGACAGTTTAATGGGTTTAGTAAAGGAAGGTAATTTTTTGAGTGGTTTTGTTGTTTTGACTGGCTCATGTACGTCTTCAGTTTAACGATTTAATGAATGTTGATGGAAGGACAGATGGAGTGTGAAAGATGTCAAAAGCGTGTCATGGAAGAGGACAGATTAAAAAATGTTTCTTTGTGTAGGAGAGTAGAAAGTTCGCCTTTTTTTGTGTGGAGTAAATTATGCAGTTCATGTCAGAGAACTCAAACTGATGTGTATTACGCCCCTGACGGGAGAACGAGAAAACTAAATACTCTCGTCTTCTTGCGGGGAAATGTTTAAAAAGGTGACTACTTACTGCCCTTTCGCTTTTTTTGTGGATAAGTGGTAATAATCCAAGTGACTATTTGGAGCATTTTCACCTTTTTGTGGGTAAACAGTAAGGAAAGTAACGATTTGGGTGCTTTGTCTTTTTATGTAATTCTTCCCCGTCCACTAGCAACAATCACAGCCTCGTTTGCTTTGGGTGAGGCGCTGCACGTCTATTATCACTCCGGACGCATACACGCGCGATAAGGGAAAAGCTTGTTGGATAAGAGCGAGGACGAGAGTGGATCTGCTCCCTGCCATTACAATGAAGCCGAGAACGTGGGCCGGACCGTTCCTTGCTACAGCAGATAACACAGAGACAACCACGCGAGGAACAGCGGACGAGAGACAGACGGAGGACGGGCGATCACACAGCCTGATAAGGAGACGTGACCCGTATAAGTTCGCGGAGGTCGACTGAAGGAGGACGACGCTCGATGACCAGAGGAGAGGAAATTAAGAGACTTTAGCAGACAACTCAGGGCCATAGCGTGAAAACACACACACACACACACACACACACACACACACACACACACACACACACAGGGATATCTTCACTCATTCCCCAGCCTGCACGCAAAATTTTGCTCGTAAGGAAAACTACCTCTACTCTTTCGGTGCAGCTATCCAAAATACATCAAAGTGCCATCAAATGAATAAATGCAACAATTCAAGGTTTACTGTGAATTCAACATAAATTATAAGCTCACGTATATGCATTCAACTTTGTCCACACACAAATGCTCTGAGTGGGCAACCACGCTCACGGCGGCGTTCGTTGTGAAGCGTTCCCGCCACACTGGCACGACGATCCCGTAGAGTATTGGTGGGCAGTGTGTGTGTGTGTGTGTGTGTGTGTGTGTGTGTGTGTGCGTGCGCGTGAGTGCGTGCGTGCGCAGGTGTCCGTGTCCGTGTGTGTGTGTGTGTGTGTGTGTGTGTGTGTGTGTGTGTGCGCGCGCGCGCGTTTAGGGCAAAGGGCGCCACAGTCTGCCTGGATATTTAAGATGCAAAGGAAAAGCAAACATCCTAGAAGACGTAAAGCTCATTGTATCAATCAATAAATAAAGTGCAGATTACACATTGTTGCCGCTCGCGGCAGGCCCGTCCATCACTCACACATGGACGCTCACAGCAAGTGTTTGTACACGCACCGCCGACACATGTACACACGAGCGAGTGTACGCGAGGCACTGAAATTTGCCGTTCGTACTCAACTCATATTTACATCCCTGGAACCTTTTCCGAGGAAATACCCGGCTCAAAACAGCCTTTCCTCCAGACAATGGGTGACATGAGATAAGACTCAAATAAACAATGAAGAGAAGCACTCCTCTATATTCTCAGCTCGGAGGAGTAACATAAAACATGAGCCTCCCGAGGCCCAGACAGTTCCAATCATGTGTAAGCTGCATATCAGTAAGACCCCATCTGGAGCCCCGTAAAATAAACCTTCATATAATAACAGGAGTGCGGCCGGTTCCTGCCTCCCGCCTTCCCTCCCCCAAACACGGACGGCGCCGCCCCCGGCCTCCACGAGGGCTACGCACGCATCAACACTCCATCCCTCAGCCCCGGCCAGTCAGGCGAGTGACGCGAGCTGCTCCTCCGCCTCCAAATGTAGCAGGATTATCATCATCACAGTCTGTCTCACGTCACATACTATTCTCGATCATGCGTTGCCCCGCTGCATAAAGAGATCCCGGCGAGGGTCATGTGTGCCATAGGGTTCGCCGCTCCATCAACACCTCGGAGTAGAGAGAGGCCTGGAGAGAGTGCAGAAGAAGGCAGGGTAGCGAGGGCGCTGCTGATGAAGGAGCTGGGCCCGTAACCTCAGCTAACGAGGTCGTGATGGAAATTTCTGTGTATTTCACTCCCAGCTTGATTACATCGACACTAAAGCGCCTGACCTGACTCATTCTGCTGCAACACTAGAGTTTCCTTTTTCAGGAACACAGCCTTTCTCTGAAGATCTTTCTGTGAGTAGGCGGATCGTTTTCCAGAAAAACTGAACCTGTTTCTTTCTCCCTTTCTTCACTCGGACGTGTGTGGGATTGTTTCTCCTGCACAACCAAAACGGACACAGCTCTTCATACTAAAACAGATGGCTGCGAAGCATGCAGGCACGCGGCACAAGGGCAGCGTCGGGGCGTCGGGGCACCGCTGACATGTGCAGTGGTGTGGGTCACTGAGGCGCTGCATCGCCCACACCAATATCTTATTCAGGGTCTCGCTGAAGAAACAACAGGTCTTTTAATGCTCATTTAGGGAGTCCCAGGGAGTCGTATTTTCCACACAGGAACGCCACGCTCTTTAAAGTCTCATTACGTAACGGCAAAAGGCTCCAGCTTCTCATTAACGCAAGTCTAGGAGCATTAAATTCACAACTTTAAGAGCAGGCTGAGGCCAGACGTGGGAGGCAGCCTATGGGACCATACACGACCTCTCAGCTCGCCAGGAAGTGACGGCGTCTTTGCAGTACATGTCTTCACGCCAGCTTCTAATAAACAAACAAAAAAAGTTAAACAAAGGGTAACGATTTGGGTAAGGTCAGAGGGACGGGGAAGTGTCTCCACGACAAGCCATGGCGCAGCGGGGACGTCACCAGATAAAGCAATGACATATGGTTAATATGTGCAAGAAAGATATCATGAAGAAACACTACACGTGGAGGCTTTCGAGGTGCATCAACCCAGCGGCCTTAAGCGAAACATATAAGTGCACTGAACTTTAAATAAATATGAAGGAATATATGCATTGGTAAGCAGTCTTTTCTCCAGGAGTGAAAGCCCTCAACACACACACACACACACACACACACACACACACACACACACACACACACCCCCCCACACACACACAGGAGAACCCTCAGAACAGGTCTATACACAGATAGTCTTGTTGCTTTAAATAAAACAGTCTATCTATAAACCATTAATGACACATTATGCCACCATGTTACTACTTAACACACGAGGCGAGCGGCGATAAACTCTGGAAATAGTGTTGTGGCTGTGAACGGAGGGACGTGAGGTGTTGGAGGAGGAGGTGCTGTGCTGGAGGTGTGGGTGACCCTTGGGGGGGATGGGAGAGAGAGAGAGAGAGAGAGAGAGAGAGAGAGAGAGAGAGAGAGAGAGAGAGAGAGAGAGAGAGAGAGAGAGAGAGAGAGAGAGAGAGAGAGAGAGAGAGAGAGAGAGAGAGAGAGAGTGTGTGTGTGTGTGTGTGTGTGTGTGTGTGTGTGTGTGTGTGTGTGTGTGTGCGTGCGCCCGCAACCTGGAGAAGTGTGTGTATGTGAAGCGTGAAAAGTACAGTGGTTAAGTGTGAAATTATCTTGAGTGGGGAGCAGCAAGCGGGAGGAGGAGGAGGAGGAGGAGGAGTGTAGTGCGTGAGAGGGCAGGGATACATGGCTCCAGAAAGGGTCGTGTAGCATATGTGAGCTTTTTTTTTTTTCCCCCAGGGTGATACAAAGACAAAACAAATCGCAGTTAGTCGGTTACCTCGTGTAGTGTATTTGTAGCACGGAGGCGTTCTCTTAACGGGCTTTTTTGTTACTTTTTTTGTTACCCTTGAGTTCCTTCCGTTGCTGAAAAGAAACAATCCCTAAGCTGGGAAAACGGCGTGGGGGTGCGGTCTTGAGGCAGGACGCGAGTCGAGGCTTCGCTGGGGGTGAGGCGACGAAGGCGGCAGAGGCGGCGTTCGTTCAGGATCTCACGTTCTGGTGATCGTAATTGCGGCTGCGGATCACGGCAATTCTGAGGATTTCTCCGCTTCATCGGACGCCGCACTGGAGCGCCAAATTATATACCGAGATCGATATTTTACGTTCTTGCCGTTTAGACAGAAAGCAGGGCCCCCCCCCCCCCCCCCTCTACAGATGTAGCTCATGCATACATTACACGCCTCCCGTCCCGCCGCCGCCGCCACATCACTTACTGAGCGCTACCGCCAGACCTCATATGCAATTTATTCAACTGCCATATTTTTCAAGTTTAGTTTATATGTATCTTTCAGTAAGCAACGACGGCTGGTGAAAATTGCATTTCCTTAGCAGTTTCGCGTCAGCCATATACACGAAAGCAATGCACATATTTCCGTGGGATCTGTTTACATGTTCGTTAACGTCGCGCGGGAAACAAGAACCATCATTTCGTGGCGCGGCTGCTGCGTTACTCGTCCTGCTCCTCTGTGCCTCTCCCTTTTGTTCTCGCGGGGAATCAAATGTTTGAGATTTCCTGCCGCCGCCGCCGCTGAAGAAAAGAGGGCGACCCGCAGTGCGCGCCGGGCGTCCCGAGGAAACGAGCCGCAGGCAGCTGACGGCGGCACAAGTTCACGTTCCAATTATCACCTTTTCGTTTCAGCCGCCATTGCAAGTATAGATTTCTCATTACATAGAATCCCAGGAAAGACGAAAAAAAAAAACGTAGTGCATATAAATAACCTCATTCGTGTGCTGTATCACTTTCCAACACCCGCTCTGTGAAGGCTCGCATAAAAATTACCCCTGGAAAACAACGGGTTGGATGTACAAAAGCATCCGTGTTCGTACCTTGAGACACACACAAAAAAGGAGTAACACACGAGTGATCGGAAAATACCCTATAATTCCCGCCCGATACCCAGCCTCTACGCGACGACTCCTCTCGCAACTCTCGCACCAGGTGGAGGAACTGCAGGAGGAGGAGGAAGAGGAGGAGGAGTGGGGGGGATGAGAAGGGAGGGTGTCAGTGTGGGGGAGGTGGGACTGGCGGGACGAGGGTTGAGGGTAGTAATTAAACAACCCGGCCCACAACAATTAGAGTTACCTGCATGCCCACAGTTGGGAGGGTGATTACCTGCCTCGTCTGCCTGGATCATTCTCTCTCTCTCTCTCTCTCTCTCTCTCTCTCTCTCTCTCTCTCTCTCTCTCTCTCTCTCTCTCTCTCTCTCTCTCTCTCATAACGAATATTTTCACACACATACGCGCGCGCACACACACACACACACACACACACACACACACACACACACACATCCTTCGTCCCATCCATCTCCTCAGAACAAAAGAGTGGTAAGCAGAGGTCAGGATGCAGGCCACACCACCGCCACCACCACCACCACCACCAGGCCGCTGCATAGACCCTCACCACATCAACAACTCCACACGACGTTCACTTCACTTTAATCATTCCCCCTTCTCGCCACCCCCCAACCCATAACTCAACGCGATCTTCTGTTTGCCTTTTCTCTCTCTTCAACGACTCAATGCTCCCTCGGCCTTAGCATCTGGCACGCAGGCAAGCACGTCTGTCACCCCCTGAAGTCCTATCACTGGTTCATGCAAGCTGGAGGGGGGAGCGGGTATGAAGGGAAGGGGGTTAAAGTGGAAGGGGAAAGTAAAGAGAAAGGGAAAAGAAAGGAAGGAACGAGAAAAAACCGGGAGTAAGGAGGTGAGGGGAAAGGAGAATGGGGAAGAGGGTGAGGAAGGGGAGAGTAAGAGGAGTCGGTGGAAGGATGGGAAGAGAAGTG
This sequence comes from Eriocheir sinensis, assembly GCF_024679095.1. Classification (NCBI taxonomy): domain Eukaryota; kingdom Metazoa; phylum Arthropoda; class Malacostraca; order Decapoda; family Varunidae; genus Eriocheir; species Eriocheir sinensis. The sequence goes on from NC_066525.1 coordinate 9,842,250, forward strand.
AAACAAATAAGGCGAAGAGAACGCCAAGAGTAAGGAGATGAGAATGAAGAGAAAAATGGGAAAGAGAAGAGTAAGGAGAAGAGGCTGGAGGAAAAAGAGGGGAGTAAAGTGAACAGGGTAAGTAAGGGGAGAAGAAAGAGGAGAGTAAGGGGAGGAGGAGGAGAGGAGAGGAGGGGTGAGGGGGAGATGGGGCGGCCAAGGATCACACTCCGTCTGATTTTTTAGCGTCATCCTGTGACTTTTTCGCGATTTCCCGCCGCGACGCGCCGCACAGGACCCTCCGTCAGCGTCTCATGAGCGTGCTGCTCCGCGGAGTCTCCCTCTTTCAGGCTTAACGTCTTACCCAACATATCCTGCCCCTGATCCCCTTGCCTTGTCCGTCTTTCAGTAATTCTATTCTTAATACTCGCAGTTTCATTTCCCTTTATTTTCATTCCCCGTCGATTTCCCGTGTTTTCAGATTCACTCGGTCCTCCTCCTCCCTTCCCCGTGACTTGCTGCCGCTGCGACGTCCGTACCACGCGCCCCACAAGACTTGCTGGTCTATTCTCTTGCCACTTTGTCTTAAAATAAAAGTCTTCTCTCGGGGTGCTCTCGGCTCACCCCTCACGTGTCCCCTCACACTTGCCCTCTACGCCAACCTTTCCATCTCCATTAAACCCAAGCTGGCGGCGTCTTCCCCTCCTGGGTCTTGTCAATTACACTCTTCCTTTATCCTCTCTTGAGCCAGCCTCTCTTTATTTATATCTTCCTTCGACTCATGTCTCTCCTTCTGATCCCTATTTTTTTACGAACTTAGTCCTTTCTCCTTTCCCACTGTACGTTTTTTCCTTTCCCCTTCCCTCGCCCCGCCTCCGCCCCTGCCGTCCCCTGGGGTAGCATGCCGGCCGGCGATCCATCAAGACCCATCATGCTCGGCGAGGATGCTCGGGCATAAATCTACAATACCCTATAATTAGCTCGACAAGTCATGGCCGGCGCGCTGACCTGACCGAGTAATGAGACGAACATTAATCCGCCATCTCGAGGTGGGATTGCCCGCCCCGTCCCGGCCTTTATTTGTGGCCGCTCCTTTGTTGACCTGGCGGCCCGTCCGTCTGTCTGTCTGTTTGTATGTCTGTTTGTTTGTTTACTTGTTTGTTTCCCTCTGTCTCTCTTTATGTATGTATTTGTCTATGTTTAATTCTTTGTTTGTTTGTCTGTATGTGTGTTTGTTTGTCTGTGTGTCTGCTTTATGTCTGTCTGTATGTATATATTTGTCTATGTTTAATTCTTTCACTGTGCTTTTGTATGTGTGTTTGTTTGTGCGCTTGTCTGTCTTTGTGTCTGTGTTTGTCTGTGTCTTTCTGTCAGTGTCTGTCTGCGTTTGTCTGTCTATCTTTGTCTGTCTTTGCCTGTGTTACTGTCTGTCTGCCAAGCTTGACTGTGTGTTTACCTTCGCGTCGGAGGTGCATATATTTTTTTTCACTCATACTCCAACGCACTTCATTCGTCTGGCCGCCTGCTCGTCCGTTACTTAGATGCTATCAGTAAGAAAGTGTAATGCTGGCGTCTCGGGGCAGAGGAAGAACTTTTTTTCAAACCACATCTGTCTGTCAGTTTATCTGCCTGACCATTCCCTGTCTGTTTATTTGTCTGTCTGTCTTCCCGTCTTTTCATATGTTTGTCTGTCTGTCTGTCTCTGTCTATCTGTATGCATGGATGAATGTGTTTGCGTTTGTTCGTGTCTTATCTATCTATCTATCTCCTGTCCACCTTTCACCTTCTCTCCCTTCATCTCACGTCTTGACTAAGCCTTTCTTCAAGTCTCCTCTGCACTCCCTTTTAGCAATACACACACACACACACACACACACACACACACACACACACTCACACTCACACTCACACACTCACACACACACTCACACTCACACTCACACACTCACACACACACACACTACCCCCTCGCCGTCACCTCACCTCACCTCACCTCAAAAGTCACAATGAACGTACAAATACTATATACTCCCAAACAGAAAATCACTGCATGGTAGACAAAAAATACAAAAAAAAAATTGAAAAGAGGAAAAAGTAACAGATATCAAAATCCATTTCCGTTTTGCAGTGAACCAGAGAAAAGGTTAAATCCTGACACTAATTCGGTCCCATCGCTCCCTCCCCACAGAGCTGCCAGTCAAGCGATGCGGCCCCGCCCTTCACACTCACTCCCAGACTTTACGTACGCGGGAATATTAATCCTGCAAGTGGGACGGGTCAACGGGGCTCATGTACCGGGGTTGGGCTGACTGCTAATGGCCGGTGATACTTCAGGACCCAGCGGCTAGACAGACCAACCGAGGATAGAGAATAGAAGAAGAAAGGGAGGGAAGGGAAGGGACTGAAGGAAGGAAAGAGAAACAAAAGGAAGGAAAGAGAAACAAAAGGAAGGGAAGAAAAACAAGAGGAATAGAAGAGCAGCAAGAGAAAGGAAAGAGAAGGCCAAGTTAGGGTAGGGTAGGGTAAGGTAAGGAAAGGAAGGAAAGGATAGAATAGGGAAGGGAACGGAAGGGAAATGAAGAGAAGGGAAGGGAAGGGAAGGGAAGGGAACGGAAGGGAAATGAAGAGAAGTGAAGGGAAGGGAAGGGAAGGGAAGGGAAGGAAAAGAAAACAAGAGGAAGGGAAGGAAAGGGAAACAAAAGGAAAGGAAAGGAAAGGAAAGGAAAGGAAAGGGAAGGGAAGGGAAGGGAAGGGGAGGAGAGGAGAGAGAGAGAGAGAGAGAGAGAGAGAGAGAGAGAGAGAGAGAGAGAGAGAGAGCGAGAGAGCAGCAACATCAGATGAGTCGCTGCCTAGTCTTTGCCCGGCTGAAGAATAGCAACGTTTTTGAAAGAGAAAATCACGAAGCATTGCAGTCTTATCTTTATTGGTGAGAGGGGGGGAAGGGGGACTCTCTCTCTCTCTCTCTCTCTCTCTCTCTCTCTCTCTCTCTCTCTCTCTCTCTCTCTCTCTCTCTCTCTCACCCCCCCCCACCACCACCCCAAAAAGAGAGGAATGAAGGGTGAAGGGTGAGATCTTGAGAGAATTGGAGGTCGAGAGTTGATGACAATGATGATGATGATGATGATGATGATGATGATGCGAGGTGTGTAGGGGGAGAGGGAGGTTGTGAGAGAGGGAGTGGGGAGGAAGAATTCAAGACGGCTGGGAGTGGTGAAGGAGGGTGGAGAAGGATGTGGAAGAGTCGGAGGTGGTGGAGGCGAGGATAAAAAAAAGATAGGGTGAAGAGACGAGGTTCGGGGGGTGTTGGGAGGTGAGGTTTTTTTGGGGGGTTGTGGGGGTGGCGAGGGCGAGGTGAGGTGAGAACGAGGTGATCGCGTGTCCGCCGTGAGTCATTGGAGGGCAAAACTTAACCAGCGATCGTGGCCGGTTTGTGATGTTTCTGTTTAAATCAAAGGGCAGAGAGAAATGATAAAAGATAATGACGTAATGACAGTCCGTTTCGCCTTTTTTTCTTTTTTTTTCTCTTTTTCTTTTTGATCGGTCGCCCGGGTGAAGTCTGATTTTCTCTTTGCGATTAGTATCAGATGTGCTACGTGGGTGGAGGACGGGGTGGGGGAGGGGGGGGAGGGGATGAGGGGGGGGAGAGGTGAAGTCCGAGGAGGGAGGGCAAAGTGGTGGGGATGGAGAGGAGATTGAAGAGAGGGAGAGAAGAGCGAGAAGTGAGGAAGTGGAGGAGAGGGAGAGAAGAGAGGGAAGTGAGTTGGATAAGAGAGAGAAGAGAGGAAAGTGAGGACAAAGAGAAAATAGAAAAATGTGATAAGGTGGAGGAGGAGAGAAGAGAGAGAAATGTGGAGGTGGAGGAGGAGCGAAGAGAGAGAAGTGTGGAGGTGGAGGAGAGAGAAGAGACATGTGAGGAGTGGAGAAGAGAAAGAAAAGAGAGAAGCGAGGAAGTGTAGTCGAGGGAGAGAAAGAGAAGAGAGAGACGCGTGGAGATGGGAGACAGGGAAGAAGAGCAGAAAGGGAGGGTGTGGAGGAACAGCAGGTCATTAGCACGTATGAGTAAACATCGAGGGAGGCGTAGCAGAAGGATGGGTCACGGCGCGGCGCGGACTTAGGTCACTCAAGGTTAAGGAGGGTCTCATATACTACATCCACCCAAATATCCCTAGGTGAATTTCAGACCTCCTGCACATGGGTCACGGCGCGGCGGGGATTCAGGTCACTCAAAGTTAAGGAAGTTATCATATACTACATGCACACAAATGTCCCTAGGTGAATCTCAGACCTGCACATAAGACCACGTAACAAATCTTCTCACAACGAAAGCCATGCACGGATAATTGAAGGATTGGGCTAACTATAAAAGCCCATATGGCGTTTATTTATTAATCTCAACCGTAATGAGTCAAATTTGTGAAGAAAGGGGATGTTATATTGGTATGAGATAATTATAGGGATGGGTTGGGGAATCGGAAAGTAAAGAAAGGAAGAGTAAGGGATATACAGCCATGCACAAGTGGTCGAAGTTACTAGGAGCACACGCATCGTACTAAGCTCCAGCCCTAGTTTCGGATGTCCTCCTATGGCATCAATGAGCGTTGTGTTATGGGGGGACATAAAAGTAAAGTCACAAATCACCCCCGCACCGCAAAGGCATGACAGGTTTCCTCACTCCCAGCACCGCCTTGGCCGATACTGCCCATCAAGTCTTCCCCAAGAAACTGAAAGAGTCGCAGTTTCCAGATTTTCCCTGTTTACACTTTCTCTCACAAAACATTTAGTATCCCTAACTTAATGTGCAGCAGGAGAAAGAGTCGCATTAATGTCGATTGTCCCTCACAAGAGCAGACAAAGTGACAAGCTGCCGTTTTACACCTTGGTCATTTATACTTCCCCTCACACAGCAGTTCGCACCTCTCATTAGACAGCAGAGGACAAAGTCATTTAATTGCTGCTTCTACCCCTGCAGGACCCTCACTCCGCCCCCGCACGCCCCCAGCTGAGGGTCCACCGGGCTGCCGCGGCCGGGCACTAACAGATTCTCGGAGTTCAAATAAAGTAAGCCATAATCTGAAATTTCATGCACTCTCATCGCTGCCATAACAATCCACATGTAATTCCGCCCCGGTGCTTCCCCTCGTCCCTAACGCGGCAGGTCGCTCGCAGCCCCGCCCCCGCCCGCTCCCCTGCACCCCGAGGCTCTGACTGTCCTCCCATTAATGGCAACATCAACGGAGTCATATCACCTGATTATCGTATTGTTAACTTCACTTATAAAGATGACCAGAACAGTAATGTGACGCTAACCTGCCGCAAACTGGGACTACACTTCACTGATAACAATGATTTCACCTCATAACATTTTTTCTTCTCTCTATGCCCCTTCCGGCCACCCGCCACCTGGGGGCCGCATCGCACCCTTGGCATGGACGAGGGGAGGAGGGGGGCAACGCTCCCCCATGACTCTACAGCTGGCGGTAACCAGCAGCCACTAGCCTACATGAAATGTGAGCGCGCAAGCGCACACACACACACACACACACACACACACACACACACACACACACACACATGCACATGCACACACACACACACGCACACGCTCACACACACGCTGCTCCCTCGGGGTGGTGGCGGGTCAGGTGGATCTAATCTCGGCGATAACCCATCACGGTGAGGCGGCTCAACGCGTGCACCGCCGCCCGCCGCTGAGTGTGAGCGTCTCCGCGGCGACACTTTCGATTACACATATTTTGTGGCTCAACTGAGAGGAATTATCAGACTTCAACGCAGCTTTGGCTCCTCGCATGTCTCTTCACGGACGATTGTGGAGTGACGTCAACAAAACTTAGGTACTCAAGAGGAAAAAAAAAAGTCGAGAATTAAACCAACAAAATATTTTTTAGGTATTATAAATATATATACGTGTATATATATATATATATATATATATATATATATATATATATATATATATATATATATATATATATATATATATATATATATATATATATATATATATATATATATATATATATATATATATATATATATATATATATATATATATATATATATATATATATATATATATATATATATATATATATATATATATATCCCATGCCATCGATCCTTCGTGGTCCGGACGTCCCTCACTTATGAGAATTATCCTCGGCGGAGGGAACAATGGATGTTTACCTTTTGCTCATTCTGCATTTTTTTTTTCTTTTCTGCACAGTACTGATGAATCAGGAGGGCCCTATGGCTACCAAATCAGGCCAGACCTGCACATCCAGTGCCCTTCGTTCTGTTGCCAGCATTACGCTAGGATGTGTGATACTCTATAAAAGCATGTCCCACGTATGATTTTTAACTGAAATGTGAGCTGCTAGTTCTCACGAAAATATGGCTTCTTTTTTTTTACAACAAATTAATTTTGCTCCTAACCTCTACCACTGGAAATCAAAATTATTACATAAATACGCAAGTATAAGTAGCAGTGTTCTCGGCGGGAACAGCGCAGCGCCGGCGGTTTGGCAGCTCATGTGGAAAGAGAAATGAAAGGTGGCAGGAGGGCGGGAGCGGAGAGCCGTCGACGCCGCCTCTGCTGTGGCAGTCCATGATGCTAATAAGGATATGTCGCCAGGAGTGCGGGATTCCATTGTTTCTGTCCGCCAGCCGTCGTTCAGGCAACACCCACCCGATAGTTCTTTGTGCCGCTAGAACGGTTTATGGCGGGTGTGCCTCGGGGGCGCCGCCGCTGCAGACGCCCAACATTGTGAGCTGCTTTTCAGTAATTGAGTTTTCGCTCAATCTGAATGTTGCTGGGGGAGGAGGTTTCCAAGGCCCTACCAGTTCAGGATGAGGTATTAAAGGAAGTCCCTGAGGCCAGCACTTGTTGGTAGAGGCGCCGCCCAGGCTTTGCCATTGACGGACCATTCCTGGGATTCACCGCAGCGGTAAGAATGTGACTTAGTATACAGTTCTTTCATGATATTTGGTTCTGATCTTAATATAACTTTAGAATATCAGTAAGAAAATGTTTATTATAATCTCTCTCTCTCTCTCTCTCTCTCTCTCTCTCTCTCTCTCTCTCTCTCTCTCTCTCTCTCTCTCTCTCTCTCTCTCTCTCTCTCTCTCTTCCCCCCCACACACACCTCGCCTGCACCAGGTTCACCTCCGATGACCACAATTATGAGATATCTTCCACGTCTCGGAGAAAACAAAATATACACAGAATACGAAGAGTTTCCCGCCGAACTGAAAACAACAAAACAAGAAGGAGGAGGAGGAGGAGGAGGCAGAAGAAAAAAAAAACAGAATGAAACGGGAGATGAGAAGGAACAAGAGAACGAGGAAGAAAAAGATGATGAAAAAAGAGGAGGGAGCAGAAGAGGAGGAGGAGGAAAAAGAAAAAGAAAAGGAGGATGGAGGAGGAGGAGGCGGAGGAGGGATGGATGCAGATAAATTGATAGATAGTCACGTTCCCGTTGCGTTGGTGGGCAGGAAGATGATGATCACTATCGGCGTATCAATTTTCCGCGGGTCCGGCCTGGCCAGCGCCTCAACTGTGCACCGCGATCAGATGGTGGCCATGGCGCGTGAGGGGAAGGATGAGCACTCCCAGCCCCTCCTCTCCCTCCCGTTGTTGTTCTTGTTCTTGTTCTTGTTATTGTTGTTGTTGTTGTTGTTGTTGTTTCTTCTTGTTCTTGTTCTTCTTTTTCTTCTTCTTCTTCTTTTTCTTCTTCTTCTTCTTCTGCCTCCTCCTCGTCCTCCTCCTACTCCTCCTTCTACTTTTTTTTCCTCTCCACCAAAATTAATGATCATCTCTTCCTTGTCTACTTACTCTTCCTCCTCTTCTTTCTTATTTTTCTTCTTCTACTTATTTTCTCTTCATCAAATTGGCAAATCTCCCTTTTTACATCCTCCTCCTCCTCCTCCTCCTCCTCCTCCTCCTCCCCCTCCTCAAGAGAAGCAATGCATTTCTGATATCGTTGGAAGATTTTTTTCCAAGAACCAAGTAATCCGAAACTGGAATAACCTTCCCATAAAAGCCGTTAGTGTAAAAACGATCAACTCCTTTAAAAAATCGCATTGACCGCTATTTCGTTGCGACGGGAGTGAATTGCAGAATCTTGTATAGCGAATGTTTTTTGTTTGTTCTGTAAGTTGTAGAAATTCCTGACGAACAGACTGAATCGCAAAAGGAAGCAACCTCGTTAAAAGCCAACAAATTTGCTGCTGCCTGCTCTTCCACATTTTCACGTTTCCTTCTCCTCCTACTCCTTGATGACCCCTCGACGCTCCCTTCACCCTCACCCTCACCCTTCCCTGACCCTCCTCCACCTCCACATTCACCTCTTCTCGCCCTCCTGTAAGCCATCTGACCCCTCGTTTGACCCACTACCTCCTCCTCCTCCTCCTCCTCCTTCACTTCTTTATCTCCCTGCTGTTCTTCCTTTCCCTGTTCACTGCTTCCCTGGACTCTCCTTGACCCATCTTCTTCCCTTCCTCTCTCCTTCAGTCCTCATCCTCGTCTCCTTTCACCGTTTCTTCACTATTTTCACCTGTTTTCTCCCACCCTTCTTGACCTCTTTGTTTTATGAGGCGCCTTCTCTTCTCTTCTCCTCTTCCTACATTAGTTTTCCTCCTTCTAACCCTCCCTCAGTTCATTCCTTCAGTTCTTCCTTCTTTCCTTCCGTTTCACTCTTCCTTCCTCCCTAACTTCTTTTCTCCCTCCATCTCTTCTTCTCATTCCTCTTCCTCCTCTATCCCACCACTGCTAAGTCTCTCGTTGCCTCCCTTCTTAGTTAAACATATTAACTTCCCCAACCTTCGATTCTACAATGATAATATATAGTGAAAGGATATTTTATGTATCACAACTACGAGCACGCACACACACACACAGACACACACACACACACACACACACACACACACACACACACACACACACACACACAGATATATATACACTTTTATTCCCGCGCAGATCAAAAGATATTAAAACAGGAGGTACGAACGAAAGGAAGACAAAAAAAAAGAAAATGAAGCCTCGCGGTGGTGAACGGCCCCGGTTGTTGCGAAACGTGCACAAGCAGGGAATGGGAGGAGGAATAAAGAAGAAATAAACACAGGAGGAAGCCAATAAACAATCAAATATATAATAATAAAAACAAAGGTGAATAGCAGCCCAGAGAAGCCTCAGAACGACAGCCCAGCACGACCCGCCGAGGGGAGGATGCGGGGAGGGACGAAGGGAGGAGCAGAGGTAGAGAGGGAGGGAGGGAATAACGGAGGATGGGGAGAAAAGGGAGTAAAGAGAGAAAGGAGGGAAGGACGGAGAGGAGGGAGGGAGGGAAGAACGGAGGATGGGGAGAAAAGGGAGTAAAGAGAGAAAGGAGGGAAGGACGGAGAGGATGGAGGAAGGGAAGAACGGAGGATGGGGAGAAAAGGGAATAAAGAGAAAAAGGAGGGAGGGCCGGAGAGGACGGAGAGGAGGGAGGGAAGAACGGAGGATGGGGAGGAAAGGGAGTAGAGAAAGGAGGAAGGGATGAAGGAGGGAATAAATTGAGAGATAGTTGGGAGAAGAAGAAGAAACGAGGGAGCAATGGAGAAGGAGGGAAGAAAGTAGGGAGATTGAGGGACGGGAGGAAAAGAAAGAGGGGAGGAATTAAAGAAAGGAGGGAAGGAGAGAAGGAAAGAGGGAAAAGTAAGAGAGAAGCAGAGAGAGGGAGGGAAGGGAGAGGTTACGAAGGAAAGAAGGGAACGGGAGAGAAAAGGGTGGGCGGGAGGGAGAAAAGGAGGGAGGGAGGGAGGGAAAGGTAATAGGGTCAAGTCACCTGCTCTTACAAAGGTTAATGAGTTATGAAAATGATAATAGTAAATGTAATCATAATAAAAATAATAGAAATAGGAAAATAAGCAAATTATGAAAAGTAACATCTATTTAAATGACAAAATTATATAAGTAACAATGCCAAAATTAAGAACTAAAACTGTAACACACACACACACACACACACACACACACACACACACACACACACACACACACACACACACACACACACACACACAGGGGCGTCCAATAAGGCCATAACTCTCCACTTATCACTGCCCACGGAAGGAGAGTTTAAGGTACCCGAAACGCGGAATCCGTCTTCTTTATGAGGTAGGAAGAGCGTGTTCTTTCCTAAGCCACTAAATAACTCAAAATTATGCTTGTTACGGAAACTAAAATTTATGACAGGCAAAACAAAAGACTTATTGGGCTACCGGTGTGTGTGCGTGTGTGTGTGTGTGTGTGTGTGTGTGTGTGTGTGTGTGTGTGTGTGTGTGTGTGTGTGTGTGTGTGTGTGTGTGTGTATTATCTCATTTATATGTATGGTTAATAATTTCACTCGATAAATTACAATATTATACTTTTTCTCTTTTTTTTTTTTTTTTTTTGGCAGTAAAGGTGACAGTCCAACAAGGGGTTAGATAAAAAAATAATAATAATAAACACACCCGCAACAGGCTGCATCGATAATGAAAACAGAAGATGCTGACCATAGGCAGTGGCAGAGACAGCGTATGGTGAGGGCAGACCTGCAAAGGGGCTATTACACTGGGCTAATTTTTCGTGGAGCTTCAGTCAAACCACGATTTCCGCTGGCGTGGTTCTCATTTGTTTCGCGTTACTGCTGATGATGATGATGGTGAGTAATACCGTCGTCCTTCGGTGAAATCTACCGTAGCTTTGCAAGATCGTGGACACGTCAGAAAACCACGGAAATATGAGAACCACGCCAGCGGAAATCGTGGTTTGACTGAAGATCCACGGAAAATTTGCCAAGTGTAATTATCCCTTAATGGTGTGTGTCTTGCCTTGCGCTCATCCACACCAACGCTACACTCTCATCACCCCGTCTCTCTTTCTTCCAATCCATCGTCTTTTCTCTCCCTTCTCCCGTTTCCTTTTTCCTCTCTTCCTGACTTCTTTACTCCCAAGCATTTTCTTTCTCCCCTTCTCCCGTTTCCCTTTTCCTCTCTTCCTTACTTTTTACTCCCAAACATTTTCTTTCTCCCTTTCTCCCGTTTCCCTTTTCCTCTCTTCCTTACTTTTTACTCCCAAACATTTTCTTTCTCCCTCTCTCCCGTTTCCCTTTTCCTCTTTCCTTACTTTTTTACTCCCACACATTTTCTTTCTCTTCTCCCGTTTGCCTCTCTCTCCCTTTCAGTCTAAAAAAAGAAGGTATGTTGAAGGTTCTTGCCCGACTAAAAAGAATTCAGTCAGCCGTGCTCATCGCCTCCTAACGAAACAGACACCCAGAACCTCCTCGATCCTCCTCCCACCTAGACGCACACACGACATGACATACTCAAACCCACACCCAGTCACACGCCATACCCACCACTCAACACCCAGACACACGCCATACCTAATACTTCAAACCCAGGCAGACACACACGCCCACGCAGCCACACACACCACTACATATTAACAAAGCAGAGACCACACCCACTATTTCTTACCTACTCATCTACACACAGCAAAATAGTACCCAGTTAAATGTACACACACGCTCTCTTCAGTACAGTTACACACCCATACACTCCCACATGCACCCACAGCCTCAAGTGAACACCCTCCACACCAAAGCATCCATTGCCATACAACGACAGAGAGAATATCCAGAGCCACACGTATACAAGCCTTCCGATCAGCAGCCTTCTCCTTTGCTCTTCCTTTTACATGCAGAAGTAAAAGCATATCCGAGAAGTTTTCTTTCCCTGAAGCCGAACATTTTCCTTTCTTCTCCGTCCGTATTCCTGACATGAAGCTTTTGCATTGCGTACTCTCCCCTCCCCAGCCCCCCGCCCCCCACCCACCCCCGGCATCTTTTTTGCGGGTGGGTCGTGAGGTGTGTGGAGGCGTGACGCGGACGCACCTGCGAGTCATGAGTGGGAAAGTGAATGTTAAAGCCATTAAATATAAATTAATTAGTTTCTGATAAGAACAAAGGAGAGAACAGAACACCGACATACACTCAGAATATTGTTCCAGAAATAATTCAAATTACAGCGAAACTAAAGCCTTTTCCTTTTTCCTCAACAACGACAAACACGAATTAATTCATAAAACTTTGCAACCTTGGTAGATTACCCTATAGAGGGATAACATGTCTTTCAGGGGGAGAAAAAAAGACTCAAACTCGCGTTCCTCCGTATCCCCGGCTGGGCCGTGGCCGCCCTACACTCACACAGGCCGGTGCCCAGTGCCCTCCCCGCGCCACAATGAAACAAGCTAGCTTGTTCTAGGAAATATCGACAGAAAATTTAGTATCATTTGATTATACAACGTTGTGCTTCTGAGACTTCACTTTGGGTCAAAAGATACAACTGCAGCTGTTCGGTACAAACGCCTGAGAAACACAAAAAAGACGAAGAATCTTTTTGAAGCCAAATAAATCTAAATAAAAGCACATTTGAATTCATCAAACTTGTATACAATTACTCCTCCTTGCTTTACGAAAGAAAACGATATAATATCAAGTGTAATTAGTAACAGTAGAAGAATGTTTGAGCATATGTAAGGCTTATTTGCCATTCAAGTTAGAGCCAGTCGATTAGTCAGTCCTTGTGTCAGAATGGCCTTAGACGATCGCATGGTAGGAAAAAAAAGATGAGAATAACACACCATCTCTCTCTTCTTTCCGCCCCTCCAGCAGTGGACACCGTGTAGTCCTGAACAGCCTGTGGCCGCGGATCATTACAAGGGGCCTCCATACTGAGGCTCACCAGTGGCCGCGGAGGGAGCAACTGGCGTGGTCAGGTCAGGGGGTCCTGCTACCAGCGGGCGCCCCTCACCGTGACTGCACCTCCTCGCCTCCCACACGGCCACGGGTGGGCGGGTGGCGGGCGGTGCAGTGACCCTCCCACAAGCACCCTCGTCTTCCACACGCCAGACCTCTTGGAGCAGATATGGCCAAGGCGATCAGTTAAAAGCCTTTCAGAGTTTGAGGAGCCAACCTGCACATTAGGCGCTAAATTAGGGCGTCACAGAACCGATTCCCGGGTCCGCTTGATGGCATAAACGCCCAGATATAATTCTGCAACCTAATTGCTGGGTGAAAAGTCATAAAGACTTCTGATTGGCTGTTTTTACCGAGGCTCGAGCGGCGGTTAGCCATCTGGGCCGAGAGAGGCGCTTCATCATCCCGCCTCCAAGCATCCGTTCTTCCCTTCTAATGATTTCTCACTCACAGCGACGTGTCGTGCCTCGCCCCAACCCTGCGTTGAGCTGTCGGCATTATTATTATCGGTAATTTCTCCCTATGAAAGGTTCGGCGCCGAGGCCTATCTTGTTGCATTAGCAAGGGTCTGAGGACTTATCAGACTGAGTTATCTGGTACTTAAGCTCATCTGACCAGCCAGCCTTTACAGCGGGATGAGCGAAGAGGCGGATGATACGGGTCAGACCGTATCTTCTTTTGTTTTATTGTGATCGTGACCGTGGCTGGAGTTATTACACGTCGCTCTCCACGGCCATTGGTTAAGTGGACCCCACACTGGGGGCGGCGGGGAGAGCGGCGCGGGTTGAGCGGCTCAGCGGCGGCGGCGGCGGCAGGAGCTTGGCTCATTTATTTCCCTCAGCAGCACTGATGACTGGGGCGTTGCATGGAGCAATATCCACTGTTGGTGTTTGAAGGAAACACTTACTGAGTATAAACTCTCCTCAGGGTGGATTTTCCTTGAGTATGTCAGTTGATTTTTTTACTAAAAAATGAAGTACACTGACATTAAGAGACGCCACGAAAAGCAATGACTTTTCAAACCAATAAACAATTCCAGTAAAAAAGCTCGAAATATGAACAATGCAAGCACTGCTAAGCCACTACACAGGCACACCATAAATGGCCAGAACTCAATGATAAAAAAAAATGTGGCAATAAGTTTCACGCGATTAAAACCGCATTTTCCGAATTAGACGCGGATCACTCGTCAGTGCTGGCCCCGAACGAAGAGCTAGGGGGTTCACGTCCATCACAGCCTCGGTGGCAAAGCACATGGAGCTGAACACCGAAACTACGCTAAGTACTTAATTAGCCTACAGACCTGACACCTGACCTCATCGCACCCATCATACACCATGAGATAAAAAGTAAAGTATGATTCAGACGGTAGTTACCCGATTCATGATTTTTCGAACCACTGGCAGGACCACCTCAGACGGCAGCCGAGGTAAGATTTAACGAGATACACCAAAAGTCGTACATAACCCAACCCAGAGTGGAAGCAAAGTGATCTTTTTTGTGACATCGTAAGTCATAAGGAGAGTCCTGGAACAGAAATTCAAGTAACGTGATACAAAACAAAATAAGGTTTGGCCTGATCATTCATCAAGGGGAAGAAAAACTAACTTGACATTCGTTTTTGTTACGCATGTGATGACCTCTTTCTGTGGGGTCACCTTGAGCCTCCGACATGTACACTGTTACTCCCTTCATTTAGTGACTTTTTCTTCATCTCCCTCCACCCAAGTGTTCCTTCTTTGTCTTTCATTACGTTCAAGCCCTTCACCCCTCGTCCTGCCCTGTTAACCCCTACCCTCTCCTCCGGTACCTGAGCGGGGGGAGGCTCATCTCTCTCGCCAGGTGACGGGGTATAATTAAGCGTGTCCATGTAGAGTCGCAGCCTCCAGCCGATACCTCCCCCGCCCTCACCCGTTGCCGCCCGCCTAGCCCTCCAGTTTGGCAGGGAAGCGAGGCTGCCCTTCAGTGCGCAGGTCAAGTGGGTGGCAAGACAGGCTTGACCCATAAGGCAACGAGGGGGGCATATCCACGAAAAGCGAATGGTCTGCGGCTGAAGCTGAATGGACGTAAAATGACCATCTCAACCATTCAACCGCGGCTTCCCACCCCTCGAGCAGGTGAAGCAACGGACCTCGCACAGACAACAACCTCGATTTAAGTTACCTGGCAGAAGTATAATCAAGCAATAACATGAATTTGAATATTATGTAATTCATGTCCATATTATACCAGCACGAAATTACATGTTATAGGCATCATTACGTGTTCCTACGTCACACTCTTCCACTCCTAAATGACAACCACCCGCTGGGATGACCCGAGGCCTGTGGGATACACCTCTGTGGCTCCACTGTGCCTCACCAGTGGCTGCGTGCATATTTGTAAGTATATATAATAAGTATGTATATAAGCCTGTATGCATGTACACGTGTAGGCATGTTCACTTGTATATATTGATCCATCCATCCATTCATTTATCTATATATATCTACCTATATCACTCCGTACTTCTCTATATATGTCATTGTATCTATGTTTCCGTTTACCTACACATACATTAGTTGCGTGTAATATCTATTTACATGTTAAAATGTGAGACCTCGCAGCCAGAGGTCATTCCCGGCAGTTCTCTTAAAACAGACTCGGCGGCTGCCTCCCAGGAGAACGACCAGTGGCCGCAAGCGTCAATCACCGAGTAAAGCTTCGGCGGCGAGGCCAAAGATATCACAATCTTTTCCCTAAAAAGTGAAAGGGTAAGTGTTGAGCGACCTCTTGGATGTGAAATAAAATGAGAAATTAATGTTCACATTTAAGTATTTCCTTGTTGTTGTTGTTGTTGTTGTTGTTTGCTTAAGGCGCTTCATGACTGGCAGGTGAGTGTGTGTGGTGTGGCGTGGCGGGGCGGCGGTGGAGGGGCTTGCAGGGTCACTGGTCATGCTAAAGGTGACGCTCACACACCAACAAATTGAGTGAAAATTAAATTATTTGTTTTTGCTAACTCGACTCCCACCTTGATTAAGACATCTGCTCGTCATCACTCTCCCATCTTTGATTTCGCAAACTCTTCGTTCCGCTGAACTGCTGGGAATTCAATCAATATTTGAAATTCAAAAATGGGTTTAACTTGACACCCGATAGAAATTATTCCCCGGCATTCTAGTTCCACAAAGTGGCTGCGTTGTGGCCGCCGCTTTCTGGAACACATCGTCCATCCATGAACAACGGCTTGGGCGTGACGCGCGGGGCCAAATTACACTCTTGACTACATCCAACGAGCTAACACTGATATAGACATTTTCAGGGTGTCCCCGTCGAGGCCGTCACCGCCACCCGGCCGGCGCCCCTCGCCCCTGCTGCAGCTGCACAAACACTTGGTCCTCACAACCCCAGGCAGCTTCCGCCCCGAGCCCCGGGTCGCGAGGGGCGCCTCTCCCTATCCGCCCCATCTATCACCTGCAACGCAAATCTAAGATCACAAACACGGGTAGAGCCTCGTTTCACCTGGGTTTTTTTTTCTTTTTTTCTTACAGGTTAATCAAAATTAGTTTTGGAACTCATTACACTAAGGATATATGTGTTCTGTTTCTCGCTCCTCTGTTCCCTGACGGCTTGAGGCACCCCAGCACGGAAAGCAGCGTCCGTGGCGGGGTGTAGGTGCCCCCTTCGGTGTCCCTGCCTGGCCTCCGCGGCCCACCACTTACATCGCTGCCTCCGTAGCGCCTCACTGCAAACTTCAAGAGCACTGCACAGTGGACTGAATATGATATTCTCTTTTGGCTAAACTTGTATCAGTAGACTTGTAAATTTTGTGTGTCAGCAGTGGAAGCAATAAAATGAAGCAATAAAATGAACGATGTGCGGGCGTATGATAACGTCAGGAGCCATTCCAGTCACTCACGTCACCGTGCCGCCCGAGCCCCGCCGGCAGGTGATGGATTAAGGCTGCCAAAAACAGACTTCCTCAGCGCCAAAAAAATGCCGGAGGCGTTATTGTTCTTGAATCTTAATTTACGAGGGTGAGTAATTATCGCGTTGCCGGCCGGTTGCCGAGGCTCGTAGGGCAGCCCAAGCATGTCGTATGTATACATATTTTCCTCTAATGGCGGCTCTTACTCGCCGCATTCTTACTCAATATGCATTATAATGCGGTAATTGCAAAATACGATGCATAATCTTTTATGCATGATGATAATAGATATGCATTGGATATTGCAACCTAAATTCAAGATATACGAGACTGACAGACATGCCGTAAAGTGCCTACCCACTTATTAGCAAGATTGCTTCCCGATCCTCCTCAACGGCCTGTCCGTCCAGTGCCTTCCCGCCCTCCCCGCCCCCCTGCCAGGCGCGTCTCCTGCTCCTGACCTCACCTGCGAAACACCTCGCCTTGCTCCCCTTCCTCCCTTCCCCATCAACTCTTTCCTTCAAGCTCCACTATTCAGAAATTTTCAGACCATCGCCGCCTCGTCCGGTTGCACACGGCTCCCCGCGCCACTCCTCGTCCAAATTACTTTAAGAACTACCTGTCCCACGCCGACATAACACTCCCGTCGTTTGCGTCACCGTCCACTCTTTATGCTCGCACTTACACTGCCATACACCGGCCTTTACGGTATACTTTATCCGAGGACCAATTTTCTCCCCGACAGTATTCCTTAATCATTCACGCCGGTCATAATGATTCACCTCGCCGCACATAATCAGCCGCCCGTCTGCCCAAAAGCAGGGTGGGGGGTTCCGTGCCACATGGTCCCACCATAGAAAACTTTCTCTTTTTGCTCTGCAGCGGGCGGCTCTGCACTTCCCTTCTTATGCATAATATTACCATAGTAGTCTCGCTGTCCTGAAGCCTTGGAATTACCTTGCACTTCGTCATATGCCTGTCCGCTTACTCTCCATGTCTCTATCTTATAAATTCTGCACACCGATAATCATTTTCCGAGAACGTTGCCTCAACCTGATGCCTTCACCGTCGTCACTCTCCCGGCAGCATTTATCGCGTCGCCCCAAACTCTGTGTCTGTCCCTCATCAGCATGCACTCCTCGCTGACCCTCTCAAGCCAGTGCATGTTATTTCCACTTTTCCAGCACCACTATCGCCACTGCCATTGCATGCCTCCTTCCCTCCCATTGTCGCTCCTCCCCGTTCATCTCTCAACTTCGTCGTGCCCTCAATAAAGTTTCAAGACCTATATAGCATCAGAAAGGTTCTACTTCATGATCTGGTACTCTTTTTCTTTCCTTTGCCAGACGATTCATAATATATTCCCGAAATCTTTCACACACACACACACACACACACACACACACACACACACACACACACACACACACACACACACACACACACACCATGAGGTAGACAAGCACTCAGGAGGCGACCAGGTGTGTACAAGGCGGGGGGAGGGGGAGGGTGTAGTATGTAGGGGGTCACCAAGTGGCTGGCGGCGGGAAGGTGTGGTTTATAGGCGGCTTTAAATTCAAGTAATCTCCGTATTAATTGCAAACACAAGTGTAATTCGACAGCGCGTAATCCGAAGGTCGTTAATCATAACTTAGTGAGAAAAACTCCAGCGGCGGCGGCGGCGGTGGCGGCGGCAGTGGCATCGGGGGGGGCGAGGGGAGGCGGCGGGAAGGTAGGCACACCAAAGCTTTTCCAGAGGTATAATTCCAGGTAATTCATTATCTCTACGACAAGTAGGGGAAGAGGCCGTGTAAAATTAGGCTCAAAGACTTACTGACTGATTACACATATTGGGAATCAACCAGTTATTATCATGTCAGTCGGCGAACAATGGCCACGGGGAAAACAGGTGACTAAATCATATATATCAGCGGCCCGGAAGGAAGCGGTCAGGTGGGGCGAGGCAGGGCGGAATGGGGCAGGAGCGACCCAACACCTCCCCCCTCCCAGCGAGTTAACACTGTTCCAGGGGCCACCCACTACCGCTTCTAGGCCCAGATCAGACCAAGTGTGTACCCAACCACTGATGGGAATATCCAGTAAGGCACTATTTCATTCCTTCCGTGACTACACCTCTGCAGACTAGCCGGTATTTTGCTTTCTCTTCCCGAGCAATACAACT
The DNA here is from genome assembly GCF_024679095.1 of Eriocheir sinensis. Classification (NCBI taxonomy): domain Eukaryota; kingdom Metazoa; phylum Arthropoda; class Malacostraca; order Decapoda; family Varunidae; genus Eriocheir; species Eriocheir sinensis. The sequence goes on from NC_066525.1 coordinate 9,861,127, forward strand.
AAAGAAAATAACACGGTAATCACAGCTTAAAGCGAAGAAGCGGCTCTTCCCCGCATGCACAGTACGTAAACTTTCAGCTACATCCCTGAGAAAAGAAAAGTAGATCCTTACAAAAACCCTTATCGACGTGATCAACGAGAGAGAGAGAGAGAGAGAGAGAGAGAGAGAGAGAGAGAGAGAGAGAGAGAGAGAGAGAGAGAGAGAGAGAGAGAGAGAGAGAGAGAGAGAGAGAGAGAGAGAGAGAGAGAGAGAGAGAGAGATAGAGAGAGAGAGAGAGAGAGAGAGAGAGAGAGAGAGAGAGAGAGAGAGAGAGAGAGAGAGAGAGAGAAAAAGGGGGGTGGGGGGATTGAGCGGGCAGGTGGATCACGCGGGAGAGGATGACCCCCGGGAAGCAAACCTTTGACATTCAGTAACTGACTCCCACACTAACCGCGGCTGTTTTCCTGCAGTGATCGTAAACCTCGCCCTCCCTGACGCTCATGTATCTCAGCATGTTTTAATAACTGGCTACGTCCGTACTTTTTTTCGGGAGCGTGAGAACGAGTTTCCACTATCATTCCTTCCACGCTGGTGAGGCAAATCTCGCCGAGGAAAAGCAGGGGTGATAAACAGTCCCGAAAGGCTGTTGCTTCACCATCTGCTGCTGCTGCTGCTGCTGAGAAGGAAGGGGAAAGGTAACGGGGACGTGGAAAAAAAAGGTTGCAAGATATAACAGATAACAATTAAGTGTTGGCCTCAAGTGACCCCCAAGCCAATAACTGCAGCAGTCCCACGCAGTCTAGCAGGCCCACCTTGTGCTCCTCCTCACCACCTAAGAACAGTCCCTCGTCACCGCCACAGCCCCTGCCCTCCCCCAAACAGACGCAACGACCAGCACAACCACTAACACAGCCCCTCCCACCACCTCAGTCGCTACCACCATCACCACCACCATACAGTCCCTGCCACCACAAGTCACTACCACCATTACCACCCCCAACACAGCCCCTGCCATCACCACAGTCACTACCACCACGAATGAACAGGAAACCAGACACAGACGACCAGAGTGGCAATGAACGATGCACGTGTTTACCGGCACATAGATGCAGAAGCAGCTCAGGAACACACAGAGAGGAACACTAATAGACTGCTTTGACCTCTGACTCACGCCGGGACACAGAAATAAAATATAATAATGATAGAGCATAAATATGATATACGACCCAAGTGATATTCAGGCAGTAGAAAGGCGACGCAAGAGGTCATTTTGTCTTTAGTAATGAGCCTGGCGAGACGTGCATGACGGCGCCCACCTAACAGGAAGGAGACGAGGAAGGCTTCACGAGGCTTAATGAGTGAGGAGGGAAGGCGAGCTCAGACCGTCCAGCCAGCAGCCAGCCATTCCACCAGCCGCTTCCTGCCCTCCCTCGCATACACCCCCGACATACAATTATCCACCGTCGGATTTATTGGGAAAGCAAAATGTATCCATACAAATCTTGGACTTTTCAAGAGGCTGCGGCACTTCGTATTCAGGCCTCGTGAAATACGTCTCGAAGCTCACACTTGAGAACGAGCCTAAATCAACATGATAGCCCAGAGAACTCACAAAAATCACAATTAAAGGCCCAAATTAACGAAAGATCTAAAGGCACCTCGACTAAAGGCTGGCAACCTGCAATTTTCACACCGGAATTTATTTGACAAGAATCTTTTGTTCACTTTTTGAAGATGGTACGATTACGTCAGGCGGGATCCGGCGCGGGTGTAATTAGTTAACATTATCGTCTGTCGTCTGCTGCGGGCGGCTGATGCCTCCTGACGACCTGCCAGCCGCGCGTCCCGGCCCGTCATGCACACGGTGTGTTCCTGCACGTCACCCTCGTCTGTGCCCTGCATAAGTAATGTGCCCCAATCTGTACACACCATTACCTCCAGTGTTCATACAAGGATTAAAGAAAATATTGAGCTGGAGGACAAGAGTGGAATCTTGTCAAAACAAAGCTTGATTATCATATTTTAATATGACAATATTTCATTTTAATACCTCGCCTCAATGCCCCAGAGTATTCCTCCCCCCCCCCCCCCCACACACACACACACCACCACCACCACCATGATGTGAATACTAATACAAATGCTGCGAATAAACTCGCGAACACACTCTGCCTGCCGCCACACCGGGGACCACGGGGTACCTGGGGTTAGCAAACTCGTAGAAGATAATGTTCGTCACTTTCACATGTCCAAGCTTTGCTGCCTCAAGGCTATCTTTGTAATTAATTGCTTCATTAAGGTAAATTGTTGTAGAGTCAGTAAATAATACTTCTCCCTTCAATCTTATATAAAATAATATTAAGACTGTCCCACACAAACCACATTTGATCCGTCCTAAAGTGTCTCCCATAAGTAACAGCCACAGGGGAATAAGTCGCTGCTTTAGTTAACAGCCCCTTCAAGTGGCTGAATATTAACACGTAAATAAACTCAAAAGTATATTTCCAGCATTGACGATTTCATGAAGTTTGGTTTCGTGACCAAAAATAAAATACACAACATTCAATCAGCAGCCTCGCTTCAAAATATTGATTGGGAATAACGAAGTGTTCAAACTTTAAATTCGATAACGGTGTTCTTTTACATTGTCGTGCAATGAAATAACTGTAAATCGCGATAAACAACTTAAAAACAAAAGGATTCCTCAATTATTTCAATATTTTGTTTACCTTATATTATATCTTAGCGACAAGACCAGTCGAACGATTCTGACGTACTAAATCAAAGCAAATGTAGGAAAAAACTTCGTAAGATATATTTAATAATAAAATAATCAATACACAACAGACATGCCATTAATCTCTCTCTCTCTCTCTCTCTCTCTCTCTCTCTCTCTCTCTCTCTCTCTCTCTCTCTCTCTCTGTGGGTGTGTGTGTGTGTGAGAGAGAGAGAGAGAGAGAGAGAGAGAGAGAGAGAGAGAGAGAGAGAGAGAGAGAGAGAGAGAGAGAGAGAGAGAGAGAGAGAGAGAGAGAGAGATACACATGAACAGACAAAGGAAGTGAATGGTAAGAAGCGCCGCGCACTTAACAGAATAGCAACGATCTGCCATGTGTCTTGTTCTGTGTGAGGGCGACGTGTAACAAAATATATACGCTTTTTTCATCGAGTGATTATCCTGTGCTTACGGTCGCCCTGACACGCTGAAGTGAGTCTGACGCGGCCTGACAGCAAGGTAGGGAAGATGAGGGTGAGGGCTGACGCGGGGGTAAGCCGACACCCAGCGCTGCTCACCCGGGCCGGCCTGTCCACGGGTTGGGAGGTGGCCGCCCTCATGCCACCTGACGCCGCCTCTGTCACGCGACACCCGAGAGATGCCTTGTGTGTGTGTGTGTGTGTGTGTGTGTGTGTGTGTGTGTGTGTGTGTGTGTGTGTTCTCTCTCACATGCACAGAGTTCCGTCATGTAAGAACGGGACATGAATGTATCAACGTTACAACTATAAAATTGCATAAAACGCGCACTACCGTATTCATGAAGCACAACGAGTATCACATGGCGACGTTTGCACTCCGCTCACCATTTTCTGTTCCCGCTGCTTGTAATAGTGTGCTCTGTGACGCGTCTGTACTACCGTTTTCCCTCATGTAGTGATAGACTTGCCTTCTTTTGTCATTAATCTTACAATTCGTTCCGTTCTTCCATCTCTATTTACTTTCTTAGTGTAGTAACGCATCTGTATACACCTGCCTTCTACTCCTACTCTTACTTCCATGACGTATTCTTCTCCTCTCTTCTGTTTTTTTGACGCATTTATAACAAAGCTTCTCGTGTATACACTTGCCTGCCTCTATCATCATCCCTATTTCTCGTACTTCTGGTCCCATTATCTCTCCGTCTCTTCTCCCCTAGTTTCGTGATGGGTCTGTCCTAAAGTTTATTTCGTCTATACACCTGCCTCCTTCTGCTCGCTCCGTTAAGTCCGCTCTTCTGCTCCCCGTCATTCGGCAGGAGGCAGGCACCCCACCCTCCCTCGTCCATCCCTCCTGCGGGAATACGGAGAGGTAAGTCCTCCCGCACATTCAATTAAAACCATCACTTTCGTCCCAAGTGTTCATAATTTGCACCGGCGAGGGAGACTTGGCTAAATCAAACTTAATTCGTAAATGTCCTTAACCAATGGCAGCTATTTGTGGTGAGTGAAATGACGGTATCAGTTATGTTCCAGAGGGAGAGGGGAAGAACCAGTGTTCACTTCGCCCCAAGTGTGGTGTTCCCGGCTCGCCAAAACTTTCCTTGCTCAACCAGGAAAGACGAAATGTGCTCCTCAGAAGGGAAGGTAAAGACTGGGACTGTCAGCTTTCCTTATCTTTAATCTGGTCTTAGGTTTCCTTGCTGGGCTCGTCATCTATGTTGAAGCAGCGGCACGGGGGACGGCGGCTCATCCCACCACATACCAATCCACCCTCCCAACCACGCACTACAAACACACATACACAATAATCCTGACGAAATGACGTGATCCAAAACCAAAGCCATACGAAAAATTTAAGGATATATATTGAATAAGGGATTTTACTGAGCATTACAAGCAGTAAGAAACTGGGAAATAGGGAAAATAAGCACTCCTCTCTATGCACACACATACATGCGGCAAGACACATGACCAGTTAAGTTGAAAGGCCTCAACCTTGGCATTCCATCCCACAAGGCAGCCCTTTTTTCACCGTGAGTAGTGATTTCTTGTGTGACAGGAGCTCTTCACTACAGACAGACAATTCAGCAGCACTCAACGCGCCTCACCAGTCACTAAAACTCAAAGAACACAATCCACTGTAGTCCCAAGTAGTTTAGCCCAGTTAGCCCCAGCCCAAGTGGTAGTCTAGCTTACTCCATCCTCAAAAATTTCAGCCCAGTCAGCCCAGACCAAGTGACTAGCCCAGCCCAAGCATTCTTGTCTTCAACACGCCCCCCCCCCACCTCCCCTCCTCCTGGCACTACCTCTTCAGTCCTCTGCCCAACGCCCTGCTGCACACTTAATAACGTTGCTCCTTCAGCGCACTCATAGCGCTGGCCTGCTCGTTCTGCTTAATAAAGGCGATCCTAAGTGTTATTCTAGACTAGGTCTTCACTATGATACAGCTGTTGCGGGCTGCCATACAGAGTGGTTCCATAAACAGTAATAATGGCCTACTAAGTTTACCTCAGAACATTATCCGAATGTGCCAAGGATGATATACCAGCGCTGAAGATGAAACAATTAGACGTGACGAGGTAAGGAACTGTCCACTCTCTGCGAGCTACACGCAGGGACCATTTTCCCAAACTACTATTTACGAAATTATCTTTGTTCTTAAAATTATTGACAACAATTACTGGGAATAGGGATACGTCCGTGTTACGCTAGGGGAGATAATCTACGAGCAATAGTGAAGAGGGTGCCGCGCGGCGCGACTAAAATAATACAAAAAAGGAAGCAGGATCAATAGTTGACGATGAGATTGAGTCTTTTTAAGGAGTGTTTCCCTGCCTCGCCGAGCATGACCAAGGTGACGCCCGCCTGGTTGTACGGATGAATACTTA